>NC_052146.1:261249015-261609849 GCF_902713615.1 Scyliorhinus canicula
CTCCAATCCAGTAGAGCTGCCCCAACCACTACGCAGAACATAGCCTTCTGTTCCCATGCATCGTGCTAACCTACAGAAGGGTGGTGGAGCAGAGAAACGGGACTGTTAGACGGACGTTATCGACACCCTCGCAGCCGCCAGCCATGGGATACCATTGTTCCTGGTGGCCTGGTCCGGGCTGCTGACACGCGGTCAGCCTAACCCCTGGTCACTTTCTGCATCCAACGGCCAGTAAACTATGGCCTCCTCACGGGTGCGTCAGTGGCCTGTGGCCGAAGCCACAGGGGAACCAGCGCCGTGTCCTCGTCACCTGCACACCATGGCATGGTGGCAGACATTTGTTTACGGGTTGGACGGCTCACTCTCTACCTACCCCCCCCCTCCCGTCGCCCCCCACTGCCCCCTCCGTCTCCCCCCACTGCTCCCCCGTCTCCCCCACTGCCCCCTCCGTCTCCCCCACTGCCTCCCCCGTCTCCCCCACTGCCTCCCCCGTCTCCCCCACTGCCTCCCCACTGCCCCCTCCGTCTCCCCCACTGCCCCCTCCGTCTCCCCCACTGCCACCTCCGTCTCCCCCACTGCCTCCCCCGTCTCCCCCACTGCCTCCCCGTCTCCCCCACTGCCCTCCCCCGTCTCCCCCACTGCCCCCTCCGTCTCCCCACTGCCCCCTCCGTCTCCCCACTGCCCCTCCGTCTCCCCCACTGCCCCCTCCGTCTCCCCCACTGCCTCCCCCGTCTCCCCCACTTGCCTCCCCCTTCTCCCCCACTGCCCCTCCGTCTCCCCCACTTGCCTCCCCGTCTCCCCCACTGCCCCCTCCGTCTCCCCCACTGCCCCCCCCGTCTCCCCCACTGCCCCCGTTCTGGACCCCCTCCCGTTCCCAGGGATGCCTTCCCCGTTGTGGCCAGACTCGAGCGGTGCGCTGAGCGGTGCGCTGAGCGGTGCGCAGAGCGGTGCGCTGAGCGGTGCGCAGAGCGGTGCGCAGAGCGGTGCGCAGAGCGGTGCGCAGAGTGGTGCCCTGACCTCCTCCAAGCAGTCGTCAGCCAGGCCGACTGGTTGACGAATTTAAAAAGCAGGTGTGTTTCATGACGTCCAAACAGTGCGCCATGACGTCGGGACTTCGGCCCATCCGGGCCGGTGAATAGCGGGGGGGGCTCTCAGTGGCGATTCTGGTCGTGTCAGGGGCGGGAAGGAGGCGTTTGTCGGGAAACGCGACTCCGACAATTTGCGGGGTTCGGAGAATAGCGGGAGGGCGTCGGAACAGCATCGCCGTAAAAATTTCCGACGCCCGCTATTCTCCGACCCGTCGTGAGTCCGGAGAATCTCGCCCATTACCTCTCACTTTTCATCGTTAAATTCCATTTGTCACTATTCTGCCCACCTAACCAGCCTGTCTATATTGTCCTGTAATCTAAGGCCTTGCTCCTCACTACCACACCACCAATTTTTGCATCATCTGCAAATTTACACCTATTTTCACATCCAGATCATTAATGTATACTTCAAAACACCGATCCCTGCAGAACTCCTCTGGACGCAGGTTCCCAGTCAGAGGCATAACCTTCACCCATCACCGTCTGCCCCCTACCACTAAGCCAGTTTTGGATTCAGTTTGCCAAATTGTCCTGGATGCCATGGGCTCTTAAATTCTTCATCAGCCTCCTTTGTGGGACATTGTCAAAAGCCTTACTAAAGTCCATGAAGACTACCCCCGCACTAACCTCAGCTACACATATAGTCACCTCCTCAAAAGATTCAATCAAATTTGTAAGACGTGATCTCCCTTTGTCAGGGACCCTGGAGTGGGGGGAGGATAGGAAAGGCCTGGGGATTCACAATGCGGCGGTCAGGGCCTCGGGGCTAGTGGGGGAGGGGGGGGGGGGTGAAGAGGTCTGCAGGAGGAGGGGGTCTGTAGGTCACAGGGCCACTGACTGGCCTTTTCACAGCCTCAACTGGGGTAAGGGCGGGCTTCCTGTCCGAAGTCCTACCTGCCCAGCATCGAATCATTGTGATGTTGGGGTGGGAGGGAACCTGGAGGCAATCCCATCTGTGCAATTTCAAGGGCTCCTCCGCCTCGGAACCTGCTGGAGTGTGAGAGGAGCGTAAGATTCTGGCCATTGTTTGACAATTCAAATCATCACACATGATGGCTAATTTCTTTCATCACAACAACTGCTGTTTGGTTTGTTCTTGGTCCAGTTTCTAATGTTTTTTTCATAAACTGTAACTGAACTAAAATATTTTGAGGTGAATATGTTCACAGATTTAAGCAGGTTGGTGTGAGTTTAACTTCATCAGAATTTTGGGAAAACATTATCACTATTAATATTGCACTTGATCACTGTAACTGCTAATTTCCATCTATCTTGCTGTCAATGTAAATGTACACACTTGGCAGCTTGTTTTGTGACTAACAATTTTTTTAAAATTAATTTGTTCTTGGAATCTGAAGATCATTGGCAAGGCCGGCATTTATTGCCCATCCCGAATTGCCCTTCTGAAGATAATAATAATCTTTATTATTGGGGGGGTCACGCTCATCTCAGCATGCAACTTTAAGACGCAAAAATGAATTGCCATCAGGTTTCATTCAATCAACAGAATTAAAGAAAGATTAAAAGCAAATATTGTTAATCTGAAAGGAAAAAACAAGTAGGGTGCATATAAGGAAATTCAGACAGAGGTTAGAAGATTGGTCAATGGAGAACTTGAAAATAATCACAATTGCAGATATAATAATGGAATCTCTTACTGCTTCACAAGAATAGAAGGGCAGTAGAGTTAACAGGCGAGATTTTTGCTGCTGGGTTTAGAACTGAATGGAAGGAGGCGACACTGGCATCACAAGAGAAGACTGCATGAGTTGTGAGGGCAGGCCAGGGTATTTGTGTGCGCTTGTGTTAAGGCAAAATGAGGTAATTAAGGGACTTATTAAAAGCCTGGTTATTTTCCTCATTTTGAATTACTGTCACACTTCGTTATTTGAATCGACTTAAAATAGTTGAATTATTGTGAAGGCAGCCAGAGTTGAGGAGCTGTCTGCCTCAGACTAACTGGAGGCAAGTATGGTGCGAGTTAGAGAGGCAAGAAACCTTTTTGAAGGTAAAAGTCTAAAAAAGGAGCCTATAGAACGTGTGGATTAAAGGAAAAGATGCAGCTGCCCATCACCGGTCAGGAGTGGAGTCAGTATCCAGCATTTTGTCAATTCATGGAATTTTACCCTCCACAGAATTATGTGGGCATAAGGACAGAAGACACAGCTTTTTGGACTCCACCCGAGGACCAGGAAGGATGCAGCTGGAAATGGGTGCTGCACCCTCAGAAATCAAAGCCAATGGAGAGGAGTAGCAGCAGTCTACACAGGAAAGGCCTAAGTTCTGGGCCTAAAGGGCCAAAGGAGAGGGACGAAGGGTACAAAGGAAAAGACACAAGATCTAGAGGCATAGGCAAAGCTACCTGGACATGACTGAATCAGTGCTAAAGGAGACTGTGGCTCACTAGGCTAATGGTCACAGACATCTGTGCCCTTGTCAGTGAGGAGTTTACACCTCCACACCCGATTGCCATGCCACACTGGGAGTCGTCAAAGTAACTGTGGCCTTGAATTTCTTCACCTTTGGATCCTTTCAAAGGTCAGCTGTGGACCTCTTCAGAATTTCACAGGAGGTCACCCAGTGGCATAAGTCTTATTTGCCAAGACTACACACAGCAGGACTCAGAGGGCATTGGGTCTTTCCACCATCGTTGTATTCCAATTGCAGGCAGCACTGATTGCAACCAAGTTGCCATCAAGGTATCTAGCAACCAACCTCAAAGGTGTATTATCTGGAAGACCTACTACTCCCTGAAGATCCATCTGCTCTGCATCTACCAACGGTTCCTTCATGTGTGTTCACATTTTCCTTGTAGCTGTTATGAGGCTTTCATTGTCCACCAGAGTAGTCTTCTGCAGCTATTCAATCCCATGCCAAAGCTGATGGTTTCTGGGAATGAGGGCTATCCTTTGAAGAGATACCTTCTCACTCCTCACTGAGTGACACAAAGGCACTATAATGAGATCCACCTGCTCACCAAAACCCTCAATGAGCAGATCATCGAGCTGCTAAAGATGCACTTTTGCTATCTAATTGGATGGCATCCTACAATATACACCTGCAAGGGTCTCTCACTGGTCTGTTGGGCCCTTCACATTATGGCCCAGCAAAGAGGAGTGCGCGTTGTGAATGTCGATGCAGTGGAAGGACTGATCCTATTGGAGGAAGAAGAATAGCAAGACATGGATCTCGGGTAGAGAAAGCGGAGGGGAAGCTTTCTGCTATGCATGGTAGTCTGGCTGAGTGGAGCTAAGGCTAGAATGAAATCAGCCATGATCTTGAATGATGGAGCAGGCATCAAAGGCCCAATGGCCTACTCTATTCCTATTTCCTACAATCTTCTGAACATGGAGGTGTCTAGGCATCACAATAAAGACTTGCCAAGATGCCATTAATGTGAGAGATCATTTGATCCAGCAAGAATAAGCGAATATGTTTCCGAGGGACTTAGAAGAAATGTGAATGATCCAAACCGCTGACACCATGAATGATAACTGTACGCAAAGATTCTGGATTCTTACCATTACAGTGAGCTGGACTACTGCCTGGAGTGATTAGTGTCACCGGTGAGAAGCTATAGAGCACTATCCTCCGGCCATACTGCGCTGGAAAAGCATCTCGCCGCAGCACAGGGTTCCCGGGATCTACCTGGCTCGCATTGCCTCACAAGATTCAACGCAATCTCGCAAGACCTTGCAAGGTAAATCCCGCCTGCGATGGGCAGGATGCACATTTTGGCAAATCTGCATATTAGAGTGAGGCAGTAAGCGTTACTCGAATGTACAGATTCCGGAGGTACCAGAGGCTTTGGGAATCAATCCCTCGGGGGCCTCGGGCGAGCGCTGTTTCGTACTGGTCCCCACAAACAGGGACCAGATGCAGCGGCATTCATCAGGGTCTCCAAGGGAATCAGAGGCCCTTGCTGCATGCTCTTTGGGCAGGTTGGTGCCCTGGCACCCCTGGAACTGCCAAGGTGGCACTGCCAAGCTGGCATTTTTTGCATGCGCGCGATCGGTTGAGGTTGTCCGGTGGGTGTTTTGCGGGGGGGGGGGGGGGTGTCTTTTACAAATGGCATCCCGATTGTTCCCTGCGACAGGCAGTTCCAGCGGGCAGAGTCTCCCATTGTAAATAAACGGGGATATGCGCAGCCTTGGCTGCGCGTTCCTCATGCCGGCCCCGGAATTAAAGTGAGTTGTGTTGAATAGCCATGTGTTTGTCGGCACTACGAGAGGCTGATTTAGTTTAGTGGGCTAGACAGCTGGTTTGTAATGCAGAACAAGGCCAGCAGTGTAGGTTCAATTCTGTACCAGCTGAGAATTCTGAATTCTCCCTCTGTGTACCCGAATATGCCCAAAATGTGGTTACTTGGGGCTTTTCACAGTAACTTCATTGCAGTGTTACTGTAAGGCTACTTGTGGCAATGAAGATTATTTATTTAAACACGCAGCTAAACGCGTTCACTTGGGGACTTTGTTCCCTTTTGGGAAGTTTGCGCCCATAGTTTTGTTGACACACTTATGACTGTTTCGCACAAAATTAATATAGTTTTGTATCTCCATTCACTCATACCGGTATTTATTTAAACAGTGCAATGAAAAAAAACAAAGTGTACATCAACATAAAAGGTAAAGTTGCCATATCCCAGATGACCAAGGCTGCTTTCCCCTTTGAGGGGGAAGGCTGACTGGTGTTGACTGAACATGAGGATCGCCATACCTCAGGCGAGGGACAAGGTTGAGAAGGTGGGCCTTCTTGAATAACCTCAGCCGGTATGGGAAATGAACCCGCGCTGATGGTCTCGCTCTGCATCACAAACCAGCTGTCTAGCCAACTGAGCTAAACCGGCCCCCATGAACATAACACCCCAGTGACACACTCAGTGATCTGCCTGCGTGGCTTCTATTCTTGGACATCCCCACGTGGTGCCTCCCCTGTAGCCTCAAAAGGGTTGGAGGCAGTCTGCTCACTTCTCTTGCTTTGCATGTGGCAATCATCCTCATCATGGAGGGACCCACTGGAGCTTCTCCTGGGACTGCTATTCCTGCGATGCAGGGTAGCCTTCATCGCCAGACCCTGTTGCAAGATGCTTCCTCTGTCAGAGGGGCAGAGGAAGTCGAAAATTATTTTTTTATTTTTTTAAAGATATTTTTAAAAATAAATTTAGAGTACCCAATTAATTTTTTCCAATTAAGGGGCAATTTAGCGTGTTCAATCCACCTACCTTGCACATCTTTGGGTTGTGGGGGCGAAACCCACGCAAACACGGGGAGAATGTGCAAACTCCACACGGACAGTGACCCAGAGCCGGGATCGAACCTGGGACCTCAGCGCCGTGAGACTGCAGTGCTAACCTACTGAGCCACCGTGCTGCCCCGGAAGTCGAAAATTATGATGGAGCCGTGTGAGGCTTCTTCAATCACCATTTGCACCTGGAATATCAGTCTGCACATTGTGAACTTCCTCATGCTCTGGTACTCTAGCTATGAACAAGACTTTGTCTTCCATGATCCTTGATGGATGTATAACCATAGAATCCCTCCAGTGCAGAAGGAGGCCATTGAGTCAACACCAATCCTCTGAAAGAGCAACCTACCTAGGCCCACTTCCCCCACCTAACCTGTACACCTCTGGACTGTGGGGGGAAACCGGAGCAGCTGGAGGAAACCCACATGGACACGTGAGAACGTGCAAACTTCACACAGTTACCCAAGGCTAGAATTGAATCTGGGTCCCTGGCTAACCACTGTTCCACCGTGTTGCTAGTCTCTCAGGCATTATGCTCCTGCTCCTCCCCTGAGAACAAAAGAGAGGGAGGTAAGCACTGCTGTCAGTGGTGGCATGTTCAGAGAGGCACTCTGGCTCAAAGCATAACTGAGGGTTCGGTGAATCTTCTGGGCACACACTCCTCCAATGAGGAGGCGCAGCATGCATCCTGTGGCTTCTCAGCTTATACGAGTGGTCCAGGGTGTCTATACCCAAATGCCAGTCCTGATGGTTGGAGGCGGAACTCAACTTGCCAGTGCATTTGAGGCCTTACACTTTCCCTGCACTGTATCCATGTCCTCTGTGTGACTCCTCCGAACACATTCTATTTCAGCAAACTGTACCAATGCCCTCATGATATGGGCAAGTGGCATCCTCATTCCACCCTCTAGAATATAATCTCCCTCCTCTCCTTCTTGGCCCCAACCAAGGCCTGCTGATCAACATCAGAAAGCCTGGGGGCCACCTTGCTCCTGCTCCCTTTAATCCCACTCTGCTATGATATCATGGTATTGGTTCCAAACAGTTTCAAACATCTTGAAATTTAAATGTGGTTTGTTCTGAAGGTGCACCATCTCAGTTTCCACTCTGATGGCTACTAATTGACTGAAGACCCAGCCTCTCTCCAAACAACCAGTCACCACCACAAAAATACCAGGGAATGCCTGGTTCACATCAAGGGTGGGTTCATGGCCTGAATTTGAATCCCAATTCCAATGCCAGAACCCAGCCGAAGAACACAAAAGATGTTAATGGGTTTTATGTTCACTGCAAGTATGTAGTTCAATGGAGCAGATTGTGCACCTATTGTAGAACCTTCCCAATTCTCAACTGAGTGAAAATTAGGCAGGTTTTTCAAGAGCAAGCAATCATTAGCCAGATTCATACAATGCAAAGACGACAAAACACTTCCCCAATATATATATTTTTTAGCTAAAATAAATTCCTAACTACATTTTTCCAATGTGCCTGACTTTATTCTATGTATAATGTAGGCTGGTCAAAAGAGAAACTTCCTTTTTGATTTTCTGACAGCATTTTCCCATTGCTTGAGCACAGACCCTTTCTTTTGTTACAAAACCCTAGCTCACAAGTTGCAATGAAGACTTGATTCTTTAAAAATCTTCTGAATTAGTATTACCAGTACATAACAATGTACAGCACTACATGATTTCATTTAAAATAATCAGAAAAAATCAGCAGGAAAATAAACTGATGAGCAGATTGTGAAAGGTACCTTGTGCCCATTTTAGGTATTAAGATGTATGATTGCCAATCATTGCTTTTGTACAAAACTGACAGCTGAGGAGCAGAAACAGTTGTCGATTAGATTAGGTGTAGATGTTTCACACTGAATCAATGGCTGTAATTTCCCAGCCATCGCGATTCACTTACCCCACTGGTAGCGCACTCCCACTGGCAGGTTTCCCACGACATGGGCTGGCTTCAATGGGAAGTCCCATTGACGGAAAGATAGACTCCTGCCATCAGCAAATGGCGTACGGCCGAGGAACACGCAACTGGGGAACTGGAGAATCCAGCCCAGTATCTTCCCTGCAGATAATGGGCCCAATTTTCCCCAAATATTGGTTCTAAAGATAACCTTATAGGAAGGGGTGCACTTCCTGCACAAGTTGGAAAGCACTATGTGCTAGTGTTTTTTTTGGACCAGACAATCAAAAGGAGCATATAAATAGAAATAGAAATAGAACTAAAAGTTACAGGATATATTATTAAAATGAGCTGTGGATTATGAGATAAAAGAGAGACTTGCCTTTATAGGATCCCCTTTCATAGGATATCCCAAAGTGCTTCAAAGCAAATTAAGTATTATTCTATTTCAGGAAATGCTGCTGACAATCTGTGCACATCATGATCTCACAGACAGTATACTGGTAAAGACCAGGGCGCGATTCTCCTAAATGGAGACTAAGTGTTTGCGCCGTCGTGAATGCCATCGCGTTTCACGACGACGCGAAACGGGCGCGGGGACAACTGATTCTGGCCCCGACTGGGGGCCAGCACGGCTCTGGAGTGGTTCACGCTGCTCCAGCCTCCCTTCCCGGCGGCAAATGGGCGCTGTGCCAACCCGCGCGTGCGCATTTGGGCCGCGCCAACCCGCGCATGCGTGGGGGACTTCTTTAGCGCTGTCCCAATGCAACATGGCGTGGGGGTTCAGGGGCTGGCCGCGCGGGCCGCGCAACAAAGTAGGCCCGGGGAGGGAGAGGCCGGCCCGCCAATCGGTGGGCCCTAATCATGGCCCAGACCCCATCAGAGGCCCCCCCCCCCCCCCCAGAGGCCGCCCCCGACCCTTCACGCAGAGTTCCCGCCGGCAGCGACCAGGGGTGAAAGCTGCCGGTGGGACTCTGCCCGCAACCAGCGCCTCGCCAAACACGCCGGCGCAAATGGCACCGATTCTCCGCACCTCGGAGAATCACGCGCCGGCGTCAGGGCGGCGGGGCACGGTTGCGGCGATTCTCCGGCCCGGCGCGGAGCTTGGTGAATCGCACCCCCAGTTACTCATTATTGAATAAGCAACAACTTTTCCCCAAGGGTTTTTACAGCAAGATTAACAGCCAGAAAGTGGTAGTTTCCACATATTCACGCTTGCTAGGTATTTTGTTAGTTATGGGAAACGCTCACCCTTTGAACAACTTTTTAAAAAATCAATTTAGAGTATCCAATTCATTTTTTCCAATTAAGGGGCAATTTAGCATGGCCAATCCACCTACCCTGCACATCTTTGGGCTGTGGGGGTGAAACCCACGCAAACACGGGGAGAATGTGCAAACTCCACACTGACAGTGACCCAGAGATGGGATCGAACCTGGGACCTCGGTGCCGTGAGCCAGCAGGGCTAACACACTGCGCCACCATGCTGCCCTCTGAACAACAACTTCTGCCTTTCTGTGTATGCTCAGACTCCTGTCAGTTTCAGTGAATAACAGTGAACATTGACATTTGCACTGTCATTACCACAGGAAAACTGGGCTAATCGGTGTTTTGTGATGCTGGTCGTTTGGTCAGGACATTGCAGAGGATAGCTGCTGTTCTTGAAAATACCACCACAGGATTTGAATTTGATCCCCCAAATATTTTAACTGTGATAGAAGGGATTTGGAAGCATGCGTGTGTGTGTGTGTGTGTGTGTGTGTGAGAGAGGGGGGTGGATTTGAGGAATAGGAGCCTATCAACCATGTACAGGACTGGGACAATGCCCAGAAAACTGAGGAAGGCTATCTAACTAGTCTGCCTCACCACCAATGCCACCTTGGGCCCGCTTCAGGAGCAACATTCCTGACTCCAGCCATATCCTGACTCCCAGAGACTAAAATCTCATGGCAGTCCCCAACCTTTGGGGATGCAAGGTCAGGAAATAGCCTGATCCGTGGTTCTTGACTTTCCAAGGGAAAAATCTGGCCCCATGCCTCCTGAAGTTGAGTCACAGAGGTTTTATATATTGCACTTTCATCTTTGAAATTTTGATATGACTGAGCTGAGTTTTCACCTTGTGAGTGGGAAACAGGACTTTTCCAACAACTATAACTTATAGAATACCTTTAAGGTAATGAAGCATCCCAAAACGCTTACTGGATTGTTACTGGAACAAAATCTAAGATAAGGAGATACCAAGTCAGATGATCAACGGCTTTATCAAACAAGGTTTTAAAAGAGAAACACAAGGTAGAGACGCAGAGGTGTAGGAGGGATAGAGCTAGGCAACTGAAGGCATGGCTGCCAAATATGGAGCAATTATAACTGGGAATGCACAAGAGGCCAGAATTAGAGGGACACAGATATCTCAGTTGCTTGTGGAGGTGGAGGAGATAATAATAATCTTCATTGTCACAAGTAGGCTTACACTAGCAATGAAGTTACTGTGAAAAGCCCCTAGTCGCCACATTTTGGCGCCAGTTCGGGTACACTGAGGGAGAATTCAGAATGTCCAAATTACCTAACAGGTAACCTAATAAATCTTTCAGGACTGTAGGAGGAAACCGGAGCACCTGGTGGAAACACACAGACATGGGGAGAACGTGCAAACTCCGCAGACAGTGACCCAAACCGGGAATCGAACCTGGGAACCTGGCATTGTGAAGCAACAGTGCTAACCACTGTGTCGCCCAGATTTCAGAAAAAGATGGGGCAAGGCCATAGGGTGTGTGTGTGTGTGGGGGAAGAGAGAGAGAGAGAGAGCGAGAGAGAGAGAGAGAGAGAGAGAGAGAGAGAGAGAGGGGGGGGGGGGTGAAGGAGTATTGAAAACAAGGATGAGAATTTTAAAGTCAGGATGTTACTTTACTGGGAGCCAATGGAGGTCTGTGTGCAAAGGGCTAATAGAGGAAGGGGATTTACTGTAGGTTCAGACACAGGCATCAAATTTGGATAGCCTCAAATTCACAGACTTTAGAACAACATAAGCCAGGTGTGCATTGGAGTTTAGAGGTAAAGGTTAGGCAGGCAGAAATGGCCTACTCAGTGCTGGCATCTGATTTGTCACAGGGTACCCATCTCCAGGCACTGGACTTGATTTTCATCATGTTGGGAAACATAAGGCCAACTGGAAAATCCCATTCTGAGTCTTCAACCCTGGATAATAAGGCTCTTAATGAGCCTAGTTGCTCGCCTGGATTGTGGGGGTGGGCAGCCTCGTCAGGTGCAGGGCTGAGGCGAGGGGGTGCCAAAGACGCCAAATACCAGGGGCTTGGGGTGGGGGAGGGCAGGCTTTCAAATGGTTTCTCATATTGAGCAGCCAGAGCTGAAAACCTTGAAATACTTTCTTAAAAAGGCAAATATAACAGGCTGATAATTCCGATATTTTTTCTGTCACTCTGCCAGTGCCAATTACGCCCATTTCTGCTGCTGATTCTGCCCTTCAAGCAGTTTTGTGATTCTGATTTTGTTTTAAAGCCCGCCAGGAGACCACAAAGCTGCCCAAAGGTGAGAAGCAGCAACTGTGATTGTACCTGCATGGAAATCAGTCAGTCAAATTCATGTAATTTTACAACCAGTTAGATACTATGTGAGTTTTTATGGTATTGAAATACTGTGATAAAGTTGCACAGTAGATATTGAAAGCATCCTGAAGCAGCAATCAGTAGAGTCTTCAGACTTGCTGATCACGAACTAAACAAGTACATTTGTGAACCATTCCGTCTTTGTTCTCCGGCCTCTTAAATGGTCTGTTGCACAGATACTCCTGAGGGTCCAGAAACAGGAGAAGCACCAGTGCCCATGATTTCTCTGTCCTGAAACTGTGTCGGCTAAAATGGGTGTCACCAACAACAATGCGAGGATACAGGCATGCATTCTGCGTTCATTTTCAGGTCATGTCTACCTCTATTCAGGCGTTGGCCGGGCCCAAAACGCAGCTCTTACGATCCATTCACAGATGGATCTAGAGGTGTGTTGCTTTAAGTGAGTTGTCAGAGCTGCAATCCTTCACATCCAATGGGGAGTGCATTTTTTTGTTAAGGCATTGGATGAAATTAAAATGGGCCAGGACAGCTTTAATGGAATGAATCAGTGATGCTGAAGAGAGAGGTCAAGAGTGTGAATGTGACAGAGCATGGCATTGATTGTGGATCTCAGGACGCAGTGAGAATAGTGTTTTGAAGAATATTTAGTGTCTCAGAGATACCTGAAACCGTGGATGGATACAATCATGAAGGGTGGAATTTTAATTGGAATCCACCTGGAATAAGACAGAATCAGTTGCTGAGGAAGGAGATGGGCCTGTCAAAACATGTTTTACTGGAGACTTGATCAAACGCAAGAATGGGAAATTGAAAGCAATGAAGGTGAACAAGTTAAAAAAGACAAACTGAAATCCTGTGGGGGAGAAAAGGAGAACTTCTTCAAGGTCGGCCTTTATGGATGAGAAATGGCAGTAAATTAAATTCCAATACAAAACTAAAATACTGCAGTTGCTGGAAATCCAAAATAAAAACAGGAAATATCGGTGACAATCAGCAAAGGTCATCAATATTAATTTGTTCTCTCTCCACAGGTGCTACCAGACTTACTGGGCGGAATTTTAAGGCCCCTCCCGCCAGTGGGATCTTCCGTTCCTGCCGAGGAATGGCTCGCTGTATTTTACGGCTCCTCCTCCACCATGACATGGTTGGAAAATTCTGCCCACTGACTATTTGCAGCATTTTCTCTTTTCATTTCCCATTTTAGCAATTGCATTCAATTATAACCCATTTATATTATGGAACCACTTCCAGTGAACGCAGCCTTTCCCTTAGTGCCAAGACACTACAGCAATGCATATTCAGCATGAGCAAAAAATCCTTTGTAGCAGCAGAAGTTTAAGACGAAGTCCTCACGTTTTGTAAAGCAATAATCAGTCCCCATACACGGAAACCACAGTGCTAGCCAAAAGTACTTTTCCTCCAGTGACAGTAAGCAGAACACCATCCCAAAAAAGATTATGGTGCCTTCAATAGCATTAGTCGACTTCATTTAGCTAATCAAAGAGCCGACAGTGATAAACTTGATATCAGTTACAATTTTATGCAGTGAAAGCTATTAAGGAAGCCATGTAAAAGACTGGCATGGGAGATGGGAAAATTCACACTGGTGCAAAAACAAGAATTCATCAATATTTGAAAAGAATCAAAACCACATCATCAGGCAAAGTATAGGGAATTTGCTTTTATATTTGGCATATCATGTCCCTGATCTAGAAATACTTGAAACAAAATCAACCTATCCAAGTAAAACAATAGAATTTTGAGAGATGGGATAGAAAAATATTATTTTCCAGATCAAGGACTCCTGGAAATGATTTATTATCAGAGCCAAGTCGTTACCATTACAATGAGCTATGAAGACCTTTAGAGAGGGTTATCACCATGGAAAAGCTCACAGTGGAGCAGAGGACTCTCCAGCAGCTGACAATGGAGCTAATTTTCTGAATGCTCAATCCTTCTCTATGGGAACAAATAGCGTCAGATCATGAGGAGCGCACCTGTGATTTTACCATATGTGTCCCCGGTGTGCAGATTTCGAGATGGAAATTTGCCGCAACCATCCTATCTCACAAAACAGCAAAAGATAATGAAAAATTTCAGAAAAGAAGTCACAGACCCCAAAACAGCCAACATTTTAAATACAGTACTGAAGATAGGCCGTGACCATTTGAAAACAAATCACTGCACTGAAATAGTGAGACCAAGGCTTCTTGTAGCCTCTGCTGCAGGATTGCCCATCATAGAATTTGTTTTTTTTTTTAGATATTTCAGAAGGTGCAATGATTAACAGCTAAAAGTGGAAGAAATACTTTCTGAGCAAACCTTAAATATGTATATAGAAATTGTTTCTCTGGTGCATTTTCTCCCTGTTAACCAAAAGACCGCAAGATGGGGAATTTTCTGCATTATCTTAAAGGGAATGGAGGAGGCACCTTTGCTCCTTCTGGCCCATAAGCAATGGCCTCAAGACACTTAGCTGAAAGATTTAGCCCTTCTCCCCTCTTAAATGGCTATGTTTCCAGAAGTCAGGGCTACATTCTGTTCCCTTGTTGCACTGAATGCTCCTTCTAAGTGGTTTTCAACAAGGAAAAGAACAGATTCCTCAGCTGAGGGAGTGTAGTTGCTGGTAATCAACAGGCAGTTTCTTTGCCCAGAGGTTGACCTGGTGCATTCCTAAGGCAGTAACTTTTTAACCTTTAGTCCATCATTTGTGTATTAGTAACAACAGGCAAGAAAAGCATTCCATTTATTAAACTAATAAGTATCTTTACTTCTGGGGGTGGGGGGGCTGCCATTCCGTAGGGTATGAACTCACTTTAGATACCTGGGGGTGCAAGTTGCTCGGGATTGGGGGGAGGCTACGTAGGTACAACATTTCTAGTTTGGTGGAGAGGGTGAAAGCTGATCTGGCAAGATGGTCTCCCTCTGTCACTGGCGGGTCAGGTACAGGCAGTTAAAATGAACGTCTTGCCGCGATTTCTGTTTATTTTCCAATGCCTGCTGATTTTCCTGCCAAAGGCATTTTTTAGAGCGATTGAAGGGATGATTAACTCGTTCATATGGGGGGGGCACAATTTGACCAGAATTAGAAAGGTGCTGCTACAGAGAGGAAGGCAGGCAGGGAGTTTGGGTCTTCCGAACTTCATATTACTGGGCAGCGAATGTGGAGAAGGTGTGGAGCTGGGTCAGAGAGGCTGACTCCCAGTGGTTCAGAATGGAGGAGAGCTTGTGTAGGGGGTCGGGATTAAAGGCGCTGGCAACAGCGTCGCTCCCGACGACCCCGGGCAAATACTCAGGGAGTCCGGTAGTGATAGCTTTGTTGAGAATTTGGAGGTAGTTTTGCCAACACTTCGGGTTGGGGGCAGGGTCAAGGGAAATGCCTATTCGGGGGAACCATAGATTTGAGCCAGGGAAGTGGGAATAGAAATTTTCAGAGATGGGAGGAGAAAGTAATTAGGACACTAAAAGATTTGTTTCTTGGGGGTCGGTTTGCAGGATTGAAGGTGCTGGGGGCAAAGTATGGGCTAGAGCAGGGGGAAATGTTTAGCTACATGCAGGTTTGAGGCTTTGCCAGAAAGGAGATACAGAGCTTCCCGGTAGAGCTGGTTTCTACATTGCTGGAGGAGGTGCTGACGACAGGGGGACTGGAGAAGAGTGTAATGTCGGCGATTTACGGGAGTATTTTGGAAGAGGAGAAGGCACGTTCGAAGGGATCAATGCAAAGTGGGAGGAGGGGTTCTGGTGTGAGGTGCTCCGGAGAGTGAATGCCTCCACCTCGTGCGCGAGGTTGGAGCTGATTCAGCTGAAGGTGGTACATAGAGCACACCTCACAAGGGCGAGGATGCGCCGGCTATTTGAGGGGGTAGAAGATGTGTGTGAACGTTGCGCCATGAAGGGCCCCGCAAACCACGTTTATATGTTGTGGTCCTGTCCAAAGCTGGAGGATTACCAGAAGGAGATTTTTAGGGTAATCTCTAAAGTGGTGCCCGTGAACCTGGACCCAGACACTTGGGAGACCATATTTGGGGTGTCGGACCAGCCGGATTTGGAAATAGGTGGGAAATAGGTGGGGATGCAGATGTTGTAGCCTTCGCCTCGTTGATCGCCCGAAGGCGGATTCTGTGGGGTGGAGATCAACCTCTACACCCTGTGCCCTGGCGTGGCGGGTGGACCTACTGGAATTCTTGACTCCTGAGAAGGTCAAATTTGAACTAATATTTGGCCAACATGATTTACTTATTTGCATCATGTCACATTTTCAGCCCCTCATCAAAATTAAAGTATAACCCTCAGAAAAAGGGGCCAACTGACAAGTAGAGGGTCAGGTTGTCAGTGATGGCAAGCCAGTGTACAAACAATAGATGATTTTCACATTAAAGTGTAGTCCACAAACACCAGCTACTGTAGGACAGCTGGGCTGACTTTTGTGTGGCAAAAGAGTAGTGTTGGTAGAGATTCTCAGCTTTACAAGTTCTTCTCATCCATACAACCCTCCTCCAACAAGGAACTAGCGCTTATAAAGAGGGCAGAAAATGACACTTGCAGCGTCACAACTTAGTAATCCATTCTCCTTTACTGCAATCAATGGTCTATTAGTGGCACATAAGCCCCGTCCCCTATTTGCAAACATGTTGTACAAATCAGATCAAGACAAAATTCTGTGAATCAAACAGCAGCGTGCCTTAGACCAATTGCAAATGCTGTTAAATTGCAGTTTCAAGGTGGTAAATTGTACTTATCGATTTTTCAAATGTTAGGGGTCGCACAGTGGCAACACAGAATTGCTGCCTCACAGTGGCAGGGACTCGGTTTCAATTTTGGCCTTGGGTCACTGTGTCTATGGAGTTTGTACTTTCTCCCTGTGTCTGCGTGGGTTTCCTCTGGATGCTCCGGTTTCCTCCTAATGTCCAAAGATGTGAAGGTTAGGTGGTGTTACAGGGATAGGGCAGGGGAGTGGGCCTCGGTAGGGTGCTCTCTCGGAGGAATGGTGCAGACTTGTAGGGCCAAATGGCCTCCTTTTGCACTGTAGGGATTCTGTGGATTCTAAGGAGACAGAGAGTAGTGGTGGAAGGGAGTGCCTCAAAATGGAGAAAGGTGACTAGTGGTGTTCCACAGGGATCCGTGCTCGGACCACTGTTGTTTGTGATATACATAAATGATCTGGAGGAAGGTATAGGTGGTCTGATGAGCAAGTTTGCAGATGATACTAAGATTGGTGGAGTTGCAGATAGCAAGGTGGACTGTCAGAGAATACAACAAAATATAGATAGATTGGAGAGTTGGGCAGAGAAATGGCAGATGGAGTTCAATCCAGGCAAATGTGAGGTGATGCATTTTGGAAGATCTAATTCAAGAGTGGACTATATGGTCAATGGAAGAGTCCTGGGGAAAATTGATGTACAGAGAGATCTGGGAGTTCAGGTCCATTGTACCCTGAAGGTGGCAACGCAGGTCGATAGAGTGGTCAAGAAGGCATACAGCATGCTTGTCTTCATCGGACGGGGTATTGAGTACAAGAGTCGGCAGGTCGTGTTACAGTTGTATCGGACTTTGGTTGGGCCACATTTGGAATACTGCGTGCAGTTCTGGTCGCCACATTACCAGAAGGATGTGGATGCTTTAGAGAGGGTGCAGAGGAGGTTCACCAGGATGTTGCCTGGTATGGAGGGTGCTAGCTATGAAGAAAGGTTGAGTAGATTAGGATTGTTTTCATTGGAAAGATGGAGGTTGAGGGGAGACCTGTTTGAGGTCTACAAAATTATGAGAGGTATGGACAGGGTGGATAGCAACAAGCTTTTTCCAAGAGTGGGGGTGTCAATTACAAGGGGTCACGATTTCAAGGTGAGAGGGGGAAAGTTTAAGGGAGATGTGCGTGGAAAGTTTTTTACGCAGAGGGTGGTGAGTGCCTGGAATGCTTTGCCAGCGGAGGTGGTAGAGGCGGGTACGATAGCATAATTTAAGATGCATCTGGACAGATATATGAACGGGCGGGGAACAGAGGGTAGTAGATCCTTGGAAAATAGGCAACAGGTTTAGATAACAGGTTTGGATCGGCGCAGGCTGGGAGGGCTGAATGGCCTGTTCCTGTGCTGTAATTTTCTTTGTTCTTTGTTCTAATCGTTAAATATTCTAGATATTGAAAAAGCTATTTGGAAAACAATGAGAATGACTCTGGAACTTGGCAATTTAGGTTTTATAACTAAGTGAAATGAATGAAAAAAAGAAATATGGGAAAAGAAAAGAACTATTCATTTAGTGCCATTCATGACCTTGAATACCCAATTTGCAGTCTAAAATAAAGTACTTCCTACATGTTGTCACTGTGGCTATATATGACATGTGGTAGCTAACAGCAGATAATAACCAAATAATGTACTTTTCTTACTTTCGCTTTCTATTTTTTTTTCTTTATTCTCTCTCAATTTGTTCCTTTTTTTCGAATCTTTCTATGCATGATATGATCTTAATTCACCCATTCTTCACCCTCCTTCTTTGTTGCTCCTTTGATTCTTACTCAATACTTTAACTTCACTGTTTAAATAAGGACACATGACTGTTGGTCCCATTGTTTGTCAACGTCCCTGATGCTCCATTGTCCTCATCTCACAATTCTGTGCTCTTTTCCTGTTTTTTCTGTACCTGATTTGGCCTTAATTCACCCTCCTTCTCTGGTGCTCCCCTGATTCTCTCTCAGTTCTGGTTAAGGAATGAGAGAAACTGTTGGATCCCATGTTCACCAATATCCCAGATGCTCCGCTGCCTTGCCACGCTGTTATCAGCTCGCAATTCCAGGACAAAGTATTTAGGAGCTGAAGGATGCAGGAAAAGGTTTCCTGTTTTGGGATGCCTCTCCAGCTAGATTTGGGCCAACTGTATTTCTTGAATCCTGCTACAGTATCAAGTAAGCAGACTAAAGAATGTTATAAAATTTGGAAGTAAATTCAATGAGGCTTGTTTTCTGAGGCACAAACTAATTCTGTGGGTAATTAATTTAGTTTGTATATAGGTCAGCACGGTGGCGCAGTGGGTTAGCCCTGCTGCCTCACGGTGCCGAGGTCCCAGGTTTGATCCCGGCTCTGGGTCACTGTCTGTGTGGAGTTTGCACATTCTCCCCGTGTTTGTGTGGGTTTCGCCCCCACAACCCAAAGATATGCAGGCTAGGTGAATTGGCCACGCTAAATTGCCCCTCAATTGGAAAACATGAATTGGGTATTCTAGATGTTAAAAAAAATTAATTTGTATATACAGGTCATGGGCAATTAGCATTTAAATTAGCATGTTCACCCCAACAGTTCAAAGAAAGTTAAAATTTCAAACATTTTTCATATGAATTATCAATCAATTGATGCTGCCGCTCTATTTTAACTTGTTCATAAGCCATGTAAAATGGAAGAAAATAAAAAGCTTATTTCTGTAAAAATTCAAGTCAAGCCAAACTAACACCTGGGATGAAATTTATGGTGTTGAAACTAATTACCCAAACGCCGGAATCCTTAAATAACAATACAGAATGTTGGAAAGCTATTCAAAGTACAATACGGCTGTAGCACTGAGATCTGATGAATATTAGTCTCCCTCTCCTATCAAGATGTTTATGTAACTGCTGGGAATTTTTCATCATTTTCTGTTTAATTTAGGTAATATCCATAATTGAAAGCAATGAATCTCAATGCTTTGCAGACATTCTAAAAGAACCGTTAGAATGGATGACAATTTAATACTAAATTGAGCTCCAACCTCCTTCAGATTACTGGCTTCATTCTAACACAATGCCTTGTCACCTGCTGGGATATAGATAATAAAAATAACATTGGTTATAACCTCAAAAAGTGATACCCTATAATTCAGAAATGTTCATTAGATAGGCAAAGTACCATTAGTTGTTCGCGTTTAAAAATACCTCAAGTCCCTTTTTGATTGTCACACAGAATTTTTTTTGTTTCCTTTGATGATGGTAGAACTTGTTCTGAAACATTGGGGTGTAATTTATACCTTCAGCAGAAGATTAATGAAAACCCGGGGAAGTGTATTTACTCGATGGGTTTTTGGAGAGCATTTGTCATGTGAGAGTACCTTTAAGAAATGAGTGTTTATAAATGGGTGTGTATTTAAGTATCTGTAGTGAGAGGACCTTTACGAAATTAGTATGTATTACTGCACTGATGTCAAAGAGTAGGTGGAGATGGACTGTCTGTCAGCTTTTTACTTTCTTTTTAGGCTGTTTACTGCAGGGTGTGTTTTAGTTTCGCTTTCAGAGCTAGATAGCTGCAGTCACAGCCAGAATGTGTATTAGAGTCTCTCTCTGTAATCTAAAGACTATAAATCGATCCTGGTGATTTAAAACTAGCAACAGTAATGATTTTAACCTGATGTGCTTCTGGTAAAAAGTGTTTTAAGTCTTATGGATATTAAAAGGAAAGCTTAAAGGATTACTTAGTGTTGTATTCTTTGGGGGTTGTATTTGAATTAATGGTTGCTAAGATGTTCACTGTATGTTTTAAAAAGGTTAAATTGAGTTCATAGAATAAACATTGTTTTGCTTTAAAAAATACTTTTCCATTTCTGCTCTACCACACCTGTAGAGCGGGCTGTGTGCTCTCCATACCACAGTCTAGTAAAAGTTGTGGGTCAGGTGAACTCCATGACACACTTTGGGGTTCTCTAAACCCTGGCCCATAATGAATTGGAGGTTCGAGGGGGATAAAAGTCTATCTATTGGATTGGCTTTGTGAACTTAAAGACAGTGCGGGGTGAGCATATTGGGTGCTTTTCAGGTGTGGTATTTTAGTTTAAGTAGGGAGTGTGTTGTGGACAATGGCTCTTTCAGAGGCTCTGAAATTTATGGGGGTGGAGAAGGTCACACGCAGTACCTTACGGACAGAGACTATAAGCAAACTGTTAGATTTGGCAAAAACATTACAGTTAACATTACCTGACAAAATGCGAAAAGATGAGGCAATTATGGTGGTGGCTAAGCATGTAAAGTTGCCTGAGATACAGTTTGACTCATTGGAAATCGCTAAAATCCAATTATAAATGAAACAAATGGAACATGAGAAAAAATTAAAGCAGCTTGAATACGAAAGAGAGAGAGAGGAAAAAGAGAGGGAAGAAAGGAAAACAGAAAGAATAGCCCTAGCAGACAAAAAGAAAGAGAAATGGAGATACAGATCAGGGAAAAAGATAAAGAGAGAGAGTTTGAACTTCAGAAAATGGCCATGAAACATGACAGTCAGTTAAAATTGGCAGACGTAAAGGGAAACATACAGTTGCATGATAGTGATGAGGATAGTGAGAAAGAGCATCAAAGTTGAAGGTTTGACAAGAAGGTGTTGGAAGCCTTTTTCATTTCATTTGAGAAGGTGGCTAAACAAATGAAATGGCCACAGGACACGTGGGTATTACTGATTCAAACAAAGCTGATAGGTAGGGCTAGTGAAGTGTTTGCATCACAACCGGTGGAGGTATCTGGGACGTATGAGGAGGTGAAAAAATCCATCTGAGGTGTATATGAACTAGTGCCTGAAGCCTACAGACAAAGGTTTAGAGATTTAAGGAAAGAATTTGGTCAAACATACATGGGATTTGAAAGGCTCAAACAGAGTAATTTTGATAGGTGGATAAGGGCTTTGAAAATAGACCAAACATGTGAAGCTCTCAGAGAAATTATACTTTTGGAGGAGATGTAGTGAGAACTCATGTGGAAGAACAGAGGGTTAAAACTGGGAGATTAGCAGTAGAAATGGCAGATGATTATGAATTAGTTCATAAATCAAAGCTTGGTTTCCGACATCAGTTTCAGCCTGTGAGGGATAGAAACTGGGGACATGAGAAATACTCTCAAGTGGTAAAGGTAAAGGTGATCTGATGGGAGGTAATAAGGAGAGTGTACCTCAGATTTTAAAAAAATCCAGGAGGGTGGAAAAGACATGAAAAATTTCAAAATTTCAAATGTTTTCACTGTAATAAACTAGGCCATGTAAAGTCAGTGTTGGTGGTTGAAGAAAGGCACTGGGAAGGCTGATGTGGTACAACAGGATAAGGGTTTGTTAAAATGATAAAGGAAAGCCCAAGTGAAGCGAAGTAGGTGCAAAAGATTGTACAGCCTGATCAAGAGGTGATTGACAAGAAGGTGCCAGATCTCTTTAAAGAATTTACTTGTTTGGGTAAAATTTACTCATGTGTATCAGGAGGAGCAGGTAAAGAAGTCACAATTTTAAGAGATACGGGAGCTAGTTAATCTTTAATGGCAAGAGATGAGGAGTTATGTATTTGGGAAGAATGTTGCCAGAAAAGGTGGCAATTCAGGGTGAGAGGAGTAGTGTTCCATTATATAAGGTAAGGTTGGAAAGTCCAGTGAAGAGTGGTGAAGTGGTTTAGGAGTAAAAGAGAAACTATCTTGTCCAGGAATACGGTTTATCTTGGGTAATGATACAGCTGGATCGCAGGTGGGAGTGATGCCTACTGTAGTTGATAAGCCAGTGGAAAATCAGACAACTGAAGTGTTGAAGGACGAATATCCTGGGATTTTTCCAGATTGTGCCGTGACAAGGTCGCAAAGTCACAGGTTAAAACAAGAGGAGAAATCAAAGAGTGAGGATGACGTTGAAGTGCAATTGTCAGAAACGATTTTTGATCAGATAGTTGAAAAAGAACAAGAACAGGTGGAGGATGAGGCGGATATTTTTAGTTCAGGAAAATTGGCGGAGTTACACAAAATGATTTAGAAATAAAACAAATGTATCAAAAAGCATACAAGGAAGAGGAATCTGAGTGTATACCAGAGTGTTATTACCGTAACAGTAATGTCTTGATGAGAAAATGGAGACCTTTACATATGCAGGCGGATAAAAAGTGGGCAGAAGTTCATCAAGTAGTATTGCCAGTAGGGTATAGAAAGGAGAAGGTGTTGCAAGTTGCTCATGAGGTACCAGTGGGAGGTCATTTGGGAATAAGGAAAACTCAAGCTAAAATACAAAAACATTTTTATTGGCCTGGACTACATAAAGTTACATTTTGTCAATCATGTCACACATGTCAAGGGAAACCTCAAGCAGTGATAAAACCAGCGCCCTTAATATCCATTCCAGCATTTGAGGAACCTTTTACAGGGGTCCTAATTGATTGCGTAGGACCGGTTCCTAAAACAAAAAGTGGGAATCAATATCTTTTGACGATAATGGATGTGTCTACTAGGTTTCCAGAGGCCATTCCAGTACCTAATATTACAGCTAAAAAGATTGTGGAGGAGTTACTTAAATTCTTTACTAGATATGGACTACCCACAGAAATACAATCGAATCAAGGATCAAATTTTACCTCAAGGTTATTCAAAGAAGTTATGGATAGCTTAGGAATAAAACAATTTAAATCAACTGCGTACCATCCAGAATCACAGGGAGCATTAGAAAGGTGGCATCAGACATTAAAGACAATGTTGAGGGCTTATTGTCACAATTATCCAGAGGATTGGGATAAAGGAATTCCAATTATACTGTTTGCAATTAGGGGTGCACCAAATGAGTCAACCAAATTTAGTCCTTTTGAACTAATTTTTGGTCATGAGGTAAGAGGACCATTTAAATTGATTAAGGAAAAATTGGTGAGTGAGAAATCAGGGGCTGGATTCTCTGACTCCCCCCCGCCGGGTCGGAGAATCGCCGGGGGCAGGCGTCAATCCCGCCCCCGCCGGCTGCCAAATTCTCCGGTACCGGAGATTCGGCGGGGGCGGGACTCGCGCCGCGCCTGTTGGCGCCCCCCCGGCGATTCTCCGGCCCGCGATGGGCCGAAGTCCCGCTGCTGTAATGCTGGTCCCGCACGGCGTGAATCAAACCACCTCTCTTACCGGCGGGACTGGCAGCGCGGGTGGGCTCCGGGGTCCTGGGGGGGGGGGGGCACGGGGCGATCTGGCCCCGGGGGGGTGCCCCGACGGTGGCGGGCGGGCCTGTGCCGTGGGGGCACTCTTTTCCTTCCGCGTCGGGCATCAGCCTCCGTGATGGCCGACGCAGAGGTGACCCCCCCCCTGCGCATGCGCGGGGATGACGTCAGCAGCCGCTGACGCTCCCCCGCCTGCACGGACTTCCGCCGGCCAGTGGAGCCCCTTCGGCCCCTGCTGGCGTGGTGCCAAAGGCCTTTCCCGCCGGCCGGTGGCGCGCCAACCACTCCAGCGCGGGACTAGCCCCTAAAGGCGAGGGCTTGGCCCGTAAAGGTGCGGAGGATTCCGCACCTTTGGGTCGGCCCGACGCCGGAGTGGTTCACGCCACTCCATCCCGCCGGAACCCCCCGCCCCGCCGTGTAGGGGAGAATCCAGCCCCAGAACTTACATTATTGGATTACGTGTCAAATTTTAGGGAACGATTAAATATAGGTGAAGTGGCTGGACAACATTTAAAAGTTGCACAAAATGTGATGAAATGGGTAGCGGACAAGAAATCCAAAGTTCAGAGTTTTGCCAGTGGAGATAAAGTTTTAGTGTTGTTACCAGTGGTAGGTGGACCTTTAAAAGCTAGGTTTTGTGGACCTTATCAGATTGAAAGGAAATTAAGTGAGGTGAATTATGTGGTAAAAACACCAGATAGAAGGAAAACTCACCGAGTGTGTCATGTGAATATGCTTAAAAGGTACTTTTAAAGGGAAGGAGAGAAAAAGGAGGAGATTTTAATGATTCTAGTTAAAAATAACGAACCAAATCCAGATGACTGTGAATTTGACATACCTCAAATTTAATTGGAAAACGAGGATGTCATCATGAAAATGCTGGAATCTATATCTAAGAAGTATTGCTGAAAAAAGAGACATGTCAAAGCTTTTCATCTTACACTCATCAGGACACCTTCGCAAATGATGAGTGCAAGCTTCAATATATCTCTTTTTCAGCAATACTGGAGTTCTATACTACCAAATGAGTATTTGGATTAATTAAGTCGTAAACAATACACTTAGAGAATCACAGAGTCAAATGTGGTTTTACAAAAGGAAGAACATGTTTCACAAATTTATTAGTGTTTCTTGAGGATGTAGCTTGTCAGGTAGATATAAGAGAACCAGTAGATACAGTACACTTGGATTTCCAAAAAGCATTCAATAAGGTACTTGACTAAAGGTTAATATGCTAGGCGAAGCCTCGTGGAGTCGATGGTAAATTATTAGCCTGGATGGCAGATTGGTTAAGGAGCAGGAAGTAAAAGTAAGTGACATCGCCATAGTCGCAGATGACCACAGTCTGCTTTCCCTTTTAAAGGAGAGAACTGACTGGTGGTAATTTGACCTGAAGATCACCATACCTCAAACAAGAGACAAGGTTGAGAAAACGGGACCTTCATGAATAAGGCAGGAAGTAGGGAGCAGGGATTAACAAGACATTTTTAAATTGGCAGGCTGTGACTGGTAGTGTGCTCCAATGATCAGTGCTGGGGCCTAGGTTCTGTACAATCTATATCAATAACTTAGATTGAAAGACCAAAAATAATGTATCTAAGTTTGATTATGATACAAAGCAAGGTGGGAATATAAGCTCTGAGCGGAACACAAAGATGTAGACAGGTTAAGTGAATTAGTAAAAAAGTAGCAGTTGGAGTATATTGAGCAGAAATGAGAAGTTATTCAATTTGGCAATAAGGTTAGAAAGGCAGGGTCGTTCTTTAAAAGGGTGTGAAACTTGTAAAGTTGATGTTCAGAGGGACTTGGATGATAAGGTGACAAGGAACACAAAGTTAGTATGCAAGTATCAAAAGCTTTCAGCAACACAAATAACATTTATATTGTTAAACAGTAATATAATTAAACTGACAAAAATGTACCTGACTACCTAATACACTTTCCGAACATTCCCCCTGCCCGCTTTTCCCACTTCGCCCCACTCTACACACACACACACAGCCAACATAGATGGAATAGGTGCTGGAGAGGGAAGAAAACTGATGACAAAGTAAAAAGGTTAAAGGATCTCCATTGCACTGGGATGGTTTCCAGTCGAGAGATCATGTTTTTGCTTCGATGCTTCCTTCTAGGATTGAGATTTTGTTTTCTGGCAAAGCTGTCTACTTTCTTTGTAGATTCAAGATAATTTCAGATATATAGGAAAGATGTGCCAGGCACACGCACTGGTTTTATTTTTTATTTTTTTTAATTTAGAGTACCCAATTCATTATTTTCCAATTAAGTGGCAACTCAGCGTGGCCAATCTATCGACGCTGCACATCTTTGGGTTTGTGGGGGTGAGACCCACGCAGGCACGGTGAGAATGTGCAAACTCCACACCGACAGTGACCCGGGGCCGGGATTGAACACGGGTCCTCGGCGGCGTGAGACAGCAGTGCTAACCACTGCGTCACCGTGCCACATGCACTGGTTTTAAAACAATAAAGCAGTCTTTTACTTCAGGAAACGGACCGAAGTAGACAGAGAGAGAGGGGGGGGGAGGGCGGAGGAGAGAGGAGGGAGAGAGACAGAGACACAGACAGAGAGAGACAGAGGACATGATTCTCTGGCCTCGTTGCACTCCTACTTGAGCGAAACGACGGTGGTGAATAGTGGGAGAGACCAAAAACAAGAACCGCGCCAGGCGCCAAATGTTTGCAATGCAACGGGCCCACTCCCATAGGCAAAATCGAGATCCCACTGCAGTGTGGCAAGAAACCAATTATCACCACTTAAGTCCCATTTCCATACAATTAATCAGAGCCACCCCAAATCCAACGGCCTCCTGTCATTCAGCGGCCTCCCCAGAAAGTGGTCACACTGGCACCGATCAGTACTCCGGCACCGATTAGTACTCCTTTTGAAAAACGTGAACTTGGCGGAAGGGCTTCTGTGGGGAGCCAAAGAAGTGAGAAGCCATCTTTGCTCACAGGAAAAGAGCCTGGGGGCACTGGGTTTGTGGGACCTTTAGCTGGAGGGGAGGAGTGGGGGGTGAATCCTCCGCAGGGGGGGGCCATCATGGGGGTGGCGGAGGGGGGGGGGGGGGTGGGAGGCAACTGCGTATGTTTCCACAATGCCAAGCCCCTGGATAGTGTGTACCTGTTCCAGGGGCAACCCTATACCCTGCCTATCTGCCCCAATGACACCAATTTGGAAGGCTGGGAGCATCATGATTCGGCTGCAAACCAGCACCTGCCACGATTTCGGTATCAGGAGTTAAGGATGGGCAACTACTGTAGTGACACCTATCATGAAAGAATTTTTTAAAATCTCAATGTCTGCTTTTAAACAATTTCCATCAATTTTTAAAATATTCTTTCATGGTATGAAGCCGTCACTGCAAGGCCAACAATTGGTGCCCATCCTTAATTTCCCTTGAACTAAAGGGCAGTTAAGAGTCAACCATTTTGGAGTCACATGTAGGTCACACCAGGTAAGAATGGCAGATTTCCTTCCCTCAAGGACATTAGTAAACCAGATGCGTTTTAACAACAATTGACAATGGTTTCATGGTAATCATGAGACTTTTAATCCCAAATTTTTATTGAATTCAAATTTCACAATCTGATGTTGGGGATATTTGAACCCGGGTCCCTAGAGCATTACCCTGGGCCTCTGGATTACTAGCCCAGTGACACCACCACCTACCTTGCAATATGGGGGATTCAATTATAGTTAAAGCATGTCTTTCCACTTTGTTTAAAGTTGCATTCCTGGTAAAGGAGATGAAAGTTGAGATACACAAAATAGATATGGATACAAACTATACATCTGAACCATGTTAGAAATGGGCAGACAGAAACTCTTGTCTTCCCAGAAATCCACAGAATTTTACATTAACCTGAAATAAAAATCATTTTATAAGGATTCAAATAATTTTTTTCTCAATCTTCTTTTCAAGCATTGACATCAGCAACTGTTGAAGCTCTGCAGTCTCTGCCAAATTTTATGGTGCTTTCAAAATGTGAAAGGAAGTCGCCAATGTTGTTTTATTCAGTAAAGATAAAGCATTGGTATTCACTAATTATGGATCTTTTACAGTCATGAAAGATGACTACAGTAACTTCATCGCAATCTGCAGTTCTTTTACCATTCTATGATCATCACTTTGTATTATTCCCATTTCCGAGTAAGAGAAGCTTTGTGTTAAATAAGCAACATATTGGGCTGCATTATCCATTTGAGAGACTCAGTGCTGACGCTGGGACTGAATCACAAGTGTTCTACGTTCACGATAGTGATCGGATCCGGGAACGATTCAAGAAATACTAATGGGCCAGCACCGGTGTCACGTGGAGTTAGTGCAATTCCAATGCATGCCCGTGTATGATATGGTGGGGTTGGGATCGGCACTGGAGAGCCTGACAAGCAGGAGCTGCATATAGGCACTCCACTAGATGGGAATGGAGGCCCACCAGTATCCTGCCATGATGGTTGGGAGAGCAAGTTCCTGCCGTAATGTCCCACCATCAGGACATAGATTGGGGGAGTGGAAAATTTAGGCCTGTGTCTAGGGAGCAATTTTGCTACCTGGCCAAAATCTAGGGTTACCTCCAATTTCACCAATTTAAAAAGCGTTTTATTTCAATCTCAAATTTATCTTCAAAGTGCACATTCCAGTACAAATTTATAAATTAAATCATGTAATAATGCACAGAAAAATAAAAAAATATACTTCATGCATTCTCTTAATGCATCTACTATCTATCTAGTTTACCTACCCTAGAGCTCCTATGAGGTACTTTCCTAATGTCTAGAGCATGTCTGCTGGAAGTTGCTGACTTTCAGTGAGGAGACTGGCATGGGCAGCGGTCTGATCTAGTTGATTGACAGGTAACAGTAAGGATATTGGTGCTGTGGCAAGGATGGAGCATGAATATTGTCACCTGGAGCAGGTTCATAGTCCTTGGAGCCATCACCTCCGGACAATGCCTGAGCAATCTTTGTTGGAGAGAAGATTGCTAGAACGCTTTGATGCTCTGGAATCCCCTTTGAATGGTGGTTTCTGGAGCCATGTCAGAAAGCTGAGATTGCATGACATCCGTCTTCCATTACAGTACTAATATATTGAGTGAGTTTCTCTGGCCTCGTGTTTCTTGGTGGCAGTTCGCCGTTGGCCGGCAGCGGGATTTACTAGTCAAGAAGAAGACAACAGCCATCAGGTGCTGCAGCATGCTTGGATGTGTAGGTGGGTTGTGGAAGTAGCCAGGCACTCCATGGGATGGCTTCTAAGTTCTGTGTAAGGCCTTGTGTCAAAATGGTGCCAAACCTCTTCACGTCCTTTGACACTGAACCTAGACTTGCCGGAAATCCCAGTGCACCAAACTGTGCACCCAATGTGCATGTCTTTTAGTCTTCGCCTGACCCATTGACAATATCAGGGGGGGACTCTCCAGGTCTGCTAGCTAGCGGTGGGTTTCGTGATGCTCAGTGGAATTGGACTAAAATTAGGTTTCACGTTGCCCGCCAAACCTATTGCGAGTCTCCCAGACCGTCCCGCCAGGATTCCTAGAAATGCAAAGTCCTCATCTGCATTCATTTGAATGCAATTATCAGATTGGTTGCCTGATTCAACAGCCTCATGTAATGCTCCAGCACCCCAGCCAGGAGTCCGGCTGGTGTGAATTGGTGCAAGACCTGCAAAATGGGGACTTTGTGGCTTGCATCCGAGAGGGAGGGGGAGGTGGCATAGGGCCATGTACTCTCCTTACACTTGCCTCCAGGGCACAAGGGGGTATTTCATGGGAGGTGGAGGTCCTGGGGGCTTGGGCTGGGCTGGAGGGGCTCAGGATCGGGGTATTTCCTGGGATGGCGGTCAATTTGGATGGTCTTCCCCTCTGCAGCTTTAAACTCTTTACAATGTCAGAATGCCAAGTTCAAAGTTCTGTGAGACTAAAATAAAAGTATTCCCTTTAATGTGGTGGAAACCTTTGAAGTGTTTTTTTTTCCACTGTCAATTTAATTGCCCTTTATCTTTTTCAAGCCTGTGTACAAGCCTAGAAGTCTAAAAGCTTTAAACTGCATCAGTTACATTCGGTTTCACGGACCATTACTTTTGAAAAGCCTCCTGATTGACAGGTCCAGGCAGTTTCCAAGGAAGCATTACCATTGCTTATTTATATGGCTCCACAGGGGTCCATTTATTAAGAGCAGTTGTTTTTCTAACCATGGTGTTATACACAAGGCTGCCTCTTTATTCTGGGACAGCACGGTAGCATAGTGGGTAGCACTGTTGCTTCACAGCTCCAGGGTCCCAGGTTCGATTCCCGGCTTGGGTCACTGTCTGTGTGGACTCTGCACGTTCTCTCTCGTGTCTGAGTGGATTTCCTCCCAGTGCTCCGGTTTCCTCCCACAAGTCCCAAAAGACATGCTGTTGGGCAATTTGGACATTCTGAAATCTCCCCGTGTACCCGAACAGGCACCGGAATGTGGTGACTTAAGGACTTTTCACAGTCACTGTTAATTTAAGCCTGCTTGTGACAGTAAAGATTATCATTATTATGAAGAATTTCCATGAAATACCAGGTGCTTACTCCAAAGAGACAGCCTCTTAAAAAATTCTATGGTTGATGCAAGATGCCAAGAGTTCATTAAATACCTCACGCATGCCCTCTGCCTCCACAAGAATATCTCTTTTGGTTCCTTAATTTGGCCCAAATCTTTCTTTTGCGACTTGTGTTTTTAAAATACTTTTAGGTTTCATTTTATGTTAGCCACTAATCTATCACTGTACTGTACCTTGGTCCTTCTTAGTCATTATATCAGAAATATGACAAGAAATCGTTCAGCTTGGAACATCTCCCATTCAGCAAGGTTGAGAGTAATCGAAGACAAAAAAGTCTGAAAATCTTTTGTGATAAGGAATCATGTAATTAGACCACTTTCTATGATCTAAGAATGCAAATGCTTCTAGGCCACTTCAAATGGAGGGAATTATTAGATTTCAAGTGGGTAGAAACATTAGTTTCCCTTTTGTTTACCTCCGATTAGCATCAAGACTATGAACCAATGCATTTATGTCAAATCACCAAAGTGACCTCAGCATTTCAATGTTTCAGCGTTTCATGCAGTTACTGCAACAGGACGAGGTAAATGCTAACACCAGAACATTGCTTATATCTAGTTATCTGTCTTGCGCATGAATGATGATAAAGGAATTAAAATTGAAATGTTCATAATTAAAGGTGTAGATTTTAGGATCTCTTTGGGCTCCGTTTGTTTAATCTAATGTATGTTTATTTTCAGTTTTGTTGTAATCTAATCCAGTTGCATGGTAAAATACTTGGGAATGATGTGACATCAATAAAATGGCCACCAACAGTGGCAGAAATTTCTCATCCTAAATTAGAACATGCTTCCATGTAAGGCGTGTACAGTACACAGAATAATTTTTTAAAAGCAAAATACGGTAGATGCTGGAAATCTGAAATAAAATCAGCAAGTGCTGGAAATATTCAGCAGGTCTGGCAGCTTGGTGGAGAGAGAAAATGAGAGAAAAAGAGAGATAATGCTTTGGTTCGAATATGACTTCTTCAGTACCGAAGTACACAGAATAACTTAATGTATTATGATATAGTAGACTGAGTTTATAGTTAATGAGAAAACATAGGAAACTGGAGTGTACATTCAATGGAAGTTATTCATGCCCACATTAAATCTGTACAGTCAACAATAGATCAATTAGTTCAAATGAACTGCCATTGATATAATTAGATTTTTTGGTTTGGATGGACTTTGGAACTCAAATATATAATACATAAAGTGTGACTAGATAGATGGACATTTCAAAAAAGGACAAAAATATTTTGGTTTTCATTATACAGACTCAGAATACAGGACCAAAGTCGATAATGATAAATCAATTATTTAGAATAATGCATATGAAAATTAAAGCCTTCAAAAGCATTGTGAATTCACCAAGATGATAAACTATGGTTATACGAGTTTCTAGATACTGGAATTGTTTCCACTGGAATACAGAAGCCCAATAAATTTAATAGAGGCTTTTAAAAATCATGAAGGGATTTAGCAGGATGAATAGGGCAATATTCTCCCTGTGTCTGCATGGGTTTCCTCGGGTGCTCCGGTTTACTCCCACAGTTCAAAGATGTGGAGGCGAGGAGAATTGGCCTTAGTAGTTTTCCGCTTAGTGTCCAGAATGATGTGGAGGTTAGGTGGGTTAGGAGGATCAGGCGGGGCAGTGGTCCTAGGCAGGGTGCTCTTTCCAACTGTTGCAAATGCAATCACTTAAATTGTCACGTGTACCAATGTACAGTGAAAAGCATTTTTCTGCGTGCAGCTCAAACAGATCATTTAGTACATGAAAAGAAAATTCAGAGGGTTGGTGCAGACTCGATGGGCCTCCGTCTGCGCTGTAAGGATTCTGTGGCATTCTAAGGATAATATCCTCTGGCTGGAGAGTCAGTGATTAGAAGTCATCACTTTAAAATTGTTATAAAGGCATGAGCAGAAATGTTCCATATTAGATTGGTAGAGCATGAAGTGCTTTGTCACAAAGTTGGCTGATGCAGAGACATTATATATTTTATGAAGAAAATGAGCAGGTATTGGGTGAATCACAAAGGAATATACACAGCTAAAGGAGAAAGAGTGCAGGGTAGTGGATTAATTTTTAAATTCTCAAGCAAACTGACACAATGAGCCAAATTGCCTCCTTCTATGGTATAAATATTAAACATTTGCACTTATGTTTCTAAGTATGCATAAAATTGTGCCAGTTTAAAAAAAATAATATTCAGTTCCAAATATGAGAGATGAACAAGCATGAATAAAGTATGTCATGTTTATATTACATCTCAATTTTAATTAAAACAAGAAGAATTTTAAGACAGTCACATTACAGAAAATTCAGGAAATAATTACCATGAGCATAACTTGAAGCACTTAATCCTCAAAATCTGTAACAATATTAATGGCAAATTAATTTCAACTGAATAAATTTGAATGATCATCAGCAGTAGATTAATAACGGACTGAGCAAACAGCAAAAAAAAGCTACTTCAGGACATGAGGTATTTTAATGACCGACCTCAACACTTGTTGCAATTTCTCTAAACTAATGAACTGCAAACTGAAAATAGCTGTGTAAATGCCAATATAGCACAAAAAAGTCAATGGATTCTTTGCCATATCCGCCACATCCATCCTGATGTCACCAACAACTGTATCTGCCCCTTCCCTCCCTGTCAGTTGTCTGAAGGGACTGTTCCCGGTGCAATGCGCTCTATCATCCCCAACACCTCATCCCCCTCCCACGGTGCCTTCCCATGCAATAACAAGAAATGTAACACTTGCTCCTTATCTCTCCACACTGTCCAAAGCCCTAAACACTCCTTCCTGGTGAAGCAGTGATTTACCTGTATCTCTCAATTTAGTACACTGCACTTACTGCTCTCAATGTAGTCACCTCTACATTGGAGAGACCAAACGCAGACTGGGTGCTGGCTCTGCATGACACCCCTGCCTAATCCACAAGCATGACCCCGATCTTCTGGTCTCTTGCCTTTTCTTTATTTTAAATATATTTTATTCCAAACACAGTCAAATACAGATAACAAATAACACCTCAAAATAAACATGTCACATAGTTTGTCAAATTATCCCCCTTTTCACCCATTATCCCTCGCTGTCCCTCCTCCCTCCCCGCTGGTGACGAACAAAAGCTCAAAATGGACAGGAACGGTCTTCCGATTCCCTAGGGGCGAACATAATCTTTTCCAACCTCAAGAATTTGTACAGATCCCCCAACCACACCGTGGAAATGAGGGTTAACTCCTTCTGTGCAAAGTCCCACACCTGTAAATATCTAAACTCATTCCCCCTCGGCAACTTGAACCTCTCCTGCAGTGCCTCCCCTAAAAGCTTACCCTCTACAAACAGGTCCCTTATCCGCTCTATACCTTCACCATGCCACCTCCCATATATCGCATCCATCCCTTCCGGTATAAACCTATGGTTCCCACATATTGGGGCCAGGACTGACATATGTCCCAGCTTAAAATGCCTCAACTGGTTCCAAATCTTGATTGATGACACCACCACAGGACTGCTAGTATCCCTCCTTGGAGAAAACTGAAGTGGAGCCGTCACAAGGGCCCTCAGACTCATCACCCTGAAAGAGGCCTCCTCCACCTGCACCTCTAACGCCCCTCTCCCCACATGGTCTCACCTTCTCAAGTGTTTGCTGCCCAATAATAATGCAACAGGTTTTGAAACGCCAGCCCCCACCAGCCTCCCCCTTTGGAAAAGGTCCCGAGTAATCCTCGGCGTCTTGCCTGCCCAAACAAATTCAGAAATCAGTTTTTCCGCCCTGCGGAAAAATGCCTTGGGAAGGAAAATTAGAACAGATTGAAAGATAATTAAAAATCTTGGCAGCACGTTCATTATCATGGTCTGTGCCCTCCCTGCCAATGACAGCGGCAGGGCATCCCACCTCTTCAGATCCCCTTTGACCCCCTCTACCAGACCAGTCAGATTATATTTTTGCATAGTTGCCCAATCATGAGCCACCTGAATCCCCAAAGAGCAAACCTAATCCTGGCCACCTTTAATGGCAAAGCGCCAAAATTTACACTTCTCCCCTGGGCATTCACCAGAAAGACCTCGCTTTTGCCCACATTTAACTCATATCCAGAAAATGCTCCAAATTACCCCAGCAAGTCCATAATTCTCCCCATACTCTCCAGTGGATTGGCAATATACAACAGTAAATCATTGGCATACAGCACCTTATGCTCTCTACCACCCTCACAATCCTCTGCCACTTGTTCGAGGCACAGATTGCAATGCCAAATGCTCAATACCCAGCACGAATAACAACGGAGGCAACGGTCATCCCAGCTTTGTTCCCCTATGCAAACTAAAATACCCCAAAATTCATCGTATCCGTCCTCACGCACGCCGTGGGATTGCATATAACAACCTTGGCCACGCAACGAGCATCGGCCCGAACCCAAACCTTCTAAGAATCTCAAACAGGTACCGCCACTCAACTCGATCAAAGGCCTTCTCCGCATCTTGTCACAATTACCTCCGGTATTTTATTCCGCGACGGAATCATAACCACATTCAGTAAGCTCCTGATATTACTGGACAACTGCCATCCCTTAACAAACCTGTCTGATCTTCCGAGATCATATCCGGCACACAACCCCCAAACCGCCTCACCAACACCTTGGCCAATATCTTCACATCCTGTATTCAATAATGAGATGGGTCTGTAAGACCCACACTCCGTAGGGCCCTTACCCTTCTTGGGGATCAAAGAGATAAAAGCCTGAGCCAGCGGATCTGGCAAAGCCCCTTTCGCCAACGATTCATTAAATATACTCAAAAGATGAGGTGCCAACTCCGCCAAAAACTGTTTATGAAATGCAACCAGGAAGCCATCGGGCCCCAGCGCCTTCCCCAATTGCATTAACCCCACACATTCTATAATATCCTGCAGCTTCAATGGCACCTCCAAGGTCTGCCGCTTCTCCTCTTCCACCTCCAGAAACACCAATCCGTTCAAAAAGTGCCCATATCTGCATCATTCCCCCAGGTTCAGATCTATATAATCCCTGGTAAAAAGCCTCAAATGTCTCATTGACGGGCAGCACGGTGGCCTAGTGGTTAGCACAGCCGCCTCACGGCGCTGAGGTCCCAGGTTCGATCCCGGCTCTGGGTCACTGCCCGTGTGGAGTTTGCACATTCTCCCCGTGTCTGCGTGGGTTTCACCCCCACAACCCAAAAAAATGTGCAGAGTAGGTGGATTGGCCACGCTAAATTGCCCCTTAATTGGAAAAAATAATTGGGTAATCTAAATTTAAAAAAAAAATTTTTTTTTAAATGTCTCATTGACTTTCTCCTGTGCCGTCACTAACCCCCCCATCACCTGCTCAGTTTCCCATGCCGCTGCCTGCTGCCTGAGCCGGTGGGTTAACAGGTTACTAACCTTTTCCCCATACTCATACTGAACTCCCTTAAGCAGTGAAGTTGATCCACCGCCTTCCACGTTGTCAACCGATCAAACTGCCCCTGCAATTTCTTCCTTTCCACCAACAACCACCCTTTCCACCAACAACCACCAAGTACCTACAATCCAATAACTTCCAATAGCCTCTGCCTCTCCTACCTCTCAACTCCATCCCTGTTTGGGGATAAGGGGCACCCATCAAAATGCTGGCTCATGCAGCGGCCTCAGAATGCTTCGGAGGAGAGGGACAACATAGATGACAGCTCCACACGGTCCCTAATCGAGCAAACTATGACCATTCTGAAGACGCACTTCTGAAATTTGTATTGCTCAGGTAAAGAGCTCTGTGGTATACTCCAGATAGGATCTCCCGCATCATCAGCACCCTTCACAAACTGGCGCTGCAAAGGGGTAATCCCTTGCCAGAGGGAGACTTAAGGAGGATGGGAGCGCTTCGTAAGATGATAATTTGAGGACAAGAAGCCCGAGGAGTGTGATGAGTGTCAGCTACCACGGGACGATGCATCGAGGAAGCAAGACATGGAAGATATGCCTTTACCACTTTAATTGCCACAAATTCAAGGAGGAGTAAAGTGAAGGCAACGTGATATAGCCACATTCCTCCTGTCTCTTAATGCCATTCCATTTCATTGTAAGGGATGTCCAAACAGTCACATCAAGAGCAAATTCAGCATTCAGACTTGCATCATCCAGCCTCATGACTGACCCGGTCATGATCTCCAAGATGGTCAGTGGTGCACGCCGCATGTGCTTACTCTGGGAAGTGAAAGTTGACACAACAGCAAGAATGGCTACTGTTATGGGCCAGGGTTTAGAAAACTCCAAAGTATATTATGGAGTTCACCTGACCTACAACTGTTTCTTAATTTTGGTTACGAGGAGCACAAGGGCCTACCTTTCAGGTTTTATTCAACAGAGTTAGAAGTCTTACAACACCAGGTTAAAGTCCAAAATGTTTGTTTCAAACACTAGCTTTCGGAGCACTGCTCCTTCCTCAGGTGAGGAAGGAGCAGTGCTCCAAAAGTTAGTGTTTGAAACAAACCTGTTGGGACTTTAACCTGGTGTTGTAAGACTTCTTACTGTGCTCACCCCAGTCCAATGCCGGCATCTCCACATTATGGTTATTCAACAGAGGCCTTAAGCACCTTTAATCAAAAACAAAGTTTATTCTACAAATGTAATTAACATTTTTATAAACACACAGTAGGCATTTTTATCAACTACAAACATAAATACCCCAGCTACAGTACACTATATATAACCCTTAATAGATTTTCCCCTTAAACAGTTCCAATTTAATAACAAGATCCCACAAACCAGAAAACCCTTTTCAAAGGTGTGGCCCAGCACACAGCACTCAAGACCTGAGGCGGGATTCTCCCGTAGCCGGCAGGGCGGGGGGTCCCGGCGGGACGGAGTGGCGTGAACTACTCCGGCGTCAGGCCGCACCAAAGGTGCGGAATCCTCCGCACCTTCAGGGGCTAGGCCTGCCCCGGAGTGGTTGGCGCCCCGCCCTGTGCTGGCGTCATCCCCGCGCATGCGCACAGGGATTCACGTCCGCATCGGCCATCGCGGAGGAGCACAACAGCTGATGCGGAAGGAATAGAGTGCCCCCACGGCACAGGCCTGCCCGCGGATCGGTGGGCCCCGACCGCGGGCCAGGCCACCGTGGGAGCACCTCCCGGGGCAAGATCCCCCCGCGACCCCCCAGGAACCCCGGAGCTCGCCCGCTCCGCCGGGTCCCGCCGGTAAGGGGCCTACTCTGATTTACGCCGGAGGGACCGGCTACAGGCGGGCGGGACTTCGGCCCATCGCGGGCCAGAAAATCCGGGCGGCCCCGGCGCCCATTGAGTCGCACCGGACCCCGCCATTCTCCGAGGCGGGCAGCGCGACGCACGCCAGGCTGGTTTGGGGGGGAGGGGGGGGGGGGGGGGGGGGGGAGAATTGGGAGGACAGTGGAGGCGGGATTTACACTGACCCCCAGCGATTCTCCCACCCGGCGGGGGGGTCGGAGATACCCGCACCTGGTTTAGATGCTCTTGTGTCCTTTCCAAAACAGCAGGTTTAAATTTCGTCCAGAAAACAATTATTTCTTTTTAAGTTATCAAGTAATCTGGAAACAGCTTTTAAAATGCAGAGGGAGAGACAGGACAAGATTTCTCTGTTTGAGTCCAGTAGCCAAAATGTGAAAACGAAAACAAAGGCCACAAAACAACCCCAAATCAAAGCGAAAGTAAAACTCAGCCACAGCCCAGCTCCACCCACACAATGACATCACTGAAGCCATGTGATAAGCCAAACCATTTCTTAAAGGGACAGTCCCATGTCACTACTTACTTAATGCAGCTGTTGCTACATTAATGAGAAATCACAGTAGCCACTGAGATGAGGAGATGGTTGAAGATATTATTCTGTCGTCCTGGTCTTCTAGCACTGAGAAGACACAACTGCCGCTAATTCCTCAAAGCTACTGAACTGCCCACACATAATGGTGTGCCATGAGGAAAAGGGTTACAAGAACTTTAAGAACACATTTCCAATAAAGATTTTAAACACAGCTCCATGACATCACACAAAGGTGTAGAAACTATCTTCAGTGAGGGGGATGTCACATGAATGTGAATCTCACAATTGAAAGGCTATCATTGAGTGGAAGGATGGCTAAACCGAGAAATAAAAGGATTTATATGTACATAATCACAATGCTTTCAGTTGACGAAGCCATTCACATAAATATGAAGTGTATTCACAAAAGTGCAACATTTTAGGTGGAAGCAATGGTGTAGTGGTATTATCACTGGACGAGGGATCCAGAAACCTCAGGGTATTACACTGGGCTCAAATCCGACCATGGCTGATGTTGCAATTTTAATTCAATAAAAACTTGGAATGAAGTCTATGATTTTGACAGTGGTTGCACATTGATGTCCCAGAAGTGATTTCAATACTTCTTCATTTTTCTCACACAACCACTACACCTACGTGCAGCCCCAGCATCCAGTGTAAAGGTGGAGGCAGTCTGCTGATAGCTACATGCTGATGCCGGTGATTACCTTGGCCGACATCTTCTGGTGTCCCGAGGCGTGGAACATCCCAGCCTGATAAGGATCTCCTGCTCAAGGGTAGATGCACCCTCCTCAGCCTGAGCAGCAGGAGTTGATGAGGATTCAGAGTGGCTGTGCAACCTTGAAGTATCCGGAGTGGAGACCCCTATGGTGTCCGGCTGATATTCATCCTTCTTGTGGTTGCCCGAGGGTCCTTTCCTGACTCCTTGAGGAAACAGGGCACCTAGTAGGAGGTCAATGTGCCGCATCCCCCTCCCGCCTAGATAATGATGCTGTCCACCTCTGCATGTGGCCAAGGAGTTCAGGGTTAAGAGCAAATCAGGCAAAACCTGCTAGACCACTCTATAGTAGACATCAACCTTCTCTTGGTGACCTTGAGGCACTGGCACATTGGAGTCATAACATCAGACAGAACACAGACACTCTCCGCCAGTGTTTGCGCCAGTCTGCGCATCTCTGTGTGATGTTCCACCACTAGCAGTGTGTTGGTGGCCATTTCCAGAGACTCATCATCTTACTCGGACTCAGCAAGTGGTTTGTCTCCATCAGCCCTATGAGTGCTGGAAACCTGGGCTGTCTCAGTCTCCAACTGCTTTAGAGACATGTCAGTGAGGTGTTCTCCTGTAGGTTACTCCCAGCGCAATGACCCACCGAGGTGTTTGCCTCCACGCTGATGGAAGGTGTGGTAAGCGCAGTGTCAGTTCTTCCTCAGTGATTTCTTCAGCTTCCTCATCCGAGGTGGTCTGGAGTCTGAGGTTTGTATTGGCCCTCCGCAACTACCTAATGGATTGGAAACACGCTAATGTAACTCAAAAAGGCAGAGAAACAAAAACTGGAAACTATAGACCGGAAGCTTGACCTCTGTGGTGGGGAAGTTGTTGTAATCAATCATTTAGGAGGAGACGACTGAACATTTGGAAACACAAAGCTCAGTCCACATCATAGCATGGTTTTATGAAGGGTAAGTCACGCTTGATAAACTTGCTTGAGTTCTTTGAGGATGTAACCAGCAGGGTAGATAATGGGGAACCTGTGGATGTGGCATGTCTAGGCTTCCAGAAGGCGTTTAACAAGGTGTTGCATAAATGGTCCAGAAGGTGGACCCTTTAGGGGCAGCAGGGTAGCATGGTGGTTAGCATAAATGCTTCACAGCTCCAGGGTCCCATGTTCGATTCCCGGCTGGGTCACTGTCTGTGTGGAGTCTGCATGTCCTCCCCCTGTGTGCGTGGGTTTCCTCCGGGTGCTCCGGTTTCCTCCCACAGTCCAAAGATGTGCGGGTTAGGTGGATTGGACATGCTAAATTGCCCGTAGTGTCCTAATAAAAGTAAGGTTAAGGGGGGGGTTGTTGGGTTACAGGTATAGGGTGGATACGTGGGTTTGAGTAGGGTGATCATGGCTCGGCACAACATTGAGGGCCGAAGGGCCTGTTCTGTGCTGTACTGTTCTATGTTCTATGTTCTAAGGTGAGGTCGCAGGGGGTTGAGGGGAGAATCTGGATTGGATTGAGGAATGGTTGACTGACAGAAAGCAGAGGGTTGGGTTAAATGAGTCCTTCGCTGGCTGGTGAACTGGAACTAGTGGGGTGCCGCAGGGTTTATTCCTCGGAGCTCAACTGTTTCCAATCTATATAAAATGATCTGCTAGCAGGGACAGAGAGTAACATGGCAGATTTTGTGGATGATACTCAATAGGTGGGAATGCAGGCAGTGAAGAGGAGATACAGGCTTCTATAATATTGGACCAAAATTTGTCAGATGGAGTTTAATATGGATAAGTGTGAGGTTATCCACTTTGGCCGAAAAATTAGTCAGGCAAATTATTATCTAAATGGAAAGCAGATGCAAAATGCACCTGGGCAGAGGGACCTGAGTGTCTTTGTTCATGAATCGGAGAAAGTCGGTACGCAGATACTAAATGTAATAAGAAAGGCAAATGGAATGTTAGCATTTATTGTAAAAGGATTGGAGTATAAAAGTAGAGAGTATTGTTGCAGTTCTATAGGGTGTTGGTGAGACCACATCTGCAGTATTGTGTCCAGTTTTGGTCTCCTTATTTGAGGAAGGATGTGGTAGTATTGGAAGCAGTTCAGAGGAGGTTCACCAGATTGATTCCGGGGATGAAGGGATTGATGTACGAGGAGAGATTTTAAAATTGTGCTTATACTCCCTGGAGTTTAGAAGGATGAAGGGGATCTGTTCGAGGTACATAAAATACTAAAAGAGATTGAGAAAATCAATGTGGACGAAATGTTCCCCCTTTTGGGGCAATCTAGAATGAGAGGTCACAGATCTAGGTTCAGAGGTGATAGATTTAAAACTGAGATGAGGAGGCACTACTTCTCGCAGAGCGTGGTGAATATATGAAAACCGATGCCCCATAGTGTGTTGGTGTCCGATTCATTAAATGATTTAAAGAGGGCGATAGATATATTTCTGATTTTTAAAAAAGGGTTAATAGGATATGGGGAATAAGTAGGGACGTGGCTTTAAGACCAGGAAGAGGTCAACCATGATCTGACTGAATGGCAGAGCAGGGTCGAAGGGCTGAATTGCCTACTTTTGCTCCTAGTTCCTATGTTCCTAATTCTGCTGGTGCTTATAAGAAAGAAAAGGCAGTTTTAATTTATGAGCAGTTCGATTGCAAGTTATTCACTGTGAATGTCAGGATGTAATTAATTTATGGGAGGTGTCATCCATACTCGGTTACTGGGACAAGCTGATCTCCCCTTCCTCACAGAAGCGATCTCTGTGCTCCCGAGCCAGCTCAGCAGCATCCTCTTTGAACTGGCTGAGGGGCATGATGTTGCCCATGTTTCCCCCGGTCTGGCATTCTTCCATTTGCTGTAGGCCAGCTTGCCCTGGATGAACAGAGGTTGGAAACATGCATACCCACTGTGTGTTGAGAGACCTCCCCAGAAGGGGCTGAGGATGGAGTTTGAATAGCATAATAAATGAGATGATGGCAGTGAAAATTTCCAGGAGCATGTCAGTGGCGTTATGTGTCCCCTACTAATGGCTGTGCGAGATCCCTAAAGAGAGTAGCCCTCTCAGTACATGATGCCTTGTTGAGAGTTTGATATTGGAGGGAGTTGAAAGATGACTTGTCCTGGTGGAATGGATTAGATCATTCAGCCTCTTCCTGCACTGGATGGCAGGTGCAGGTGCAGTGGCCAGCATGCTGATAACCTTTGCCAAGAAAGACCAGAAAGATGAGGCTTCTTGGAGCCGTTCCTCGGATAAAGTACATCACTATGCTGTTGCACTCCTTTGATCAAGTACCTCAGGGCATCGAGGCTGAAACGAGTGCAACTTTTTCTCCTGGCTTGCAGCTTCTTCATCTTGTTGCCAGATATCTCCGTGGGTCTCCTGGAGACAGCTGGGCTGGGGAGAAATATGGTGCCCGCACCTTCGAACACACCAGGTAATAGTGAGGTGGACAAATCAGTTTCCATATGATTCGGGGACCACTCGTCTGTGCATAATTATTGATCTTCCTAGTGCAAAATCGGGCACTTCCAACCACCAGGACATGCGCCACAGGACTTGACCACCACCACACTTAGTTTCCATCAATCTCTGCAAACTCTCCTTTTTTATTCTGAGTGGTTTGAAAATTGAGTCTAGGACAAAGAGTCCTTTGCAAAACTGTCCCAAGTTGATTTGTTAATTTTCAGAACTGCTCACACTAACAGCTGCTGGTGTAAAACCAGGTGTAAACCTACTCAGCTACAGGGAATCCAACATTTCAACTACGGGGAGTCTAACATTTATAAGGTAAATGCAACAACATTTGCCAATGTCATGTGATTAGATATCCTCGCATCATTACACGGTCAAACCTCCAGGCATGCATTAAATGCAGGCAATCCCAGCACAAAGTAGATACAATCACATGAACTGTCATCAATGAGCCGCTGGAAAATCCATCAATGATATTGGTTAGCCACGTTATGCTCCTGTTGCTGGTCAGTGGAAAGAGAGATAGGTTCCTGGCTGCAAAATAATACCGAGAAAATTAAAAATCAAATCCAAAAGGGAATTCAGTTCTCCCCTCCCCAGTCTTCTGTCCCTTAAAACTCAGACTTCCAATCATTTCCCCCAAAATGATTATGATGAGCAGAGTATTGCCAATTAAAATCTCTGCCCAGACTTCAGGAAGAGGAACAGGGCTTCTCACAGCCTTCATTAGCATGCTACATTCATACTTAATGATATTTCTGCTTGGAAAAAAAGTGATTGCCATGCAAGTGCAGCCCCAAGAGAAATATGCGTGAAGTGCAATTCTATCTGCGCCAGCCAGAACCTCTGGTTACACAATTTCCAGATCCCTTCCTCGCCTGGGCAGCAAGCGGGGTGAAAAGAAAAACACCTTTAAAAAAATCCACCCTTGTTATTATGGAGAGCAGTTTTTTTAAGCTATATTTTCTATATTTTATGAGGAGGTTTAAAAAAAACTGCATCAGCAGATGTGAAATAAGTAAAAACAATCAATGCAGTAACAAAGAAAAATAAAACAAAAACATCTCATCATATGCCAGATAAATCATCAGTAAATTCAGTTCAAACATGGATATTCAGCACCACTGAAACAAGCATTAAGGCACTCTAAAGAACAGATAAACCAAGCAAACTAGCACACTCCCCAAGAGGAAATCACGCTACACCACAAGGGATTACTCCATATTATCTACAAGACAAAAACAGAGGTTGACAAGAATTCCTGCAATGCATTTTCTTCAGTTCAGTGGATGTGTCTGCCGTGCACTTTGTCTTCAGCAGTCTCACATCAGTGCAATTAGAGGAAATCGAGAGGTTTTATGAGCTTGACTGCAACTGAAAGCGGTAACATGTGCATTATTTAACGCAGCAACTTTGAAAACACCATATAATAGAACCCATGTAAATGATGCACATTAGACAGGTTTTGAATTGATCAGAACAGGTTCTGAAAGGACATGTTTTGGCAGGTTAGGATTTCAATCTGTCTTTACGAACAATAATCCATCAATGCATTACAAACCTCTAAATTACACAGACCATACCAAGCAGCAGTAGCATGCTTTAGTTTACACATTTTTGTGCTGGCACATTCTGATGGATTAACAAATGACCTGACACTTCCGGTGGAGGCTATGAAGGAGTAAGTCGCACATTTGGTGGCTCCCGCTCGGGTCAGCCTTTTGGACCTTTTCCCCCGATTTTTTACCGGACTTGATTTGAAAAATCAAGTGTGTACTGGATTCCCACATCGGTGCATGGAGAGGAGGACTAGAAGTGCTCGTAAAGGCAGAAACAGAAGAACAGAGAAGGCTTGGGCTGAAGCTGCTCTGGGAGGTAGCATGGCGGAGGACCGGACCTCTGGCTTGTTGACCCAGCGGTCAACAGAGCAGCTGCGCAGATTATCCAGGAGGGCTTCGCCAAGCAGAAGCAGGACTGCTTGCACCTGATTAAAGAGGCAATTGCGCAGCTGGAGCTTAGATTGGATGCCCAAGATCAGGCGATCCAGAAAGTAGAGAAGGCGCTGGCTGACCAGGAGGAACATCAAACTACGGTGGAGTTGGAGGTGGGGATGCTGAGAGACCAGCAGAAAAGGCTCCTAGGAAGGACCTAGAGAACAGGTCACGCCGGCAGAACTTGAGAATCGTTGGGCTCCCGGAAGGGTCCGAAGGAGCGGACGCTGGGGCATACATAGCGGGCATGTTCGAGAAGCTGCTGGGGATGGGGCATTCCCCTGACCCTTGGCGGTGGACAGGGCTCACAGAGCGTTCGCGAGGAAGCCGTGAATGGGAGAACCCCCCCCCGAGGGCAATGGTGGTGAGATTTGACAGTATTTGAATAAGGAGCGTATTTTACAGTGGGCCAAGCAGACACAGAGCTGTAAATGGGAGAACAGTATCCTGCAGTTCTATCAGGACCTGAGTGCGGAGGTAGCCAGGAGAAGAGCGGGGTTTAACCAGATAAGGTCAACCCTTTTCAACAAAAAGGTGAAGTTTGGGCTATTGTATCCGGCCCGCCTCTGGGTCACATACGACGAGCAACATTTTTAATTTTTATGTCGAGTCACCTGAGGAAGCGTTGGACTTCGCGAAAAGGAAAGGACCGGTGTCAGACTGAGAACTTTGCTGCAACGTTTATGTTCAAAAGAGTTTCTCGTTTATTGTTTTGCGCACGTTATTTGTAATGCCTTCTGTATTGATCTGGGGCCAGTTGCAAAGCTGAGTGAGTTAAAGTTTGCATTTGCACTGTTGGGGGATGGAGGTGTGTTTGTCTAGATGCTGGATCTTTTTGCTTGATCTTTTCTTTGCTTAACTGGGGTTGTTTTTTTCTCTCTGACGGGCAATTGTGTTGGGATTGTTTTTCATTCGAATATGTATTTATGAGCGGGGGTGGGGGAGGACGATGAGGGAACAATAGGTGGGAGAATGTCTGGCGCCAGGGGCGAGGGCCACCAAGCTAGCTGGGCGGGTAAGCTTGCTGAAGCATAGTGGATGGGGGTGAGCAGATATTAGGCTTATCAAAGGGGTTGATTTATTTTGTGCTGTTACTGGGGAGGTGGGAAATGTTCTGTTGACGAGGGAGGGACTGTTGCTGAGGGACAGAGAGGAGGTCGGGGGCAGAGGCTGCCTGGGCGCGGGCTGGCAACTGGCCCAAGAGAGGGGATAGCTGATCGGCGAAGGGGTGATGGGCCCCCCAACTCGACTGATCACCTGGAATGTAAGAGGGCTAAATGAGCCGGTCAAGAGGGCACGCGTGTTCGCGCATTTGAGAGGACTGAAGGTGGATATGGTAATGCTGCAGGAGACGCACCTTCGAGTAGTTGACCAGATTAGATTGAGGAAAGGTTGGGTCGGGCAGGTTTTTCACTCGGGACTGGAATCGAAGGCTAGAAGGGTCACGATCCTGATCAACAAGCGAATGGTGTTTGAGGCGGGAAGAATAGTTTCGGATGTGGGAGGCCGGTACATTATGGTCAGTGGGAAATCGGAAGGGATGCAGGTGATATTAGTAAATGTGTATGCGCCAAATTAGGACAATGTGCACTTTATAAAGAGGATGCTGGGGAAGATACCGGACCTGGATTTGCATAAGTTGGTCATGGGAGGGGACTTCAACACAGTTATTGACCCTGGCTTAGACCGGTCAAGCTCAAAAACGGGCAAGGTGCCAGCAATGGCAAAGGGTTGACCTACAGGTTAGTAAAGACAGTAACCAGCGCCTGCACTGGAGGTTAGATGTGGGTCTTTTAGCTGACGAAGAGGTCTGCAGGCGGCTGAGGAAGCATATTCAGAATTACCTGGAGGTCAACGACACGGGAGAAATTTCAGCAGCGGTGGTCTGGGAGGCATTGAAGGCGGTGGTTAGAGGGGAGCTGATCTCAATACGGGCCCATAGGGAGAAGGTAGACAGGGCAGAGACGGACCGATTGGTAAAGGAAATACTACAGGTCGACAGGAGGTATGCGGAGACCCCAGAAGCAGGGCTTTTAAGGGGAAGGCGGAGGCTATAGTCGGAGTTCGGCTTGTTAACCAAAGGAAGGGCGGTAGAGTAGCTGAGAAAGGTGAGGGGGGCGATTTATGAGCATGTAGAGAAGGCTAGCAGAATACTTGCTCAGCAGCTTAGAAAGAGGGAGGCAGCCAGGAAGATAGGGAAAGTAAAGGATGGAGACGGGAACCTGGTTGGAGACTTCGCAGAGGTGAATAAGACGTTCAAGGAGTTTTATAGTAGGCTGTACAGGTTGGAACCCCCGCGTGGGCCGGAGGGGATGAAGCACTTCCTTGGGAGGCTGAATTTTCCAAAGGTAAACGGGGAGTTGGTAGAAGGGCTGGGGCCCCGATCGGGATGGAAGAGATAGCGGAGAGGCTGAGGGCCACGCAGTCAGGTAAAGCCCCGGGGCCGGATGGGTACCTATCCGGAGTTCTATAAAAAGTTCTCTGGGATATTGGGGCCGCGTTGATGAGGACATTCAATGAAGCAAGGGAGAGAGGGGAGCTTCCCCCAACGATGGCCTCACAGGCCACGATCCCACTGATCCTGAAGCGGGACAAGGACCCGGAGCTGTGGGGGTCCTACAGGCTGATATCCGTATTGAATGTGGATGCCAAACTGCTGGCCAAAACTTTGTACTCTAGGATTGAAGACTGTGTTCCAGATCTGATTGGGGAGGACCAGATGGGGTTTGTTAAGGGAAGGCAGTTGATGGCCAATGTAAGAAGGTAGTTAAATGTGATCATGATGCCCCCAGAAGGTAGGGATGTGGAGGTAGTGGTTGCAATGGATGCAGAGATGGCTTTTGATCAAGTAGAATGGGAATATCTGTCGGAGGTACTGGGTCGGTTCAGATTTGGGTGGGGCTTTATTGACTGGGTCAGGTAACTGTATCAGATCCTGTTCCAAGTGTATGGACGAATTGGACAGCAGGGACTATTTTAGGCTGCATCGGGGGACGAGACAGGGATGCCCCCTCTCCCACTGTTGTTCGCGTTAGCTATAGAGGTGTTGGCAACTGCACTGGGAGCTTTAAGGGGCTGGTCGGGGGGGGGGCACAGATGGCGCAATTCTCCGCTGCCCACGCCGGTTGGGAGAATAGCGGGAGGGCCTCCCGACATTTTTTGCGCCCTCCCGCTATTCTCCCCCCCCCCCCCCCCCCCCCCCCCGCCCGACCCACGTCACGAATCGCCGCTTGCCATTTTTACGGCGAGCGGCGATTCTCCGTGGCCGATGGGCCGAGCGGCCGGGCCTTTACGCCCGTTTTTTCACGGCAGCAAACACACCTGCTCGCTGCCGTCGTTTGGGGCATCCAGAGGTCCGTTTGGGGCGGGAGCATCACAATTGTGCTCGGGAGGGGACAGGTCCGCGATCGGTGCCCACCGATCGTCGGGCCTGCGTCCAAAAGGGACGCACAATTTCCCCTCCGCCGCCCGACAAGATCAAGCCGCCACATCTTGTCGGGCGGCGGTGGAGAAATGCGGAAACGCGCGTGCGCGCGTTCCGTCAATGGCGTGATGACGTCACATGCGCATGCGCGACTGATGTCATACAGACGCCAGCCGCGCGCCATCTTGGCGCGCAGGCTTAACGACGGTCGTTAAGGTCGCGACGCCGTGATTCCCGGGGTCCCGCTCCTAGCCCCGATGGCGCGGGGGGGGGGGGGGAGAATCGGGTCCCGGGAACGGGCGTGAAGGCTGCCGTGAAACACGGCCAGTTTCACGGCAGTCTTTATGACTCTCCGCATTTGCGGAGAATCTCGCCCAGAGTCTCGCTTTTCGCAGACGACCTGCTCCTGTATGTATCAGACCCAGCAGAGGGGATGGAAGAAATCATGAGGATTCTGGGGGAATTTGGCTGGTTTTCGGGGGTACAAACTAAATATGGGGAAAAGTGAAATGTTTGCAATCTAGGCAAGGGGACAGGAGAAGCAACTGGGTGACCTGCCATTTAGAGTGGTAGAGGGAAGCGTTAGATATCTAGGCATCTAAGTGACGCGGGAATGGAACGTTGCACAAACTTAATCTGGCCCGATTACTAGACCAAATGAAGGACAATTTCCGAAGGTGGGACGCGCTCCCCGTTGTCACTAGCTGGTAGGTCCAGATGGTGAAGTTGACAGTCCATCCGAGATTCCTGTTTGTGTCTCCTCATCTTTATTCCACGGTCCTTTTTTAAACAGGTTAACAAAGTGATCACTGGCTTTGTATGGGCGGGCAAGACCCCGCGAGTAAAGAAGGGGTGCTTGAGGAGAGCCAGGGAGAGGTCAGGCTGGCGCTGCCAAACTTCAGTAACTACTATTGGGCGGCGAATATAGCCATGATTAAGAAATAGGTGGTGGGGGGAGGGTTGGCATGGAAGCGTATGGAGGCACCAGCTTGGGGGCGTTGATAACGGCACCGCTGCCGTTCCTGTCGGCACGGTACTCCACAAGCCCCGTGGTGGTGGCGGCCCTGAGAGTCTGGAGGCAATGGAAGAAGCATGTGGGAGCGGAGGGAGCATCAGTCTGGGCTGCAATTTGTAATGGGGGGGGGGGGGGGGGGGGGGGTCGGAGTTGGCAGAGATTGAGAGGATAGGGGATACGTTTGTAGAGGGGAGCTTTCCTAGCTTTAGGGAGCTGGAGGAGAATTTTGGACTGGCGAGGGGAAATTAACTTAGGTACATGCAGGTGTGGGACTTCCGACGCAGGCAGGTTTCAAACTTCCCGCTCCTTCCACCAAGGGGGATACAGGACAGGGTAGTTTCCAGATTGTGGGTGGGAGAATGGAAGATCTCTGACATCTATAAGGAACTCATGGGGTCAGAGGATACGCAGACTGAGGAGCTGAAGTGCAAGTGGGAAGAGGAGTTAGGAGGAGAGATAGAGGATGGTCTCTGGGCGGATGCGTTGAGTAGAGTCAACACGTCCATAACATGTGCCAGGCTCAGCCGGATACACTTTAAGGTCGTTCACCGGGCTCACATGACAGTGGCCCGGATTAGCAGGTTCTTTGGGGTAGAAGATAGGTGTGTAAAGTGTGCGGGAGGACCAGCGAACCATGCCCACATGTTTTGGACATGCCCAAAGTTCAGGGGATTTTGGCAGTTGTTTGCAGATGTCATGTCCTTGGTGTTAAAAACAAGGGTGGCACCGTGTCCGGAGGTTGCGATTTTCGGGGTGTCGGAAGACCCGGGAATCCAGGAGGAGAAAGAGGCAGACGTTCTGGCCTTTGCTTCCCTGGTAGCCCGGAGACGGATACTATTAGCTTGGAGGGACTCAAAGCCCCTGAAGTCGGAAACCTGGCTATTTGACATGGCTAGCTTTCTCTGTTTAGAGAAAATCAAGTTCGCCTTGAGAGGGTCATTGTTGGGGTTCACCGATAGATAGCAACCGTTTGTCAACTTCTTTGCGGAAAATTAATTGTCAGCAGAAGGGGGGGGGGGGTTAGTTTAGCTTCGAGTAGGGGGTTAATAAAGGTGGCACATGTAAGGGAGGAAGCAGGCATTTGCACTATGTTTACAGACTCATGTACATTGTTTATTTTGTTGTTGTAAAACCAAAAATACCTCAATGAAATGCGTATTTAAAAAAACAAATGACCTGACAAACTACCAGGGAATCACAGCGCTGTTACGGCGCAGAAAGAGGCCATTTGGCCCATCGCGTCTGCGGCGAATTTCCAAATGACTTAGCCTCATTCCCCTGAAGGTACCAAAGACTTTGAAATTAAAAATTTACAGCCCCGGCAGTGATGCTTGAAGATTTTTCTAACAATACCTAAGCGGGGGTTGAAGTAGAGGAGAGTAGATCAGAATGCAAAGGATGGAGGGTGCAAGTTGAAACTTAATAAAAAGAAAACTAAAGAGATAAAACAGATGCATTTGAAGATGAGGATAAGCATTGAAATCAATATTCTAGTGGATAATAAGCCAGTGGAAGTCAGTAAATATGGATGGATGATGTGCAGAATGCTGTGCAGAATGGGGCCCAGAGAATTCAGCAAAAATGGATTTCATGTGGGATGGACCCGAGGAAGCCAGTAGGAGGCTGTCAGGTAATTCGTACCCAAGGTAATTTAAGAGCTTCCTATGTAACTGAGGTTCGATATGGGTGTAGATTGTTGATAGTCCATAGGTGGGAGTAAGCTCACTTGGCACTGGGTGTCTGTGAAGCTCAACCCGCTCACCTTTCACACAGTTAATTTTAAGTAAGCAGTCATGGAAGGAGGTGGAGTTAGTACAAACAATGTGAACTTTCTGGCAAATGCCAATCAGAGTGCGCCTACTGATGTTAAGCTGAAGTCTGGTTCACTGACAATCTCATATCTGACAGCATAAAAACCATAGAATCAAAAGATGGCAGTGGTGAGAGCGAGTATAAGGCATCCTCTGTAAACATGCATGGAGGCCAGGGTGATCGCCATTCTGCATTATACAGGATTGTCCTGTAATTTAGCCTTCTGTCCTATGTCCCATGTCATACCTTCTCGGGACACATATTGTCCTGGAATTCATCTGCGTTGACTAGTCTTTGACTGCGCTTTCTTTGATTAGTCTTTGATTTGTGGATGTGTTGACCGTTTTTTTTTGTGCATATGTCAGTCCTGGAAGTGTCTTGATATGCAGTTGGGGGGCAATCAGCATGCATCCAAGGGGACCATGACAGAGTCTGCAAGCCTGAAAACTCATTCTTACAGTCTTGGCAGCACCCATCCACACTCTGTCTTTACAGATTCAGCTGTAGATATACTGACGGTCTGATAGTGTGGGCATGGAAGGAGAAGCCATGGCAAATATACTAACTGTTGAAACAGCAGGAATGGAACCAAGAAAGTATAGTGCTGAAATTGGACTGATTAAGGAGAGTCTGTGGAAGAAGATGGAATGGGTTTCCGGAAGTTTGGAGATGACAAAGAGGTTAACTAACAGGCGCATATATCTTTGTTAAGTCCATTGGTTAAAATAGCTAAATGACAGGATGGCTAAACTGCAGCTCCTTATTTAAGGAATAATATACCTGCATCAGAGGGAGTACAGCAAATGTTCACTAGATTGGGCAGCACGGTAGCATGGTGGTTAGCATAAATGCTTCACAGCTCCAGGGTCCCAGGTTCGATTCCCGGCTGGGTCACTATCTGTGCGGAGTCTGCACATCCTCCCCGTGTGTGCGTGGGTTTCCTCCGGGTGCTCCGGTTTCCTCCCACAGTCCAAAGATGTGCGGGTTAGGTGGATTGGCCATGCTAAATTGCCCGTAGTGTCCTAAAAAGTAAGGTTAAGGGGGGGTTGTTGGGGTACGGGTATAGGGTGGATGCGTGGGTTTGAGTAGGGTGATCATTGCTCGGCACAACATCGAGGGCCGAAGGGCCTGTTCTGTGCTGTACTGTTCTATGTTCTATTGGAGCCTGGGATATAAGGGTTCATCTATGATGAGAGACAGAGTAAATTGTGTCTAAAGCAAGACGATTTGAAGACAGGAGTAAAAATGCCTTGTTTCAATTGTACAGAACCTTGGTTAGACTGGACCTGGAGTATTGTGCACAGTTTCAGACTCCTTACTCAAGGAAGAATATACTTGCCATCGAGGGAGTGCAGCGAAGGTTCACCAAACAAATTCCTGGAATGACAGAACTGTCCTATAAGGACTGATTGAGGAAATTGGGCCTGCATTCTCTAGACTATTGAGAGATATTGAGAGATATTCTCACTGTTTTTTCTGACTTGAGGGGGCCTAGATCTAGGGAACACGGTCTCAGAATAAGGTGCAAGCCATTTAGGACTGAGGTGAGAAGGAATTATTTCACTCGGAGTGTAGTGAATCTTTGGACTTCTTTCCCACAGAAGTCTATAGAAGCTCAGTTAAACAAGGCAGAGAGCGATTGATTTCTAGATATTAATGATATCAAGAGATATGGGGATAGTGCAAGAATATAGCTTTGAGGTAGACTATCAGCCAAAATCTAATTGAATGGCGGCACAGGCTCAAAGGGCTGAATGGCTTACTCCTGTTCCTATCTTTCCATGTTTCTGTCCTCTGGAGTTTAAAAGAATGAGAGGTGATCTCAACAAAACATTCCATTTTCTGATGGGGTTTGACAGGGTAGATACTGAGCTGTTGTTTCTCCTGCCTGGGGAATCTGGAATAAGGAGCCACGGTTTCAGGATAAGGGGCCAATCATTTAGCAGTGAGATGGGACAGAAAGATTTGTATCGTGGGAATCAAGGGATATGACGAGCATGTGGGAGAGTAGAGCTGAAGCCAGAGATCAGCCATGATCGCACTGAATTACGGAGCAGGTTCGACTGGCCGTTTGGTCTTCTCCTCTTCCTATTGTGGTTGTATTTTCAATGCAGGTTTAAAAATTAGATGCATCAAAATTGAATACACATTTATTTTTGAATAATTAAGTTTTAAAAGTAGCAGGGACCCTTTCCACCTTCACATGGCCTCATAGCGCAGACTTTCTCTTTCTGAAGTTTATATAACAAAAGGCAAAAACTACAACCACACTGTAATCACTGCATTGCAATTTTAACCCAATCTTTCACAAAATACACACTTGTACGCAGATATCATCCCCAATTTTCCTTCAGAAGACACATATATTTCATTTCAAGAAAGTTTTAAAAATTTGTCTTCATTTTTAAAACATTCACCAGCAGGTGCTAAAGAAAAATATTCTTTCAGTACAATGGAGCGAATGACACTAATATATGCTAGGAAATGCGCAAACTGCAGTTCACGGAATCGTACTTCTGGGTAAAATGATCAGGTCCAAGTCCAAGCTTTTTGAAGCCTTTAATTAAAATATTAATGGAAATATAAACTGATACAACAAACAGTTAATGAAGACATCTCACATGTCATTGTGAAAAGTTATTTAAAAATTTAATTTAATTCCGTATTTAGAAATTGCAAATCTTAGCTAGAAGGAAATGCGTTTTAAAAAATCTAATGTGGGAGCCCGGTGATCAGATTGCACGATGTTAATAACAAACGGTTGACTACCCTTTTTTATTTGAAGTTGCAAATACAGAGTCCAAACGACCGGAATTTTCTGCCCATTCACGCCGGTGAAATTTTCCAGTCCCGCCACAGATTTCCCAGCAGCGAGGGGTGCATTCAACGGAAAACCCCGTAAACAAAGGCGGGATCCCGTCCCGCCACCGACCAATGGTGGGCCGCCCCTGCCACCAGAAAAATTCCGTCCAAGGTGTTGTTTTGTATAAAAATGAAGATTTAATTTTTTTTTCTCTATCATATCAATTTTAATATCTTGACATTGGGGCTCCAATACAGATTTGTTTTCAGTCTACCCTGTCACGATACTTTTCAAGATAAGAATGTGCGTTCTGAAGAAATGGGACGATAGGACTGATGCACTGCACTGATCATCAAAATAGATGAACTCGGGAAATCTTTATGCTTAAATCAGCAATATACATTGATATTCTGCCACAGCCAACATTTGTATATTTATAGCTGAGTCAAAGATGATTTGCAGTACTGGAATGATGTGCCCCAATTTGCGACATGCATATACTTACACCTAAAGTATCAGTTACATTTCTTGAAGTAATAGTAGGTGTTTAAGGAACAGTAATATGTTTACTTATTAAGTTACATAAGCATTAAATCAACCAGAATTTTAATCAAATAGAAAATTCCTGTATAGATATAGGATGACCTTCAAATGCTTTCAAACTGTCAAATAAAGTTTTCACAGTTTAGTGATTTTTAATCATTGTTTTGCATAATTGGGGTTGTTATTAAATTAACTGTTACCTTGGCCGTGTTAGCATGATTTATAACTCAAACAACTAATTACAGAAGAAGTTGTCCTGATCAGTCTGATCACAACATTGGTGCCATATTTGATTTCATGAGGAGCTCCTGACCACATATTCATGCCATTGGTCAGACTACCAACTGCCACCTCGGCAACATCACACCACGTTATACTTACACGTCACCCCTGTGCTCGCTGCCATACCACTGAATATAGGGAAAGCAGAGCTTCATTTTTAAAATTCACATCCTTGCTTTCAAATCAGTACATGATTTCAAATCACCACCTCCCCCACCCTTCCCCTGCAACTCCTCCCCCCAGCACCTCTTTGCAAAAGACAAGACTGGATATTCTTCAGCCAGAAGTGCCAAGTGGATGATCCAGAGGTCACTAGCATCACATAAGACCATACAAACATAGGAGCCATTCAGCTCATCGAATCTGTTCCGCAATTTCAATCATGGCTGATATGTTTCTCATCCCTATTCTTCTGCCTTCTCCCCATAACCCATGATCCCCTTCCTCCTCATCTCAGTTTTAAAGGATCGTCCCTTCAGTCTGAGGCTGTGTCCTCGAGTTCTACTTTCTCCTGCTAGTGAATGAATGAAAATCATTTATTGTCACGAGTAGGCTTCAAATGAAGTTACTGTGAAAAGCCCCTAGTCGCCACATTCCGGCGCCTGTTCGGGGAGGCTGTTACGGGAATCGAACCGTGCTGCTGGCCTGCTTGGTCTGCTTTCAAAGCCAGCGATTTAAACATCCTTTCCACGTCCACTCTATCTAGGTCTGTCAGTATCCTGTAAGTTTCAATAAGATTCACCCTCATCCTTCTAAACTCATTCGACTACAGACCTAGAGTTCTCAACCATTCCTCATATGACAAGCTCTTCATTCCAAGAATAATTCTTGTGAACCTCCTCTCGACCCTTTCCAAGGCAAGCACATCCTTCCTTAGATACAGGCCTAAAACTGCTCACAATACTCCAAATGCCGTCTGACCAGAGCCTAAAACAGCCTCAACAGCACATCCCTGCTCTTGTACTCTAGCTCTCTCGGCATGAATGCTAATATTGCATTTGCCTTCCTAACTGCCGACTGAGCCTTAAGAGACTCTTGAACCAGGAATCCTAAGTCCCTTTGTGCTTCTGATTTCCTAAGCCCTTTCCCATTTAGAAAATAGTCTATGCCTCCATTCTTCCTACCAAAGGGTATAACCTCACACTGATCCATATTGCATTCCATCTGCCTCTTCTTTGCCCACTCTCCTAGCCTGTCCAAGTCCATCTGCAACCCCCTGCTACCTCAATACTACCTGTCCCTCTGCATAACACAGATACCAGTCTTCAGCCAATTTGATTCACCCCATATGATATTAAGAAGCGGCTGAAGGCACTGGATACTGCAACGGCTATGGGCCCTGACAATATTCCAGCAATAGTACTGTGTTCCAGAACTTGCTGCAACGCTAGCCAAGCTGTTCCAGTACAGCGACAATACTGGCATCTCTCCAGCAATGTAGAAAATTGCCCAGGTATGTCCTGTACACAAAAAGCAGAACAAATTCAACCCGGCTAATTACTGCCCTATCAGTCTCGTAGAATTATAGAATCCACACACTGCATATGGAAGCCATTCTTTAATAATAATAGTCTTTATTAGGAATACTGTAATGAAGTTGCTGTGAAAATCGCCCAGTTGCAAACTACAGCGTCAGTTCAGGTACACAGAGGAGAATTCAGAATGTCCAACTCACAAAACAAGCAGGTCTTTCGCGACTTGTGACGAAACTGGAGCACCATGCAGAGAAGGGGAGAACTTGCAGATACCACACAAACAGTGACCTAAGCCAGGAATTGAACCAGGGTCCCTGGTGCTGTGAAGCAACAGTGCTAACCACTGAGCCACCGTGCCCATTCAGTCCATCAGCCCATCGAGACTGCACTGACCCTTGAAAAGAGCACCATACCCAGGGCCACACCCCCAACCTATCCCCGTAACCCCAACTAACCTTTTGAATACTGACAGGGAAATTTAGCGCGGTCAACCCACCTAACCTCAACATCCAGAGCACCCGAAGGAAACCCACGCAGACAAGGGGAGAACATGCAAACTCCATACAATCACCCGAGGATGGAATTGTACCCGAGTCCCAGGCGCTGTGAGGCAGCACTGTGCCGCCCCTGAGTCTACTCTAAATCTGCAGTAAAGTGATAGAAAGGGTCATCTACAATGCTATCAAGTAGCACTTTGCAATAACCTGCTTACTCACGCTCAATTTGGGTTCTGCCAGGGTCACTCAGCTCCTAACCTCATTGCAACATTGGTTCAAACCTGGACAAAAGAACTGTATTGCAGAGGTGAGGAGAGAGTGACTGTCCTTGACATCAAGGCAGCATTTGATTGAATATGGCATCAAGGAGTCCCAGCAAAACTGGAGTCAATGGGAATCAGGAGTAAACTCTCCACTTATTGCAGCCATACCGAGCACAAAGGAAGATGGCTGTGGTGGTTGGAGGTCAGGCATCTCAGTCCCGGGACATCACTGCAGGAGTTATTCAGGGGGGTGTTATCGGCCCAAACTTCCTTCAGCTGATTCATCAATGACCTTCCTTCCAACATAAGGCCAGATGTGGGATGTTTGTTGATGATTGACAATGTTTCAGCACCATTCGCAATTCCTTAGACACTGAGGCAGCCATTGTGCAAATGCAGCTAGACCTAGACAATATCCAGGCTTGGGCTGACAAGTGGCAATAACATTCATGCCACACAGTGCCATGCAATCACCATCTCCAATAAGAGAGAATCAAACCATCGTCCCATGACATTTAATGACATTACCTTCACTGAATCCCCCACTATCAACATCCTGAGGGTTACCATTGAACACAAACTGAACTGGATTAGCCATATAAATACTGTGGCTACAAGAGCAGGTCAGAGGCTAGGAATCCAGCGGCGAGTTACTTACTTCCTGACTCTCCAAAGCCTGTCCACCACCTACAAGGCATAGTCAGTAATGTGATGGAATACTCCCCATTTGCATGGTTGAGTGCAGTTCCAACAACACTCAAGAAGCTCGACACCATTCAGGACAAAGCAGCCCGCTTGATTGCTCCCCCTTCCACAAACATTCAAATGCTCCACCACCGCTGCTCAGTAGTAGCAGAGTGTACCATCTACAAGATGCACTGTAGGAACTCACCAAGGCTCCTTGGGCAGCATCTTCTAAAACCATGACCACTATCAATTAAAAGGATAAGGGCAGCAAATACATGGGAACACCACCGCCTGGAAGTTCCCTTCCAAGGCACTCACCATCCTGGCTTGGAAATATATCGCCGTTCCTTCACTGTCGTTGGGTCAAAATCCTGGAACTCCCTTCTTCATAGCACAGTGGGTACCTGTGCTACACCGCATAGACTGCAGCAGTTCAAGAAGGCAGCTCACCACCCTCTCAGGGGCAATTAGGGATGGGCAACAGATGCTGGTCTAGCCAGCAAAGCCCATATCCCGTTAAAAAAATGAATTTTTAAAAAATTATAAGGTAAAGTCGTCATAGTTCCAGATGGCCATAGGTTACTCTCCCCTTTTGAGGGGGAGAGCTGACTGGTGGTGATTTAACCTGAGGATCACCACACCTCAGGCACGGGAAAGGTTGAAAAGGAAGGCCTTCATGAATAATCTCAAGCCAATACAGGAATTGAACCGGCGCTGCTGGCCTCGCTCTGCATCACAAAATTAGCTGTCTAACCAACTGAGCTAAACAGGCCCCTCGAAAAACATTACAGCACGCCCACATGATATTTTAATAAAATAAAATCACTATAAAATTCCAGAACTCGGTTAGTTATGCTGATGTCATATGTCTTCGGACAATGCTGTACATTAAACATATGGGCGTAACTCTGTACGCCACCTTGTCATAGCTGAAAATGAAGGAAACTTGCATGGGTATAGAGCAAAGCAAATAAGTAGTACATGATTTGGGGTTTCATATTTCATCAAAAATAATAATGGAGATGAAACATAAACTGTTCTTAACAGTGAAAGTAACTTTGCTTTATTTACTTTGAGTAATATTGTGTTACGAAAAATTAAACAAATATATTGTCATTTGAGTGGAACTGCCCTAGGCGTATAACAGCAATATTTAAGCAGAACATTTAAGGAAACTTTTGTGTACAAAGTCATCAAAGAGGTAATTGTACCTCCTAAATCAAGTTAGATTATTTCTTTGATGAAATGAAAAATGAAATGAAAATCGCTTATTGTCACAAGTAGGCTTCAAATGAAGCTACTGTGAAAAGACCCTAGTCGCCACATTCCGGGGCCTGTTCAGGGAGGCTGGTACGGGAATTGAACCGTGCTGCTGGCCTGCCTTGGTCTGCTTTAAAAGCCAGCTCTTTAGCCCTGTGCTAAATGAAAATGAAAATTGAAGTAAACCAGCCCCTATTGGAAGTTAATTAAATGAAGTTCAGTTTTTCACTACAGGGAAGCAATAGTTAGATTAACAATTGCAAACTAATGCTAGATGCCAACCATTCAAAAAAATAACAACGCTTAAAACTACCATTTGATATTAGACCATTAATGCACTGACCATTGAATAATACTTGCTACTGCCTATAAATAAAACGTGGTCCCAGAATTTTCTGGAACTTCTCAGCATAACTACGGTAGTGAGTGGATGAGTACATTTTTTGTAAGAAATTTAGCTCACATCTAATTTATTCCAGTTTTACCCTACACATTATCATAATGGTGTCAATCTCCAGAGACTCTGAGGTGCTCCAGAGCTCTCCCAACCATCCTCCTAATGTCTGCAGAAGGACCAAGCAGCTGGAATTGTGTTCCTATTGTGCATACCCATGTTATGCATTATAATGGTAGAGGAAGAGGCATAGCATTGGTAGAAGTCTCTGAAAATGAAACTCAGACAAAGGAGACAGCAGCTCATTAGTACCCCTAGTGGTGGCAGAACAATTGTGAAGTTGTTCACTTTGGCAGGAAGAATAAAAAGGAAGAGGAGAATAAATAATAATAAAAATCTTTAATAGTATCACAAGTAGGCTTACACTAACACTGCAAAGAGTTACTGTGAAAATCCCCTAGTCGCCACACTCCGGCGCCTGTTCGGGTACACTGAGGGAGAATTCAAAATGCCCAATTCACCTAACAGCACGTCTTTTGGGACTTGTGGGAGGAAACCAGAGCACCCGGAAGAAACCCACACAGACATGAGCAGAAAAGATTCTGCACAGATAGTGACCTAAGCCAGGATCAAACCCGGATCCCTGGTGCTGTGAAGCAACAGTGCGAACTACTATGCTACCATGCCGCCCTCTTCCTTAAACGGACAATGACTGCAGAATTTTGAGATGTAGGGAGACTAGGGGCTGGTTTCTCTGCCATCGGGATGCTCCGTTTTGCCGGCAGCCCGGGGGTTTCCCGATGGCGTGGGGCTGTCCCACAATGGGAAATGTCATTGACTGGCCAGCGTAATGGAGCATCCTGCCGGCGGGGTGAAATAGAAATGTGGGGATGAGAATTCAGCCCCAGGTGTTCTAGTGCATGAGTCACAAAATGTTAGAATGCAGGTACATCAAGTAATTAGGAAGGCTAATGGAATACTATCCTCTATCATGAGAGAAATTGAACATAAAAGTAAGGATGTTACGCTTCAGTTACACAAGGCATTGGTAGGACCACATCTTGAACACGGTGTGCAATTTATTTAAGGAACCGTGTAAATTCACTAGAGGTAGTTCAGAGAAGGTTTACGAGATTGATATTTGGAATGCGTGGGTTGTCTTATGAGGAAAGATTGGATAGATTGGGCTTGATTCCATGGAGTTTAGAAGGGTGAGGGGTGACTTGATTCAAGTATATATTGGACCCCTAATGGTCTTGTCAAGGTGGAAGTGGAAATATTGTTCCTTCTTGTGCATGAGTCCAAAACTAGGGCGCACTTTTTTAAAATTAGGAGTCACCCTTTTAGGACAGAGATGAGGAGAATCTCTTTCTCTTCAGAGGGTGGTGCAACTCTGGAACTCTCTGCCTCAGAAGGCAGTGAAGGCAAGGTCATTAAATATTTTTAAGGTGAAGAAAAATAAATTCTTGTCAGGTAAGTGAATCAAAGAACGGGGTAGCTGGGAATGTGGAATTCAAAACAAAAATGTATAAGCTATGACCTTATTTAATGGCGGAGCAGGTTTGAGGGCCAAATGGCCTACTACTGCTCCTGTTTCTTTCGTTCGTAACATTTTAGCTTGCATCATACCAGTTCTTATGTTCCACTGTTGACACACAATGCAGGTAAAGCCGAGTGCTGGCTTTACCCTCAGCAAGTATAGGGACATTTGTAAATTGAATGGAGAAAACTTCTGGTCATTTTCCCTGATCTTTCTGGAGGTGAACATCATTATAATGGAATCACTGAACAGCACAAAAGAAAGAAATTATAGAGTAAGGACCTTATATTATCTCATATGTCACCCCATATTCTTCCTGCAACTATGCATCTCCTTGCTGTTTGTAAGGCTTTACTGAGTGTAAATTAACTGCCGTGTTTTCCGACATTACAAAAAGCTAATGCATTTAAAAAGTACTTTTTGCTGACTGTAAAGCACTTGGAATGTCGCGGGCCATAAAAGGTGTGATATAAATGCAAGTTCTTTCTTTGTGTGAGGAAAGAAAATGGAAATGTTCAGTGCGCGAAAGGCATGTTATCACTACTCTACCATTGTCCAGCGTCAGCAACAGTCAAAAGCTAACTTTCAGAGTTCTGACCCTCAACTATGTGACTGAAATTGTGTTGTATTTTATAAATTTAAATTACTTAAAAGTAATGGCACTGGTAGCTTCGAAGTAGATTTTATTTACATTATTGAAACGATTGATAATGCTAGTTGGTTACATTATAAAATCCATCACATACATCAATTTACAATCACAAGGGCACAGTGATAACATGCCTTTCGCGCACTGAACATTTCCACCTGGGTGAAAAATTAAGGGAAGACACACAATTAAATTGAGAGCTTTTGGGACTTTGGTCTAAATGTGTGGTTCAGTAAGTTAGAATATCACTGATATATAAGTTGTCTGAATGTTTTTAATGTTCCTAATGCAAAATGAAGTGCCTGGTGAAGAATGTGTCAAGGACAGTTATGCAGAGAGGTTCCTTGTAAAGTCTTCAGGGCATGGTGTAGTATTTCAGTGGAATCATTGAGCAATGAGCAGATCCCAGACATCTCCCTGCTGCCAGGTTCCAATGGGGCCCTCCTTTCTCTACTGCTTCATCTTCTTCCTCCAGACAAGGATAACGGATGTGGACTGCTGCTTTTCTTCCGACACATGCAGGTTTGTCTGTAATGGAACGCTGTGCGATATGCAGCAGACCACAACAATTTACTAGATATTGCAGATCAGACATCCCATCAACGGGGCCGAAAGCAGAGGCGACCACATTTAGGTGGATGTCAGGACCCAGAGACGCATATTCCTGGCAGTAGCCAATTATGTCCCTAATAAGGATGGCCATCCACCCAATCAGAGGGCTGACAGCTCAGAGCATCATCTGTGCTGGCCAGTGCTGAAACTGAATTTTATTCGAATTTACCAGAATTATTTGAAAAAGAAACAAGCAAAGGGCAACTTGTAGATGTGGTGTACTTGGATTTCCAAAAGGCACTTGACAAGGTGCCACATCAAAGGTTAATTCACAAAGTAAGAGTTCATGGTGTAGGGCTAACGGATTAACACAGAGAGAGAACTGTTTAGGTAACAGGAAGCAAACAGTAGGGGTAAATGGGTCATTTTTAGGTCGGCAAGCTATTACTAGTGGAGTGCCACAGGGCTCAGTGCTGGAGCCTCAAGTATTTACAATCTATATCAATGACTTGGATGAAGGGGCTGAAGGTGCAGTAGCTAAATTTGCTAGTGACACAAAGATAGGGAAGAAATTAAGCTGTCAAGAGAACAAAGACCTACAGAGGGATTAGATGGTGGGGAAAAAATTGGCAGATGGAGTATAATGTAGGAAAACATGAACTTGTCCACTTTAGCAGGAAGAATAGAAAAGTACCATATTACAGTTCAAGTATCCTTTACTCGAAACCCTGGAGACCGATTGTGTTTCGGATTTCAGACCTAGGTTAAAGTTAATAAAATGGCGAGAAAAGTAAGCTGCATCACTGAATAATAAATACAGGGGGCGCGATTCTCCGAAATGGAGAGTGTTCGCACCGTCGTGAGCGCCTTCACGTTTCATGACGGTGCGAAACGGGTGCGGGAACTACCGTTTCTGGCTCCCACAGGGGGCCAGCACGGCGCTGCAGCGGTCCCTTCCTGGCCCCGACACAACATGGCGTGGGGGTTCAGGGGCCGGCCACGTAATATAATAGGGCCGGGGCTGGAGAGGCCGGCCTGCCGATCGGTGGGCCCCGATCGCGGGCCAGACCCCATCGGACACCCCGCCTGGTGAAGGAGAGCCTCCCCCCCCCCCCCCCCACAGGCCGCCCCCCCACCGACCCTTCGCGCAGAGTTCCCCCGCCAGCAGCAACCAGGTGTGGACGGCGCCGGCTAGACTCTGCTTTTTCCGCGCGGCCGCTCAGCCCATCCGGGCCGGAGAATCGGCGGCCCGTCCTCGTACAGCGGCCCGCGACCGGCGCCGTGCCAAATGCGCAAGTGCAAATTGTGCCGATTCTCCGCACCTCGGAGAATTGCTCGGCGGGGCAGCATGGTGCGGTTGCGTGTTTCTCTGGCCCGGCGCGGGTCTGGGAGAATTGCGCCTAGGGTACCTATAACATGTTTCTTTTTTGACCTGTTCACCACAAAAATTGCAAGGGTAGATAAGCAACTAGACTTCCCGCACTAAAGGTCGATGAGATTAAAAACAAAGTGCAGTTTTTGGATGTGTTTGGTTTTCAGATTCACGGATAAATGATACTCGACCTGCATTTAAATGGAGAGAGACTGCAGAACTTACCGGGGGATCTGGGTGTTCTGGTACGTGACACATAAAATATAGAAAATAGAAGCAGGAGGAGGCCATTAGGCCCCTCGAGCCTGCTCCACCATTCATTATGATCATGGCTGATCATCAACTTCAAGACCCTAATCCCGCCTTCTCCATTTCCCTTGATCCCTTTAGCCCCAAGAGCTATATCTAATTCCTTCTTGAAATTACACAATGTTTTGGCCTCAACTACTTTCTGTGGTAGTGAATTCCACAGATTCTCCTCACCTCAGTCATAAAAGGTTTACCCCTCATCCTCAAACTATGACCCTTAGTTCTGGACTCCCGCCGGGAGTATTAGAACATAGAACAGTACAGCACAGAACAGGCCCTTCGGCCCTCGATGTTGTGCCGAGCAATGATCACCCTACTCAAACCCACGCATCCACCCTATACCCGTACCCCAACAACCCCCCCCCCCCCCCCCCCCCCCCTTAACCTTACTTTTTAGGACACTACGGGCAATTTAGCATGGCCAATCCACCTAACCCGCACATCTAGGGCAGCACGGTGGCACAGTGGGTTAGCCCTGCTGCCTCATGGTGCCGAGGTCCCAGGTTCAATCCCGGCTCTGGGTCACTGTCCGTGTGGAGTTTGCACATTCTCCCCGTGTTTGCGTGGGTTTCGCCCCCACAGCCCAAAGATGTGCAGGTTAGGTGGATTGGCCATGCTAAATTGTCCCTTAATTGGAAAAAATTAATTGGGTACTCTAAATTTTGGGGCCTCACAGTAGCATGGTGGTTAGCATCAATGCTTCACAGCTCCAGGGTCCCAGGTTCGATTCCCGGCTGGGTCACTGTCTGTGTGGAGTCTGCACGTCCTCCCTGTGTGTGCGTGGGTTTCCTCCGGGTGCTCCGGTTTCCTCCCACAGTCCAAAGATGTGCGGGTTAGGTGGATTGGCCATGCTAAATTGCCCGTAGTGTAAGGTTAATGGGGGGGATTGTTGGGTTACGGGTATACGGGTTACGTGGGTTTAAGTAGGGTGATCATTGCTCGGCACAACATCGAGGGCCGAAGGGCCTGTTCTGTGCTGTACTGTTCTATGTTCTATCTTTGGACTGTGGGAGGAAACCGGAGCGCCCGAATGAAACCCACGCACACACGGGGAGGACGTGCAGACTCCGCACAGACAGTGACCCAGCCGGGAACCGAACCTGGGACCCTGGAGCTAAGAAGCATTTATGCTAACCACCATGCTACCGTGCTATTCTTTCTGAATCTACCCTGTCTAATCCGGTTAGAATTTTGTAAGTTTCTTTGAGATCCCCTTTCACTCTTCTAAAGTCAAATGAATATTATCCTAACTGATTTAGTCTCTCCTCATCTGACATTCCCACCATCCCACGAATCAGCCTTGTAAACCTTCGCTGTACTGCCTCCATAACAAGAACATCCTTCCTCAGATAAGGACACCAAAAATGCCCTATGCAATTGCAGTAAAACATCTCGATTACTACACTCAAATCCTCTCGCTATGAAGGCCAACATATTATTTGCCTTCTTTACTGCCTGCTGTACCTGCACGCTTATGTTCGGCAACTGATGCACGAGGACACCATGGCCTAACTGAGTATCCACCTCTTTCAATTTACACCCATTCAAATAATAATCAGCCTTCCTATTTTTGCTACCGAAGCAGATAACCTCACATTTATCAACATTATACTGCATGTGCCCACTCATTTAGCCTGTCCAAATCCCGCTGAAGCATCTCTGCATCTTCCTCACAGCTCACCCTCCCGCCTAACTTTGTATCACGTACAAATTTGGAGATAATACATTTAGTTCCCTCGTCCAAATTAGTAATATATAATGTGAACAGTTGAGGTCCTTGCACAGATCACTGCGATACTCCACTAGTTACTGCCTGCCAATCAAAAAAAGACCCATTTATTCCAACTTTTTGCTTCCTATCTGCTAACCAGCTTTTTAGTCATCTCAAGACACTATCCGTAACCCCATGCACTTTAACTATACATATTAATCTGCTATGTGAGACCTTGTCGAAAGCCTTCTGAAAGTCTAAATAAACTACGTCCATTGGTTCTCCCTGGTCAACTCGGCTAGTTACATCTTCAAAGAATTCGAATAGATTTTCCTTTTGTAAATCCATGCTGACTTTATCTGATCACACCACTGCTTTCCAAATTCTGTGCTATGAAGTCCTTGATTATGGACTCCAGCAACTCCCCTACTATCGACGTTAGGCTCACTTTCTTTAGTTCTCTGTTTTCTCTCTACCTCCCTTTTTGAATAGCAGTGTTACATTCACTACCCTCCAATCTGTAAGAACTATTCCAGAGTCCAAAGAATTTTGGAAAATGACCACGATGGACGTAGAATGGATCTACCATTTCTAAGGCCACTTCCTTAATACTCTGGGATGCAGATTATCAGGCCCTGGAGATTTGTTCGCCTTAAATCCCATTAATTGCCCCAAAACCACTTATTTACTCGTGCTAAATTTCCTTCAGCTCTACACTAAAACTTGTGCTTCTCAGAACTTCCGGTACATTATTAATGTCTTGTTTCGTGAAGACAGAATCAAAGTACGACTTTAGTTACTCAGGCATTTCTTTGTTCCCCGTTATGAATTTCCCTGTTTCTGACTGTAAGGGGCCTACATTAATTTTATTACTCTTTTTCTCTTTACATACCTATAGAAACTTTTACAGTCAGTTTTTATGTTCCCTGCTAGTTTACTTTCAAATTGTATTTCCCCCTACTTATTCAATCCCTTGGTCTGCCTTTGTTGAATTTAAAATTGTTCCCAACCCTCAGGTCTATTGCTTTTTCTAGCTAATTTGTATGCCTCTTCTTTGAATCTAATACAATCTCTAATTTCCCTTGTAAGCCATGGTTTGGCCACAGTTCTCTTTCTACTCTTGCGTCAAACAGGAATAAACAATTTTTAGAGTTCACCTATTCGTGCCTGTCTGCTGTCCTCCCTTTCAGTAACGTTTCCCAGTCCGTCATTGCCAGCTCATACCTCATACCATCATAGTTATCTTTACTGGGGTTCAGGACCTTGGTCTCAGAATCAACTACCTCACTATTCACTTGATAAAGAATTCTACCATATTATGGTCATTCATCCCCAAGTGTTCTCTCACAACTAGACTGTCAACTAATACTTTCTCATTGCCAAAATGGCCTGTTCCCTTGTTGGTTCCTCAACATACTGGTCTAGAAAACTATCCCGTATATACTCCAGAAATTCCTCCTCTATTGTAATGTGACTAATTTGAGATACCCAATCAATATACAGATTAAAGTCACCCATAATCATATATGTTCCTTTATCACATGAATCTTTGATTTCTTGTCAAATGCTATTCCCAACATTACCACTGCAGTTTGGTGGTCTGTATACAACCCCAACAAATTATTTTTGCCCTTTGATGTTTCATAAGTCCAGCCAGACAGATTCCACATAATCTGTACTAATATCTTTACTCAATATTGTATCGATATCTTCATTAATCAGCAATGCAACTCCACCACCTTTTCCTCTTTGTCTGTTCTTCCTAAAACTGAATAGCCCTCAATGTTAAGTTCCCATCCTTGGTCACTTTGGAGCCATGTCTACGTAATCCCAACTAAATCATATCCCTTTACATCTATCTGCGCAACTAATTCAGCAATTTTATTTTGAATGCTCCACGCGTTCAGGTACAAAACCTTAAGGCCAGTCCTTTTAACGTACCCTGTGCCTTCCCTACTATTTCTTTGAGTTTTATTATCTGATACAGCCCCTTGATTTCTCTGCCTATCGCTTTTCTTATTCTCCTTTCGGTCTTTTGCTCTTGTTCTTGATTCCCCTTGCTCTGAATCTTTACACAGGTTCCCACCCCCTTGCCATATTAGTTTAAACCCTCTCAAACCGCTCTAGTAAGTACCAGCCCAAGGACATCAGTCCAGGTCCTGACCAAGTGTAACCTCCCCCAGAACTGGTCCCAAAACATTGGTATGCAGGCGCAGCAAGTGAGGAGGAAGGCAAATAGAATGTTATGGCGCGATCTACTGGATGCAATGCGTCTGAAAGGCGGTGCAGCCAGTAGATGCCCGGAGGTCCCTCACCCGGGATCTACCCGGCTCGTCAAGCCTTGCGAGATTATAATGCGGCCTGGCAATCTGAATCCCACCCATTGTGGATGAGATCACAATGTGGAAAATCTGCAGATTAGAGTGAGACAATCTAATATGCACTCTCTGGATCTACCGAGGCCCTGGGATCTACCCCCTTCACCACAATCAGGGACCAGACTGAACGGCACTCAAAGGGGGTCTCCCAGGGAATTGGAGGCTCCCAGGTGGTTGCCCTCTGGGCAGGGTGGCATCCTGCCACTGCCAACACCACCTGAGTGCCACCCTTGCACTGCCAAGGTGGCATTGCCAGTTGGTGGGGTACTGCCATGGTGCCAGGTTGGCAATGTCAAGGTACAGGCCAGCATTTGTCCCACGACAAGGATCGGACCTGGGAGAGCCTTGCCCCAGTGGGGTGAGGCGGGGTGGGGGGCACAGGACCCCTTTATGGGCGAGTTAGGGCTTTGAGGTCTCGCATGGGTCGAGAGATCAGGGCACCATTTAAAAATGGCGTCCTGATCGCTTTCTGCACCGAGGAGTTTCAGTGTGCAGAGCTCCCCAGAGCAGTAAATGGGACTATGTGCGGACTCGGTGAGGAGTTCCCCGCTGAGGCCCTAAATTGTCCCAATAGATAGTGTGGTGTTTCTTGGCGCTTACTTTAAAAAAGGATATAATTCCCCCCCTCCGCCCCTCCAACCCCCCACATGCAAAATGCCTGTGGATGTAGGAAGTAATTTAATTGACCACTCAAATAGTTCAATTCAGCTCCTGCTCGGCAACTCATCTCCCATTTTTCCCAACCTGGTAAAGCAGAATGGCAGCAAGCTATCGGGTCGTCCCCTGACACTTTCCTGCACCATTTTGCCAACATTGCTGCCTCCAAGACCACCAAAGGCAATGGTAAAATTATGATCTATATCTGGAGAATATTGCAAGGAGCCCTCCACCTCCCCTCTCACATTCAGAGTGGCTCAGACATACAAACCTCAACTTGAGTACTTTAATCATGTGCTCCTCTTAAGTTTCTGACAATAAAAGCTTAATGGTAGCTTCATGGGCACTTTGTGTAGACCTGGTGGTGTATAGTGGTGTTCCTGTAATCGATGGGACATTGATATGGTGACAGTTTATGTTGTGAAATGTTAGTTCATGCTCTGATACCTTAATGGCCACATGTAGCCAATCAAGTCCTGCATACGAAGTAAACACGCAGCAAACTCTCCGACAGATTGCGGAGCTTAGTGAGGAAGGTGACATTAGAATCTAGAGCACTGGTCAAATGCTTCATGCAGATGTAAACTACAGATTTGGAGATGTGGCTGATGAAAATGAAAATGAAATGAAAATCGCTTATTGTCACAAGTAGGCTTCAAATGAAGTTACTGTGAAAAGCCCCTAGTCGCCACATTCCGCCGCCTGTTCGGGGAGGCTGGTACAGCTGTTACAGACTGAAAGTGCTGAAAAAAGAAAATCAGGGCTGTGTTAGCTTTGAGACAAGGAATGCCCCTCCTTGCTCTGGCTGCAGAAGCATCTTGCTGAACCTTTCCTGAGTGTTTTTCAGGAAAATAGGGTTTTGTCTCAGCTTATCGCGGGGCAGAAAGTACAAAGCCTGGCTGGTGGTGGAGGGGGGTTGGGGGGGGGGGGGGGGGGGGGGGGGGGGGTTGATGTTCCTACTTTAACAAAATTGATTGCAGTATCAAAATACGGTACTACTAAAAAATGCACGGAAGGTTTGGTTCTCTCCGTTCGTGTGTCAAATGCTGCTATTGGGAGATGCTGAATGGAAGTCAAGATCCAGAAAGGAGAGAAAATTAAAAGCAGAGTCTTCAAGGAGACACTCTTGAATTGCTCCTGCTGAATCTTCAAGAGATTATTGGTAATTCACCTATTTACTTTCTTGGGCACAAAGCATACACAATCTATGAGCGAAATGTGGGGGGGGGGGGGGGGGGGGGCGTTGTGGGAAGAGGACAGAAAGAATCTTAACATGTGAAGATAAATACTCAACAATGTAAGCAAACGATCTGTGAGCACTCTCCTTGACACCAGAAATAATAAATATGTAGCCCTTAAAATGTAATTTCCAAGAGTGTAAGAACTTGCATAAAACACAGATAACCTAAACAATCTGGTTTCCCGTGAGCAATTCTCAAATAAAGGTCAGAAATTCAATTGCTGCAAACCTTGCGTTCCTTTTACAAGGATAAATTTAGGACTTCAAATAAAACCCATCTCGCTGGATTGCAGAAAATCAACTGACAAATATCTCAACAGGAAAAGACAACATCAGTACTGAAACACAGGCCAAAGTATCAACGTGCAACCCTGCAGGAATGTGCTGTCATAACAGTTCAGTGTAAACCAATGGACTGAAGTCAATTTAATCCCAGTGAAGTGCAGTGGGAACTATGGTCAGTGACCTGCCCTAAAAGCATACATCAGAGAAAACTTCTTTGCAAGCAAGTTTGCAATTTTAAAAATAAATGCGCGGATCTTAGCTTAATCACAGAAATACTGAAAATATATTTACATAGTCTACAAAATTGCATTTAATTAAATTAATTACTTTATTTAATAAAGAATTGCATCCGACGCTATGCCCCAAGGGTTCCTATGTGCTGTTTAGCAAGCAACTGACTGAAAAGTTTGAGTTAATGACTGTCATATATTAGGAATTGTTTGAGCATCACATTAAGTCAGATGAAATTATAATAAAATGGCTGACGCAAGAAATCTTGAATCCTCAGGATTCACCAAAAGAACAGCGCAGTCACAGAAACATAATTTACCAACTTCGAGGCACAGAATCAGAAAGCTGTACAGCACAGAAAGAGGCCTGTCATCCTATCATGACTTGGAAATGGTAAATTAAAAAATGATGTACTTTACCTCACCAGCCAACGGTGTAAACCAACATCAAACTCCCTAAAGGGAAACATAAGAGTTTTAATTAAAATAAATCCAAACAAGAACATGAGCTTCAAGAGTGGGACAATTCAACAGCTCACTGGAGGAGGAAGCTCCGCAAATATCCCCAACCTCAATGATGGAGAAGCCCATCACATCAGTGCAATAATAACAATAATAATCTTTATTGGTGTCACAAATAGGCTTACATTAACACTGCAATGAAGTTACTGTGAAGATCCCCCAGTCACCACACTCCGGCACCTGTTTGGGTACACCGAGGGAGAATTTAGACTGTCCAATTCACCTAACAGCACTCTTTTGGGACTTGAGGAAGGAAACATATGCAGGCACGTGGAGAACGTGCAGACTCTGCACAGACAGTGACCCAAACCGGGGATTGAACCCGAGTTACTGGCGCTGTGAAGCAACAGTGCTAACCACTGTGCTAACGATAAGGCTGAGGTATTCGTAACAATTTTCACTCAGAAGTGCTGAGTGGATTATCCATCTCGGTCTCCTCCAGAGGTCCCCAGCATCACAGAGTCAAACCTCAACCAATTCAATCCACTCCACGTGATGGCAAGAAACGGCTGAAGACACTGAATACTGCAAAGGCCGTGGGCCCTGACAATGGTCTAGAAATAGTATTGAAGATTTGTGCTCCAGAACTTGCTCCGCCCCTAGCCAAGCTGTTCCAATAGTTACAACATTGGAATCACCCAGCAATGTGGAAAATGGTAGACAAGCAACAGGACAAATCCAAACTGGCAAATTACCACCCCTTCAGTCTACTCTCGACCATCAGAGAAATGATGAAAGGGGTCATCAACAGCACTATCAAGCGGCACGTACTCAGCAATAACCTGTTCACAGACAATTAATTTGGGTTCTGCCAGGGTCACTCAGCTCATGACCTCATAACGGCCTTGATTCAAACTAAGAGCTGAATGCCAGAGGTGAGGAGAGAGTGATTGCAGTTGGCACCAAGACAGCATTTGACCGAGTATGACATCAAGGGGCTCTAGCAAAATTGGAGTTTTGGGAATAAGGAGGGAAAACCTTCCGCTGATTCGTCATACCTAGCACAAAGATGGTTGTGGTGATGGAAGTCAATTATCTCAGCTCCAGGACATCACTACAGGATTCCTCAGGGTAGTTTCCGAGGCCCAACCATCTTCAGTTGCTTCATCAATGACTTTCCTCCCATCATAAGGTCAGAAGTGGGGATGTTCGCTAATGACTACACAATGTTAAGTATCATTCAACTCCGCAGATATTGAAGCAGTTAATGTCCAAATGCAGCAAGACCTGGATAAAATCCAGGCTTGGGTTCACAAGTGGCAAGTAACATTCATGCCACACAAGTCCCTTGACATTTAATGGCATTACCATCATCGAATTCCCCACTATCGACACCTCGGGGTTACTATTGCCCATAAACTGAACTGAACTAGCCATATAAATAACGTAGCTGCCACAGAGAGGGTCAGAAGCTAGGAATCCTGCGGCAAGTAACTCACCTCCTGACTCCCCAAAGCCTGTCCACCATCTACAAGGGACAAGTCAGGAGTGTCATGGAATATTCTCCACTTGCCTGGAATGAGTGTAGCTCCAACAACACTCAAGAAACTCGATGCCATTCCGCTTGATTGCTCCCCCTTCCACAAGCATTCACTCCCTCCACCACAATAAACAATGGCAGCAGTGTGTACCTTCTATGAACTGCAGGAACTCACCAAGTTCCTGAGGCAGTGTAATGTTCTTGTCAGGTGGCCTAATTTATATTACAAGAACACTTGTAGGTAAAGCAATACACAATTTATTAACACTAACTGGGGGTAAACTATATACAAAACAGATGGATAGCTGTATGATCATGCACACACAACCTCTCTCTCCAGCCAGTCTGCCGTCTCCTGACTCTTAACATTCACTTATATACTAGTGAGACTCCTAGTGGTCAGTTGGTGGATTACAACACAACCATGATACCACTGCAGGCAACACCTTTCAAACCCATAGTCACAGCCATATAGAAGGACAAGAGCAGCAGATACCTGGGAAATGAAAAAAAAATGAACATCGCTTATTGTCACGAGTAGGCTTCAAATTAAGTTATTGTGAAAAGCCCCTAGTCGCCACATTCCGGCGCCTGTTCGGGAAGGCTGTTACGGGAGCCCCACTACTTGGAAATATATCACTGTCGCTGGGTCAAAATCTTGGGTGTGCACTGCGGATGCAGCTACACCAAATGGACTGCAGAGGTTCAAGAAGGCAACTCAATACCACCTTCTCAAGAGGTAATTAGGGATGGATAATAAATTCTGGTCCACTCAGAGATGCCTACATCCTGTAAAATGAAAGGAAAAGGTATCTAACTGTCAATATTTTACTGTTCTATTGACATAAATTTGGGAATACATTTTTCATAAATGGAAACACTGTTTATTCTGCTATTTTTATTGCAATATTTCAACACTGAAATAGTTAAACTATTGGTGAAACCAAACATTCTGGGCTGGATTCTCCGCCGAGGGAATTCTCCGTATTGCCAGCGGACCGGGAGTTTCCCAACGGTGTGGAGCTGTCCCACAATGGGAAACCCCATTGACCAGATGGAGAAACGGAGCATCCCGCCAGCGTGCTGAACCACAAATCTGGCGCAGCGGGACAGAGAATGCAGCCCGCTTTCTTTCTAAAGGAGTCAATTAAACGTTAACTGGGATTTATTGGTGGATTTAAGTGAAATTAGACCAATTTAATTTAATCAATGCTCAAGTTGTTCTTTTTAAGCAATGTCTTCATTACAGAAATTAAGAAAACTAATTTAACAATTTGATCTTAGTCACAAATCAAAAAATGTTCATTACTGTTGTTATATGATGGGGACACCGTTGCCTAATTCTCATGCCCCTACATTCTGTGACTAGATCGACTTAGAATCATTTTTGTTAGTGACTGAATTAACTATTTCAATTTATTTTTGTTCAAATTGCACAATTCTGTCCTTTCACTCCTCAAAACAGTAAAATCAGTGGCATTGTTAATAAGTTAAATCTTTTCTACAATCCCAGTTCCCTGGAACCATTAAATACTATTACATGCTAAATAAATCCCGGACCTTACTGTCAGGATAAAAGTGTCTGACTAATACCTGGGATTATGGTCAATCTGTATAATTATTTCCTTTTTGCGAAATGCTCAGGTTGTGGCTCTTCATCACTTTTGAGCTGTGCTAAAATTTACACAAAGGACATTGTTTCATAAAGGTTACTTGGTAAACTACGTAATAGCAGATGTAGCAATGTGTTAAAACAGTGGGCGCGATTCAACAGAAACATTTCTAAGTGTCATTTTGGGTGGGTTTGGCAGGGGTTCCTTGGATTGGATTGGATTTGTTTATTGTCACGTGTACCGAGGTACAGTGAAAAGTATTTTTCTGCAAGCAGCTCAACAGATCATTCTGGCAAGATCGCAGCCCGTATTTAACGGTACTTGAGTGCCGAAAATGAGCTCCTACATGAGCCTTGCCATTACTGGCTGTCTCGTTGTCTGTCTCATTGGTGCCTCAGGGTCTCGCTGCTAAAAAGGGGGAGCTGCTTTTAGACGCTCCCTCATCACTCACTCCCAGTCAACACACAAGCATGGCAGTGCGCAGACATACTCTGCTTTAGCAATGCCAACCTAGGCAGGCTTCCTGATGTTGTGGAGGAGAGACAGGACATCCTGTTCCCCCGAGGGGGTTCGGAGGACCAGCAGCGGGTCAGCAATGGCGCCTTGGAGGCAGTGGAAGAGGTTGTCAGTGCAGGCAGTATGACCAGGAGGACCGCCATCCAATGCCGGAAGAAGACCAATGACCTCCACTGAGCTGCAAGGGTAAGTTTCCACCTCTCTCCTGGCATCAGTTCCGCCTACCGCCCTCAAATTCCCAAACCCCCACCCCCACAGATCACTGACTGACATCCGATCTTCATGCTCCATTCTTGAGGCTAAGTGCCAGCGCCAACGGAGGATCCGTGGCGTTCCACAACGGGAAAATCGGCGCAAAACCCTCACCGATTCCACTACCGGTAAGGGACTAGCACCGGCGGCACATGAGATACCCACGGAACGCACGGAAAACAGTTGGAGAATCGCTGGGTCCCGTGCTACACATGGGCCGACAAGCTGCAGCCACGCATGCCTACACCCCCCCACACACGCACTGGTCACGCCAGAAAATATAGCGCCGGCCATGCTGGACTGCGTACCCGCCCATTCCGACCCCATAACCCACCTCCTGGCCAACCCTCACCCCTGGCAGAACCCCCCTAGTGTCATGGATCTCGGCCGAGTGTGGCGGCGCTGGACACTGTCTCCCCCCCCCCCCCCCCACACACACCCCACCCCCGCCCGCCAACCATAGGCAGGCCTTACCAACAGGAGCAAGCTGAGGCCTTAAGTGGCCCTTAATTGGCCACTAAAGGTTCTCAATTGGCCTAGAGGCAGGAAGGCAGATCTTCCCACCTCTGAGTTAAGTGAGATGACAGGGTGGTTAGGATAGCAATGAGCTTTTCATGCAACCAGCACATGCCCACCCAATTAAAGGGAGAGGGCTAGGTTCTCCAGTATTGATACGAAACTATGTCCCCACGTTGGTGTAAAAACGGTGGGGTTTGACTCCTGAAATTCCTGCAAAACAGTTAAACAAATTCATAGCCCTGCAGGGGGCTAGCAGGAACCCAGAGTGAATCTCGCAGCTTTTTCTGCAGATAGGGCCCCCGCACTTCCGGGTCAGAGGCCGCACATACGCACGGCGGTGGCCTCGCCGTGCTCCATGGCGGACTCGGAACGCGGAGCCAGACCGAAGAAAGAGACACCCCCGATCGGCCGCGTGCCCGAGTCACAACCCCCGCACATTAAATTCCTGTCCGCCTATATGCCCCCCCCCCCCCCCGGTCTCCGATCCGCCTATATGCCCCCCCCCCCCCGGGGTCTCCGATCCGCCCACCCCCGACCAGGGCGACTGCAGACTGAGTCCGCAGCTGCCACGCGAGCATCCTGACTGGCAATAGGTGGTTAGTTCCACGCCGTCAGGAACTCGGTCGATCGGGAGCAGAGGATTGCTGAGCAGGCCTCTGGCAATGGCCCCCCCCAGCGGCATGGCGTACTTCGCAATCACGCCAATTTTCAGTACCCGGAGAATTGCCGGACCAGTGCCGGGCTCGATTACGGCGTCAAGCTGGAGAATCCAGCCCAGAGTGTTCATCCAGCCCTTGCTTGCAAAACTCAGAACATAAGGGGCAGGATTCCCCTGCCTTCCAGCCGCATGTTTCTTTGCAGGGAAGGTGACACGTGGTTTGCTGACAGTGGAACTCTCCCTTCCTGCTGTTGTCAATGGGAATTCCCATTGAAGCCACCCCACGCCAACAGGAAACCCGCGGATGGGGTGCGCTGCCGGCAGGACCAGAGAATCCTACCGCCAGTGAACAGCTGGAAAATTCCAGCCAATATCTAACACGAGATGTGATTCCACAATTGGGAGATATTATGCATGTGTGCCAAACATTACACTAAAAATTACACTAACTGCCAATTTAAGATGGGCTCACAACGTTGCTCAATTATTAGAAGCTACATAAGCAGTGACCTGTTCTCCGCAGCAAAAATCCCACCCGATGAATGAAGACAAAAAAACTTGAACAACGTGTCTCTTTTTTCAGCAACACACATCTGTGGTAATAGATATGAGCCCATAATTATTTTGAATTGAAAAAATAAAATCAGCAGACTTCTGCAACTAAACAGTGGCACACATCTTCAAACTGAAATGTTATGCTAAACATTTCATAGAACTAATGGCCCATGCAATTTAGACTGCAGCAGAAGAACCTATTTATATTGCAATGCAGCAACACAATTCTGATCAGCTAGAAACAATGCAAGCACCAATCCAGCTTCTTGTCATCCCTTTTCTATCCCATGGTCACCACATCTCAATCCTATTTACCTTGTTCAAATAACTCCCCATACCAAAATTTGATTTCTTGCTAAAGTCCTGGAGCATATAATTCCCTTAGAAATACGATGCTACCTCCCTCAGCAAGCCCGGATCAAAGCCTTCCAATGAGGTGCCAAAAAGCACTTTTGGTCGATAGCTTTAAGTTCCTGGGGGTCATCATCACCAAAAGTCTGTCCTGGTTCACTCACGTTGATGCAACAGTCAAGAAAGCCCAACAATGTCTCTACTTCTGACGGAAGCTAAAGAAGTGTGGCATGTCTGCATCGACTCTCACAAACTTGTACAGATGTGCGATAGAGAGCATCCTATCCGGCTGCATCACAGCCTGGTATGGCAACTGCTTGGTCCAAGATCGCAAGAAACTGCAGACTGTGGTGAACTCAGCCCAATGCATCACACAAAGTTGCCACCCCCACATTGATTCTGTCTACACCTCCCGCTGCCTCAGAGAGGCAGACAGCATTATCAGAGATCCCTCCTACCCAGGCATTGCCTTCTTCCAGACCCTTCCATCAGGCAGAAGGTACAGAAGTCTGAAGACCCGCACATCCAGACATAGGAACGGCTTCTTTCCCACAGCTACAAGACTCCTCAACGACTCCCCCTGGGACTGATCTGTTCCCTGTATGAACACCATTCACGATGCCCTACGCTGCTCTTGCTCAAATATTTGCTTTGTTTGGCCCCTTGTTCCTCACTGTAACCAATCACTGTTTGTCGATGTACCATTTGTCAATGTTCTCTGTTGATTATTCTTTTTGTCTACTATGTACGTTACTGTGTACGTTCCCTCGGCCACAGAAAAGTACTTTTCACTGTACTTCGGTACATATGACAATAAATCAAATCAAATAAAAATCCCTGTTACACCACAGAAGTGTATGATACAATTCATTTCTAGGGGCTTTTGACACTTGTGACAATAAGCGGTCATGTTATTATTTCTTGGCTCCCCCTTTCATCAATAACATGTTACCCTTTACCAATTTTAGCCACCAGCAAAGGGTTTGCATATTTCTCATGATGTTCAGTTTTACTTTTCCATTTTCTTCCCTGGTTGTTGTCACAATCTCCAATTGCCACATTAAGAATTGAATGGCTAAAGCTGCCCACAACTTATTGCCCCCCCCCCCCCCCCCCCCCCCATGGGTTCCCCGACGACGGGCAGACAAACAAACCATGCAAATTACCATTAACTTTGATCCTGCTAGCGGCCAATGGCAAGCTGCTTTCACAGTGGGGAACCCCCAGGGGGGTCAGGGTTGATCATTCTTGCTCATTAAAACAGCTGCCTGTTGGTGTCCCAACAGGCTTTCCAATCTTGCATCACATCAGTGGGAAATCACATCAGAATCAACACCCAATTATGAAAGGGTGGCGTGTACAAGGCGGTCCTCAGTTCACCAGAGACTTTAAGGTGAATGCAAAAACATTTTGCCATTGTGCTATGTTGTTCCTGATGCATTGTCCACCGCCCTGGCAGGGAAGACAGCTTCCTACCTCCATCTCCATGCCGAGCTCATCACTATACTGCTGGACCCATGGGCCCCTCAGTGTCACCATCTCGGAACAATACTACGCCTGGTTTGTAGAGTATGGGGCTCACCTTCCCCTGTGGTGTAATGTAACAGTGTCTATCAGGACAGCACTGTGCTGTGGCACTCATGCAGCCACCGCAACATAGGTTTGTCGTTTGAACAGGTGTGGCGTGTGAGAAGAGAGAGGGTTGGGGGGGGGGGTTGGCTAATGATGGCAAACAGAGGAGCAAAGAGGTGGATGAAGACGATGAACAATGGAAGGCAAAGGGAATACCAAGGGGAGAGAAGCTTGAACCTGACAAGGTAACAGGAAAAGCTTATAAATAAGAGGGTCAAGAGGATACCACACAGTTTACTGGAAGGGGTTTCCATGAAGACTCCAGATGTGGTGGAAGAGGTCTAAGTGGGGCAAGGGCACCATGGAGGTGATGGGCTCAGTGGGGTGGGGGGATGGGGGGTAAATTGAATTGAGAAACAATTGAGGCTGCTCCCCTTTTCCCTCTGGGTTGCTGACATCCTCTACAGTCTGGTGACAATGGGTGGGTTGGAGACAGCAGTACGAGTGTGCTGGACTGGGATTTAAATGTGGCTCCAGGACCTTTGAATCCCATCAGCTGGGGGCAGGTGGATGAATCAGCAACAGGGAAGCCGAATGGAAATGCGCCTCGACATAATTAATGAGATTTCAGGCGTTGAATTTGATGTGGGAACCTGTCAGTCTGCCCAGTGGAACAGGCTCCACTGGTGCTACCCGCCACCACGCTTGGTCTCAAAGTGGGAGAATTCCACCCCAACATCCACATTGGCCACCATCTCTGTCCATGGTTACCTGTTTCAGAGAATTGACTAAGATTTTTGTTTTCACCTTCAAGTCAATCTATAGCCTTCCTCTCCCTATTTCAAGAATGCCCAATTTATCTTTAAGCATGCACACTCCAGTCCTTTAATACCAACCCATTTGTTCCCTGCTCCCTATGCCACAACTTGCATCACTCTTTCAGTCACCTTGCCCAGGTATGAGATTTGTTCCCGAACATCTATACCATGCTTCAAAAGCTCGGATGCAGTTGTTCCTCCATATACTGTTTATTATGTGCAGACCCTGTTCTTTCCTGCTCTGAATCTCTGCATTGTTTTTTTCCCATGGGACGTGGGTGTTACTGGCTGGTCAGCTTTTATTGCCCATCCTTAATTGCCTTTGAGAAGGTGGTAGTGAGCCATCTTTTTGAACCGCTGCTGTCAGTGCTGTTATAGAACGGGGATTACAAGATTTTGGCCCAGCAACATTGAAGGAACAGCAGCATGAAGTCCCAAGTAAAGATGGTGTGTGACTTGGAGGGGAACCTGAAGATAGTGGTAATAGAAGCAAAATACTAGAGGTTCTGGAAATCTGAAATAAAAATAGAAAATACAAGAAAAAACTCAGCAGGACTGGCAACATCTCCACTCTGGAGAGAGAAACAGAATTAATGTTTTGAGTTTGGATGACTTTTCTTCAGAACTTTTGACGGTACTATATTACTATGCACCTGCTGCTCTTGCACTTACAGGTGGCAGAGGTTATGGTCATAGGATCTTTGGTGAGATGCAGTAATGCATCTTGTAGATAGTACATGCAGCTACCACTATGCATCGGTGGTGGAGGCAGTAAACGTTTGTGGTGGTGATCAAGTGGGCTGCTTTGACCTGGATGGTGTAGGTCACAATCACTAATTGTTTTGTAAGTTTATTTTTGCTCAACGTTTGAAATTTAAGTCAACCTGTAATGAATCTTATCTTTGTAAATGTTGATTTACTTTGTGATTGTACTTTGATTAGTGATCAATTATATAATCAGTATTATCTATAGACTTGGACTTTCTCCCAAGGATGTTTTTTTTGCATATTCACAGCTGTTGCTATGACTGAACATTGTTTTTTTATCTAGATGCGTTGCTAAAAAAATCTTTGCATTGTGATTGATACTGTAGACACCCCAATTACCCTCGAACTGCAGGCCAAAACAATGAGTAGCTTTACATGGGGTGATTATCAGGATATGGTGTTTGGTTGATGAACTACAACCCGAGTGATGGCAGATGGGAAGACACCATCAAAAGATACGTAACAGCTTGGATTGCAAAGTTTGCAAAGCCTTGCAGTTCGGATTGCGAAGTTTGCAAAGCCTTGCAGTTCGAATTGCGAAGTTTGCAAAGCCTTGCAGTTCGGATTTCGAAGTTTGCAAAGCCTTGCAGTTCGAATTGCAAAGTTTGCAAAGCCTTGCAGTTCGGACTGCGAAGTTTGCAAAGCTTCGCAGTTCCTGTCAGCAGAGCTGATAAGGATCCATGTTTTTCCAGACTCACTGGTGGCGGGGGAGGGGGGGTTACTGGCCAATAGCAGGCCACCATGAAACACACTGCAGGGGCACGGAAATCCCCCCCCCCCCCCACCAATTGTTATGAGAAAAAATCTATAATGGAGCCAGATATTTGGCTTACAAGGGACTTCCAGGATTCATTTTTTAAATAAATATAGAGTACCCAATTTTTTTTTCCAAGGAAGGGGCAATTTAACGTGGCAATCCACCTACTCTGCACATCTTTGGGTTCAGTAAGAAGTCTTACAACACCAGGTTAAAGTCCTCATTCACCTGAAGAAGGAGCAGTGCTCTGAAAGCTAGTGTTTGAAACAAACCTGTTGGACTTTAACCTGGTGTTGTAAAACTTCTTACTGTGCTCACCCCAGTCCTACGCCGGCATCGCCACATTACCTCTGGGTTGTGGGGGTGAACCCCACGCAAACACAGAAATGAAATGAAAATCGCTTATTGTCACGAGTAGGCTTCAATGAAGTTACTGTGAAAAGCCCCTAGTCCGGGGAGGCTGGTACGGGAATGAACCGTGCTGCTGGCTTACTTGGTCTGCTTTAAAAGCCAGCGTTTTAGCCTTGTGAGCTAACCCAGCCCCTGGGTTATGCACAGTGATGCACTATCAATTACTACAAAGACGAGAGTAGTGAATAATCGAGGCTTTATTGAGCAAAGATGTGTGGCCTCCTGTAGCTGCTACCAGAATGGGAGCAGCTCTGGCAAGCACATACATTTATACACCGCCTACTGGGCGGAGCCAGCAGGCAGGGATTTATCCATGTACCTCTAGTACAGTAGCCTTACCTTACTACATCTAATACAGTTAGTAGTGACTACCACACACAGGGAGAATGTGCGAACTCCACACGGACAGTGACCCAGAGCCGTAATCGAACCTGGGACCTCAGCGCTGTGAGGCAGCAGTGCTAATCACTGCACCACCGTGCTGCCCAGCGCCAGCTCTAGGGTTGCTGGCGCCCCGGGCAAGCTGAACTTCGGCGCCCTTGGGGGGGGTGGGGCCGGGGGGGGGGGGGGCGGGGCCGTGGGGGGGGGGCCGGGGCCGAGGGGGGGGGCCCGAGGCCGAGGGGGGGGCGGGGCCGAGGCCGAGGGGGGGGCGGGGCCGAGGCCGAGGGGGCCGAGGAGGGAGGGCGGTGTGGGGGGGCCGAGGAGGGGGGGCGGTGTGGGGGGGCCGAGGAGGGGGGGCGGTGTGGGGGGGCCGAGGAGGGGGGGCGGTGTTGGGGGGCCGAGGAGGGGGGGCGGTGTGGGGGGGCCGAGGAGAGGGGGCGCTGTGGGGTGGCCGAGGAGGGGGGGGCGGGTGTGGGGTGGCCGAGGAGGGGCGGACCCGAGGGGGGGGCGGGGCCGAGGAGGGGCGGACCCGAGGGGGGGCGGACCCGAGGGGGGGCGGGGGGGCGAACACGCGGGGGGGCGGACGGACGCGGGGGGCGGACGGACGCGGGGGGCGGGCGGACCCGAGGGCGGGGCGGGGGGGCGGACCCGAGGGCGGGGCGGGGCAGGGGGCGGACCCGGGGGCGGGGCGGGGGGGTCGGACCCGAGGGCGGGGCGGGGGGGGCGGACCCGAGGGGGGCGGACCCGAGGGGGCAGGGGGGGGACCGAGCGGGTGGGGGTGGACCGAGCCGGGGGGGCCGCCCTGGGGGCGGGCGGCCACCGCGCATGCGCTGGTTGGCACCGGCCCAACTGCGCATGCGCGGGACCCGAGTCTGGCGCCCCCGAGCACATGGCGCCCCGGGCAACAGCCCGAGTTGCCGGTGCCTTGAGCCGGCCCTGGTGCTGCCCCTGACTTCCAGGATTCATGGCTGTAGCCAGAGTGGAATACTCAATCACTGAAGACTATGGAGGAAGTTCATTGAAGTGACTGGCCGAAGAATCCAACCCCGTATGCAAGGTTACTCCGAAGATGGAGTAACGCACCTCCCAAGGCGATTTTTTTACCAATTTAGCGTCCTGTTGTGGAACAGATCAAGTTGGGGTTATCCATTTTGCGGAGTTGTCTTGGAACAGACCAATTGGGCTGCTGCCTATGCTTTAAAAATGCCTTTCTTCTGACATTTATAATAGACACACACATATTATTATATATATATTTCTCCATTCAATAAAGTTTCTTTTTACTTCTTTCTCTTTTTATATCAATTAAAATGGTCATATTAGTATAATTATTATTCAATAAAATTATGGTTTTAACACATTACTTGGCATTGTCACTCATTCCTGTTCTATCCAGAATACAGCTCCAAACCCAAATGAGACTCCGTAAGAGACTCTCACGCACGCCCCTTACAATGGCGTGAAGCTTCTTGAGCATTGTCAAAGCTACACTTATCCAGGCAAGTGGAGAGTATTCCACCACACTCCTGACTAGGGTCTTGTAGATGGTAGTCAGGAGGAGAGTTACACGTCACAAAATTTCCAAACTCTGGTCTGTTCTTGTATATGGTTGGTCCAGTTCAATTTCTAATCAATGTTAATAGTGGGGGATTCAACAAAGGTAATGCCACTGAATGTCAAGGAAGATGATTGGCGTCTCTCTTGTTGGAGATGTCAGTGCCTGGCACTTGTGTGATGCGCATGTAAATTGCCACTTATCAGCCCATGCTTGAATGTTCTCCAGGTCTTGCTGTATATGGGCACAAACTGTTTCAGGATCTGTGGAGTCACGAATGGTGCTGCACATCCCCATTTGTGTCCCTATGCTGGAGAGAAGGACATTAATGAATAGGCTAACAATGGTTATGCCAAGGACACACTGGCAGTGATGTCCACAATCATTTTCCTTTGCGCTAGGTATGACTTCAACCAACGGAAAGTTTCCTCATGGTTCCCATTGACTCGAGTTTTGCTAGGGCTCCTTGATGCCATGCTCGGTCAAATTCTGCCTTGATGTCAAGGGCAGTCACTCTCATCTCACTTCTGGAGTGCAGTTCTTTTGTCCATGCTTGAGCCGAGGCTGTAATGAGGTCAGGAGCTGAATCGCCCTGGCGGAATCCAAAGTAAATGTCAGTGAGCAGGAGCGCTGCTTGACAGCACAGTCATTGACACCTTCCATCATTTTGTTGGTGATTGAGAGTAAACAGTATTTGATTGGGTTAGGTTTGTCCTGCTCTCTGTAGACAACGCATATCTGTACTATTTTCCACATTACCAAATAGATACCAGTTTTGTAGCTGTACTGGAACAGCTTGGCTGGGCATGGCTAGTTCTGGAGTACAAGTCTTCAGGACCATTGCTGGAATGTTGTGAGGGTCCATTCCCTTTACAGTATCCTGTGCCTTCAGCTGTTCCAAATTGGATAAAGAATGACATCTTTGATGCTGGAGACCACAGGAGGAAGCTAAAAATGGACCATCCACTCAGCACTTCTGGCTCAGGCAGCTGAAAATCTTCAACCATGTATCTTGTACTGATGATCTGGTCTCCCCTATCATTGAAGATGGGAATATTTGTGGAGCATCCTACTCCAATTAGTTTTTTTATTGTCAACTACCATTTATGACCAATGTGGTAGGACTGCAGAGCTTAGATCACGTCCATCTTGCACACTGCTTGCGCTGTTTGGTATGCAATCCTGTATTGTAGCTTCAACTGGTTGACATCTCATTTTTAGGCATGTCTGGTGCTGGTTGTAGCATGCCCCCTTGCATTCTTCATTGAACCTGGATTGATCCCCTGATTTGATGGCAATGGTAAAGTGGGGGGATATGTCAGACCATGAGGTTACAGATTGTAGTTAAATATAATTCTTCTGCTGCTGATGGCCCACAGCACCTCAAGGATGCCTAGTTTTGGCTATCTAGCTCTATTCAAAATCTATCACAGTTATCATGGTGATAGTACTGCACAATGCAATATGCAGATAGACTTTTGTCTCCACAAGGACTGTGCGGTAGTCACCCGTACTAACCCTGCCATGAACAGACGCATCTACAAGTAGGTTGGTGAAGATTGACGAGTTAGGTTGGTGATGTCTCAGACATTTCTCTGAACCTAATGACCATGATAGAAATAGTCGTGGTTGCCATCAGACTCCTATTGACAAATAGAACTCCACATTTGCTTCAAGTCATAACATCGGTTTTAAAATATTTTTCATGAGAAATTTCTGATGGTCAATATAATGAGTATTAACCAAACAAATATGCTGCCATTTTAATATGTCTTTTGTTTTGAATTCCAAGATGTGAATTGTCACAATGCCATTTTTTTCATGGTCTACAAACGAAATTTGGCAACAGTGAAATGAACCTCATTTAGGATTTATTAGCAGCAATAGCACCTTCAGGATTGGAGGAGGGAAAAGCAGAGAGAAATTAATAATTTATAGAACTATATTTGATTTCCTCAATATTGCTTTGTTTATTTAACCACACTGATGAAGTAAATGCTTAACTCAGTGTTCCACATCAATATCACATTGGGTAAAAATTAACACGCAATTCAATATCTATTTCTTCCAAGAACTTTATATGCAAAATGGTTCCGCCATTTCCAAGATGTGGTTGGACAATTTTGATGGTTTCTGCCCTCTCTCATTGACAAGCCCATTTTAACAAATTGAATCATTTTAGTTCCATAAGCTGCAGAATACACATTAGAAAGAATATGATGATCTCTGTAAGCAACTGATGTGCAGTGATGCATTTGATATTTATAAACATGCAGCACAAAAAATTCTGTTTCATCAATATGGAACAAAATACTAATATCATTTAATTAAACCAGTTGTATACAGATTTCTATTTTACTTTAGTTCCATTTTGCTCAGGCAGTTGGAGCCTGTGGTAACGACCCACATGGATCAAGAAGCTGCCAAGTTTGATCACTGGTCTGGACAAGGTTAGTTAATTTAAGTGGAGACAGCAACAGCAGCACCATCATAGGTATGAACACCCACCCCATAAGCCTGTAAACTTGGTCATTTAGCTCAGTGGGCTAGACAGCTGGTTTGTGATGCAGAACAACCAGCAGCACGGGTTCAATTCCTATACCAGCTGAGAATTCTGAATTCTCCCTCTGTGTACCTGAACATGTGGCTGGAATGTGGCGACTAGGGGCTTTTCACAGTAACTTCATTGCAGTGTTAATGTAAGCCTACTTGTGACAATAAAGATTATTATTATTAAAAATGAAGATGTTGAAGTTTAGATAGTGTTCCCAAGCTTTTCCTAACTCCTGCTACTGCCAGGTGCAAAGATGAGAGTTGGAGCAGGATAAATCGGTAGCACAGTAGTTAGCAGAGTTGCTTCCCAACTCCAGGGTCCCAGGTTCGATTCCTGGCTTGGGTCACTGTCTGTTGTGGAGTCTGCACGTTCTCCACTTGTCTGCATGAGTTTCCTTCGGGTGCTCCGGTTTCCTCCCACAGTCCAAAGATGTGCGGGTTAGGTGGATTGGCCATGATAAATTGCCCTTAGTGTCCAAAAAGGTTAGGTGGGAAAACTGGGTATGGGGATAGGGTGGAGGTGTGGGCTTAAGTAGGGTGCTCTTTCCAAGGGCCAGTGCAGATTCGATGGGCTGAATGGCCACCTTCTGCACTGTATGTTCTATGATTCTATGAAATAAATTAGTAGACAAGTTTCTGACTTTTCTGGTAATGGTATTCCATTTCAGGAGGATCAATGCAGGATAGTTCCCTTTTAATCTCAAACGTTACTGTGCAATTTTCAAAAAGGGGAGTGTTTGATTTCTTTTGGCTATACTTGCACTTGGATGTTGTGCATTAATAATAACCCAAACTTGAATGAATGAATTAAATTGCCTTTATTCGAAAAATTTTCAACACTTTCACATTAGAAAAACAATCCCAGACAACCCCAAACAAACAAAAAACACCCACACAACCCCCCCTCAGTCGACAGTAACCAACTCCCGAAAGTGCATGATGAAGAAACCCCAACAATTGTAGACCTCTCCTTTGCCCCTCTCAGTGCAAACTGCTCCTTTTCCTGGGTCAAAAGCTCCAGCCGGTACCCTGCCACCGCGCCGAGGCACAGGTTGGAGAAGCTGACCTCCACCCGAACAAGATTCACCTATGAGCGATCAGTGAGGCGAAGGCCAAGACATCTGCCCAGCACCCAGCTGCAGCTTGGGCCGGCCCGACACCCCGTATATGGCTTTTAGGGGATCGGGCTCCACATCCACATGCAAGACCCCCAACATGGTGCTGAACACCATTCTCCAAAACCTCTCCAGCTTCGGGCAGGACCAAAACATATACACATGGTTTGTGGGGCCCCTCCCACATCTCTCACAGACATCCTCCATTCCTTCGAACAGCCAGCTCATCCTTGACTTAGTGAGGTGCGCCCTGTACAGTACCTTCAGCTTCAGTTTTATCAGCCCCAACATCGCACTAAAAATCAAGGCATTCACCATTCGCAGCACCTCACACCACAGTCCCTCTTGCAGCACCACTCCAAACTCTTCCTCCCACTTCGCCTTAATCCCCTCCATGGACAGCCTCCTCAAGAATCTTCCCGTAAATCGCTGAGACAATACTCCCTAGCAAATCACCCCCCTGGGAACAAATCCTTCATTTTCTTGCTCCCACTCTTGTCCCATTCCCGAAACCTCCCATCCATTCTCCCCGGCTTGAACTCATGATTTTCCCTAATCGGCATGCCCCCAACCCGGCCCCCAGCTTAAAGTGCCGTCTAAACTGCCTCCAAATCCTCAATGTAGCCACCACCACCAGACTCACCCAGTGTTTTCCAGGAACCATCGGGAGCGGCGCCTTTGCCAGCATCCGCAATCCCGACCTTCTGCAAGCGCCTGCCTCCATCCTCACCCACAGAGCCCCCTCCACCTTGCTCCAGCCCAACACCTTCTCTCTGCATTCCCCGCCCAAATTAAATTGTATTTGAAACCTTGTAAAGTAACCTTGTAAAATTATTCCTGAGCTGAAATACGCAAATAAAATAATTTAAAAATCACAATGAATGGAATGAAACCGAAGCCAGTACAACTGCAAGATCTCATTCTGTTCTTAATGTTTACTTTCGAAAATTAACGCTGCAACTTACCTCCATGTTCCTGTAAAACTGTATAAACTGCTGGTACATCTTGGCAATTTTGGTGGTTCAATACCATCCAGACACATGATAATTGATGGAATGCCATAAAGCAACAAGTATTTCATATAGAAAAACAGTGCATGAGCAAAGCCAAGGCCACCTAGGAGATAAGGATATACACGTTAGATGATTATCTGCATTGGAACTGTTAATATCTCATGGTATAACGGGTTAACCCAAGAGTGTAGCAATAGTGCCGCCTTGTGGCAAGAATAGGATATTCGCAGCTTTTGCATGAGACAATTCAATCTTTTAACAATGGACTAAGAAAGCAACCACTGAGACATGGGGCGCGATTCTCCGGAAAGGTTTCTAACTGTTGTAGCGAGCAGGGATTGCGCGGCCCAGCGAGATCGGCAACGCTATTCAGCATTAATTGGTCCACTTAATGAGGCCTCACAGGCTTCTCCCCATAAATGAAGGTTCGCCAGCTGATTCGCCGGGGTCGCGGTTGTCAAACCCCCGCTAACAAGGTGAAACAGCATTTAAGCTCCACTTGCTCAGCCAACCCCAGCAAGCTTGTAACAATGGCGCCCAGGAGACCAGCCCCTAGGTTTGGGGGCGCTGACCTGGGGAGGCTGCTAGACACTGCGGAGGCTAAAAGGGATGTCCTCTTCCACCGAGGGTCCAGGAGGCTCAGTCATAGGGCAGCCAGTTCCGCCTGGGATGAGGTGGTGTTGGAAGTGAACTTGGGGAGTGTGACCAGGAGTACTGACCTCCAGTGCGGGAAGAAAGGTCAATGACATACAGTGGGCAGCACGAGTGAGTAGACACCAATGCCTTCCCCTCCCAACCCCCAACCCTCCCTTCACATCCCCCCTCCCACCACTGTGAACCATGTGTGTGGCTAACGATGCCCACTCTGTGTCTCCTCAGGAAAAGCTCTCCCACTGCGAGTGGCATTGGTGTGCCAGACATCAGGATCTTCCCCACCTTCAAGAACTGTGCCCTCGAGGTGACCGAGGGCAGATCGTTCACTCATGCAGAGGCTGGCGGTCGCTGCAGAGGTGAGGAACCATCAGGCTCCAACCAGGGGACCTGTCAGATGTGAGTTGTTATTGCCTTACTGACTGAACTATCCCTTTCACCGACCTCCTGTCCATTCTCCGCAGATCCCCCAGGTGATGGCGCCAGCCCATCCCGGTACGCATGTTGGCCTGCAAGCACTGGGGCATCAGGAAGCAAGCGGGTGAGAGCGACCCTTTGTAAGCATGTCTGAAGAGCTGAAGCTGTGTCTGCGTGTTAGTGCTGGAGTTCAGATACAGAAATCCAGTGGTACGGAGTCACAGGAAATGAGTTTAAAACCCTGGGAAGTGACTATTTTTTGAGGTTGTCAGAATCAGAGCGGTTCGAATGTGAAAAGACTGTATTCCAACGAGGGAGACAAAGTTGACGTGATTGCGTAACTCACAGTAGATTAAAATGTCGGAGTGGGTTTCTGAGGAATCTGTGGGACCCGTCTTGGTTGCATCTGCCATTTATTATGCAGTGTGGCGTTTGTTAATTCACATGTACCTCATGTTACTTCTGTATGTTAGAGCATACGACTGATAGTGGCTATAGTAAAGTTTATTATGTTTGTTCTAAAACTGGAATATTGTAGCTTTATTCTCTTCGTAAGTACCTTGGATCTCCAACTTAGAAACAAAAAAATTACTGCTCCCTGGCCGGTTTGTGACAGTAATTCAGGGGTCTGGATCATAAGATGCAATGGCGATGAGAGCACACACGGTGCGGGGGTGGGAGGGACACTTTTGGTTGGATAAAGGATAGGTTATGAAAAAGGAAGCGGGGTGGGGCTCAACTATTTAAAATTTATATCAGCTACTTGAACAAAGGGATAAAATGTATGATAGCACAATTTGCCAAGATACCAACCTAGGTAGAAAAGTTAAGTTGTCAACAGGAGGTAGACAGTATGCAAAGGAATATGCGGGTTGAGTGGGAAAAGATCTAGCAAATGGGATATAATGTGGGAAAATGAGAACTTGTCAACTTTGGCAGGAAATGAGAGAGATTGCAGAACTTGGTGGAACAGATGATCTGGGTGTCTTACTGCATGAATCACAAAAAGTTAACATGCAGATGCAGCGAGTGATGTGATAAGAAGGTAGCCTAGTGGTTAGCACTGTGGCTTCACAGCACCAGGGTCCCAGATTCGATTCCCCGCTGGGTCACTGTCTGTGTGGAGTCTGCACGTTCTCCCCGTGTCTGCCTGGGTTTCCTCCAGGTGCTCCGGTTTCCTCCCACAGTCCAAAGACGTGCAGGCTAGGTGGATTGGCCTTGCTAAATTGCCCTTAGTGACCAAAAAGGTCAGGAAGGATTACTGGGTTACGGGGATAGAGTGGAAGTGAGGGCTTAAGTGGGTTGGTGCAGACTCGATGGGCCAAATGGCCTCCTTCTGCACTGTATGTTCTAAGGCAAATGGAATGCTGATGTTTATGCAAGGGGAACGGAATATAAAAGCAGGGACGTTTTACTGCAGCTGTACAAGGCCTTGGTGAGATCACGGGTGCAGTTCAGCGCACTGAAGTTAAAGTCTGCATTTGGGCTTGTTTCCCGTCGACCGGGTTGGCGAGATTGAGGCCCATATTCAACAGTACTTTGTGCCAAAAATGAGCCCCACGAGATTCTCTACGTTACTGGCTCCAACGCTGCCTGATTTACCCAATTCGTGCCTCAGCTGATCGTCACTAACAAGGGGGAGCTGCTTTTAAGCGCTCCTTCACCACTCACTCCCAATCAACACACAAACATGGCAGCACACAGACCTGCTCTTCGCTTGGGGGATACCAATCTCACCAGACTTCACGACGTTGTGGATGAGAGGCAAGGCACCTTGTTCCCCAGAGGGGGTTGGAAAACCTGTTGATTTAAGTCATTAAGTCTGTTGCCTCCCCACACCAGTATGTCAGGCTACAAATGTAGCAGGGTGACTTACGGAACACTTGAACTAGTTCCGAATAAAGCGGAAGCATTTGCTTCCCCAACATCAAATGCCTGCAAGGGGCTCATGTAAAAGCAGATTTGTTGTCCAAGCTTATAATCATAAAAAACACAAGGGTACTCGTATTTTCCATTGAAAAGAGATAATGATCTTGCACTAACCTAAAGTCCAGTAGGAGGCAGATTCCAATATTGTTTCTTGCTCCTGAATTGCATGAATGTACATCAGTTGAAGCATGGACTCGGTCAACCACCACCAGAATAAAATGCGCATTCCACTGAGTAACAAGCACAAGAGATCTGTTTTGGGGACAAATGTCTCTGCTTTTCGCATCTGTTTTATTTTGGAAATAAAAAGAAAACAGACCAAATGAATTAATCCATTTAGAAGTAGAGAAGTATATATATTCATCTCATTCGGTTTTTCTTTTTAAAAACAGCAGTTATCAACAAACCCCCTCCGCCTCCCATGCCAATATACTTTAGAGGATTGCTCATCAATCATTTCAGACACTTGGGAATTTCTCACTTTTTTTTATTCTGACAAAATTCATTATATAACCATGACAACTAAGAAATTCTATTCCAGCTTCAAACAATATTTAATAAATCCTCAATTATTTTACCCTAATGCAAAGTCAACATGTAGCATGCCTTTTAGACTTACTAATCAATACTGTGCCATTCATATGATGCCTTCCTTCTGTTATTGAAAAGTCTATTTTCACATTTAAAGGTGTTAGCTAACTTGTGGATTTACTCTGCAGGTTTCTTCACACCATTGTGCGCAAGCCACTTGCTGTCCCTTATTCATCTGCCAAATCAAAGCCCAGGACCACTCACTCCCTCCGCAATTGGTTTTGGTTTATTTGCAAATAAATTGAGTAAAATAATGGATTTGCATTCTCTAAAACATCCATTGAATAAGTGAAGGTGTTTTTACAACATCAAATCCCATTGAGTATTCATTACTTATCACTTAATTTTCAATTCCCTCGCTTTACCATCTTTCAAAAGACATATTCAAATTATCTCCCGCAGTTTTGATTGAACACATGGGAACTCTATTTCTGATGGTGTTTTTGACAACCTGTGTTTATAGTGGGGTAAATATTCTAGGCGGCATTTGGCTGGACCTTCTTCCATTCACTGGAAACGGGGCAGGGTCACTGCAAGAAACCCTCTGCATTTTTCCAGATGACACTTCATTTGATACGAAGGGCCTGTTTTCACCGGATTTTTGTTCCCAAATGACGTACCACCCAGTGGTGCACAAGGCAGACTTTCATCCGTCTCCATAGCCAGTTTTTCCAGGAACAGGTCTCTGGCCTGTCACCAGAGGCATATAGCTTGAGGGGCCCACCACTTGTGGGCGAGAGAGATATCCAGTTTTGCTGCAGTACTTAAAAGATAGCAGCTGGTTAAAGGACCAGGAGGGTTCGGAGTTAAAACTGACCAAAAGGGAAGCAACTTCTGAAATGGTAGAAGCAGCATCAAAATCTACAGCTGTCCCACAACCCAAAAATGTGCAGAGTAGGTGGATTGGCCACGCTAAATTGCCCCTTAATTGGAAAAAAATAATTGGCTAATCTAAATTTATAAAAAAAAATCTACAGCTGTGGCGGAGTTCCCATGTTGCCATATTTCTCTTTGTTCCTCGAATGTAGAACTATCTTTGCTCAAAGCATTTAGTTTCAGTACCTGCTGTTGTTATTGTGGGTAATGCACACAGCAAAGTCCCAGCAGGAGCAAATGAGCTGAATGACTACTTAACTCTAACAGCAAAATAAGACACAGAAATCAGATTCATGTTAAGTGGTGGGAAGAAGATTAACCATACAATAAAGCATCAAACTTTCCAACTAGATCATTTTAAAGCTCTCCCTGAATTGTATAAATTGCCCAAGTGACAAGATAATTGCAGAATCCTGGCCACGTTATTCAGGCAATATATATGTGGCCTTTATATAATTTAAGTTAAAACATTGCTGGACATTTCTCTGTTACAACAGAATGTTATACATTGTGTTATGAATCAGTTTTCGGTTTTGGAGCAAAAGGTTCTGTTTCCAAATATGCTCATTCACCTGGTTATTGAAGTCATCGTAGCATATGATCGGTCCATTGTGAAATACAGGGTAGTAGAATACATAAGCTAGCAGCCAACAGAAGGATACGTAGCGCTTTTGAGGACTATCACGGTGCCGGCAGTACTCTAGGCTGAAACTTGTGTAACGCAGATTGCAAAGAGCCAAACAAAATAAAAGTAAGAAGTACTCATTCTCTGTCTCATACCATCGCTTCTGAAACAAATAAATAGAGAAGAAAATGTAAATACACAATTCTACTCACTGTCTGGAAAACAACAGTGGACTGAGGGAAGACTGCCTGCATATACAAGGGAGTAATTCAATTAAACATTCCGATATCGTGTTTAACGAATGTCAATAGAACGACTAAAGGATTGGCAGCAAAGCAGAGATGTTACTGGACTAATAATAATCTATATTTAGTGTCACAAGTAGGCTTACATTAACACTGCAATGAAGTTACTGTGAAAATCTCCTAGTCGCCACACCCCAGCACCTGTTCAGGTACACTGAGGGAGAATTCAGAATGTCCAATTCACCAAACAGCATGTCTTTCGGGACTTGTGGGAGGAAACCGGAGCACCCGGAGGAAACCCACGCAGACACAGGGAGAACGAGCAGACTCCACACAGACAGTGACCCAAGCGAGAATTGAACCCCCTATCCCTGGAGCTGTGAAGCAACAGTGCTAACCACTATGCTACCATGCCGCCCAATGCTCTGGGCACACAAGTTCATAACCCCATCATGGCAACTGCGGGATTTAAATTCAATTAATACATCTGGAATAAAATGTTACTTTCATTAACAGCAAGCAGATTGCTGTAAAAAGCAATTTGGCTCACTAATAATCCTTCAGGGGAGAACATCTGCCATCCTTACCCAGTCTGGCCTACTCATTTGATTGTTAACTTCCCTGTGAAAAGGCACAGCAACCATTAGGTTGTATTACACTTGAAAAAAAAAGATTTGGTTCTTCAAATTTTGCCGTCCCATCTGCAATGATGTCCGCTGGTGTCGGAAAATCCTAGATGTGTGCGTGTGTATCTGTGTACACCTACGTCACATGGAGTGTGGCAGTTCATCATGACCTCCCTCAAGGCAATTTTTAAAAAATATATTTTTATTCAAATGTTTTCCATTTTATATATAACACCAAACACAACACCCCCAATCGCAAACCGCCCCAAAAGGAAAAAAAGAACAATCTCCCCTCACTCCTACCTGTCCCCTTTGTTAAGTAATGGGTTAAGAAACATTCCAATTAGTTGTCTCATTTATGTTAAGCATCCAATAATTGACACTGATATGTAAAGGGACTTCAGGTGGCCCTTGTGTCAGGTGATGTGATGTTAAAAGTTTTGTGCAAAGTCTGTTGAAGGAATTAAAAGGTGTTTTGTGGAAAAGCAGCAGAACCTTTAATTCTTTATACTACAGCAGGCACCGTCTAACACCCTTCCCCACCCAGCAACTAATGGTGACCAGCTCTTTGAAGTACAAGATAAATGGCTGCCATCTTCGTAGAACCCCTCAATCTCCCCCCTCACGGTGTACTTGACTTTCTAGAGGTATAGAAACTCCATCGGATTCCCCAGCCACACTGAGGCACTGGGCAGAGAAGCTATCAGAAGGCAACTAAGGAAGGGCACTAAATACTGCCAGTGCTACTCACTTTCCAAAATGGGACAAAAAGTGATTTACACCTTAAATCAAAATGGAAAGTTTATTTAATTCTGATCATGACCAAGACCTGATTTTTATCTCCAGACCCACTGGCTACCCTGCACATCAGGTTTTTTTCAGTAGAAACCCACAGAGCTTATGTGGGCTTCCATCACTGCTGTCCTCCCCCTCTTAACAAAACACTGATAGAAACAGATTCCAGCTGGGAATAAAAAAACTATCTCCAGGATTAATGTGTCAAACGATACAGGCAGTTTTACTTCATTTGAAGAAAATCGTGATGGTTACTTGTTCAATGCATTTATATAATGCCATTAATGAGATAGTCAGTCGGAAAGCTGAATGTCAGAAACTGATAAAGAACAGGTAATTCAGCAGAAAGAAAAGCACACCAAAATAGCCAGTTATAAATGTAACGGTTTATTGCAAAAGAAAATCTACATATAAAACAGCATGACCAAGAAGACATGGTCATAATAACGTTGGATCTCAAAATGTAAATGTGGCACTAAAATTGTCATTAATGTACTGTCACCATAGATTAAATATGAAATACATTTAAAATATAGTGAAGATTTTGGAGGGCCGAAGGGCCTGTTCCTGTGCCGCATTGTTCTTTGGGGTTTTGGCCAAGGGTGGTATCATGACCGGTACAGGCTTGGAGGGCCGAAGGGCCAGTTCCTTTTCCATATTGATCTTCATTTCCTTTCTCTTGTTAATTAAAAAAGTTCTAAGTGCTAATTTAATAACATTAATTTGAAAGTAGATAGCAAATCAAATCTGGAGATACCAGACAACCCATTTGAATGCAAGCTGTACACACTAAACTGCTAATCACGTCACTGGTTTTAACCCGGATTTAGTGGAAGTTCAGAAAACACATACATTACTAAATCCTGCACAGTAGTGAAATTCTGCTACTCAAGTCAAAATTACCCAGCATAAATTAAACATTTTCTAAAAAGTTAATCAATTCTATCATAGTTAAAGTCATTGTCTCTTCCCATTCATTGCAGCATTGTTACCATTTGTCCTTTTATCAGTTTTGCAATGTTTAATAACTAGAGATTCATTTCCTTTTCACCAGAGGCCCAGCAGTCCATTCATTGCACCAGGCTCACTCTTGAAAGAAATCTGCCTCCACCTAGTGGCCTAAACAGGAATTAGCAAACCTGTCCAATGGCTCCAATTAACCTCACTCACCTATTGAAGATAGAATTTGAATTTGCAACCCAGAAAGTGAAGAGAGCTGAGACGTGAATTAGCATCTTAAACTCACGGACACAACTGTACTCATTTCCAAGTTCAGCAGCTTGAACTCTCGTTGAAGTATGCTCCTTGCCCATTTTAGATGCCAGAGAAGGACGCTCAAGGTGCATCATCACGTTCATCGCAGAAGGTTTCTCTGTTGCATTTTCTGTGTTTTGTACTATGCATTACTTACTTTCCAAATGTTCCTATTTTTTTCTCTTTGCTGCCAATATCATCTTTTGTCACCAAGTAAAGTTCTAAACAAAGGTTGTTCCATTGGAGGAACCTATGAGCAGAGAAGGACCTTGGGATGGAAGGCTAAATAGGTGGGAGAGGGTTTGTCCAACCTTTAATTGCAAGACTAGAATGCCATCTAGCTTTGGGTGTGAACACAATGTTTATAATGGTCTCATAGAATTTACAGAGCAGAAGGAGGCCATTCAGCCCATCGAGTCTGCACCGGCCCTCGGAAAGAGCACCCTACCCAAGCCCACACCTCCACTCTATCCCAGTAACCCAGTAACCCCACCCAACCTTTTTGGACACTAAGGGCAATTTATCATGACCAATCCACCCAACCTGCACATCTTTGGACGGTGGGAGAAAACCGGAGCACCCGGAGGAAACCCACGCACACACAGGGAGAACATCCAGATTCCACAGTGACCCAAGCCAGGAATCGAACCTGGGACACTGGAAGCTGACAGCTTCCCTCCTGTTAGTTTTTTAAAAAACATTTGAAGGCCAGCTCCCACTTCCTTTGCTTTCGATCAATGTCAAGATTTGTGCAAGAGCATATGTTCCTTATTTCTATCGTACAGCTGTCAGAACAGCAGAATTAAACTTAAACAAATCAGCGCACTGAAGGTTATTTTTTAAACTAGAAGTTGCATAACTCCGATCAATAAATAGATCATTGTACCACAAGAGATGCAATGCAACATCCTACATATACAAACGAATAAACTTCATCATCGATAATAAAATGAGCAAGAAACTCACATAGGTCATTAGTTGCCCAGGTTAGCTAATTTTCAAATTTGGCACATCAGGGGCGAAATTCTCCGACCCCCAGCAGGGTCGGAGAATTGCCTGGGGCCACCGAAAATCCCGCCCCCGCCGTGGCAGAGATTCTCTGCCACCCGGGAATTGGCGGGGGCGGGAATCACGCCCTGCGCGCTGATCGGCGAGGCCCCTGCGGCAATTCACCGGCCCGCGATGGCCCGAAGTCCCGCCGCTGGGAGGCCTCTCCCGCCGCCGAGGTTTGAACCGCCTCTGGTGGCGGCGGGATCAGCGGTGCGAGCGGGCCCCCGGGGTCCTGGGGGGGTGCGGGCCGATCGGACCTCGGGGGGTGCCCCCATGGTGGCCAGGCCCGCGATCAGGGCCCACCGATCTGCGGGCGGGCCAGTGCCGTGGGGGCACTCTTTCTCCTCCACCGCCGCCACGGCCTCCGCCATGGCGAAAGCGGAAGAGAATCCCCCAACGTGCATGCGCCGGTAGTGACGTCAGCAGCAGCTGACGCTGATGTCACCACCGGCGCATGCGCGAACCGGCGAAGGCCTTTCGGCCAGCCCCGGTGCCGCTGGTGCCGGATTTGGCGGCAGTCGTCGTGGTGCCAACCGCTCCGGAGCAGGCCTAGCCCCCAAAGGTGCGGAGAATTCCGCACCTTTGGGAAGGCCCGACGCTGGAGTGGTTGGCGCCACTCCCCTACGCCGGGACCCCCCGTCCCGCCGGGTAGGGGAGAATGCCGCCCCAGACCACAAATCTGACATCCATTATTTTCCCACTGCATGGATTAATTTCACTTCACTGTTGCTCTACTCCAAAAATACTAAGTTGGTGAAGGACAGTACTGGAGCAAATCGGCTTGGTTTTACATTTATTTACAAGGTGAAACATTAAACCCTACACCTCCTAACCCAATTACAACATAGTTTCAGTAAGTTTATGTGCTCATCCGAAACCCAATCAATGCACGCCGTCCGCAAAATACAGCTTCTTCCCCATTGTTACCAGGCTCCTGAATGACCCGAATATGGACTGAACTGATCTCTCCACACATCTGCTCTACTGAGTAGTACTGCCCTACTGTATGCTTCACCCGATTCCTGTGTCCGTATATTTACATTGTGTATTTATTGTATGTCTTATGTTTCTCATGTATGGAATGATCTGTCTGGACTGTACGCAGAAGAATACTTTTCACTGTACCTCGGTACACGAGCCAATAAACCCAAATCCCAAATCCAAACCCAATAAAATGCAATTAACTATGTGGTACGCAATGAATGAGAAAGGACAGTCAGTTGCTAGTCCATGTTTCACTTCGTAACGATTAGTGATCAACACCGAGTACCAGAAAGCCCTGCAATAATTCATCATAGGGGCTGTTCAGCACAGGGTTAATTCGCTGGCTTTGAAAGCAGACCAAGCAGGCCTGAAGCACGGTTTGATTCCCGTAACAGCCTCCCCGAACAGGCGCCGGAATGTGGCGACTAGAGGCTTTTCACAGTAACTTCATTTGAAGCCTACTCGTGACAATAACTGATTTTCATTTCATCATTCCTGAGCTGCAAGAGCCAAATTCATAAATTACCACTGAGATTTAAGATTTCACTTATTTATCTTTCACATTTCTGAAAATGTATCTGTGACCGTTAATTAGATTTTAAACACATTGGGCGCGGGCGCGATTCAACCAAAGATTTGGCGGGGTGTTTCTCGGTGGCTGCAATGCCGAGATTGACGCCGCTATTCAACAGCACTTACACGTTCTTTTTGAGCCTTGGAGGTTTCTCTCGGACGAGGCCACACTTAGGCATTTTCCTGCACTGGGGAGCTGTGCTCGCCAGCAGGACTGGCTCCTCGCAGATCGGGTGCTATTTTAAATGCCTACCCCTCAAACCCCCCGGCATCCTCCCTTTCATGCGCATGGCCCTCCAGGCCCTGATCCCTGCAGTGCCAACCTGGCACACGGGCACATTGGCCCTGCCAGACTGGCAGTGCCCCTAGAACCACCACCCGTGCCCGGGTGGCAAGGCTAGGGTACCAGGCTGGCAGGGGCAGGGTACCCAGGAGTGGGGATGGTTCGACACTGCCCCATCCCGGACCACCCGGGGGACCTTAATAGCCTGCGAGGCCTCCTCCGATGTGCCATCAGACCTGGTCCACGTTTGTGGAAACCTGTGCTAAACGGCACCTGGTTGTGGCGTTGCAGGTGCAGCAGTTGACTCCCAGGCGTGTGCTCCATGTGCCTATCCAATAACCGCTTGAAAGTTCCTAAAGTGTCCGACTCCACTATCACAGTAGGCAGTCCATTCCACACCCTAACCACTCTGAGTAAAGAACCTACCTCGGACAAATTTTAATAGATTGTGGTTATGGGGAGCACAAGGGCCCACAACTACCCCTCCTGTATCTCCCACCCTGAATCTTATAGTTATGCCCCCTTGTAACAGCTACATCCACCTGAGGGAATAGTCTCTGAACATCCACTCTATCTATCTTATAAACCCCTATTAAGTCGCCTCTCATCCTCCTCCGCTCCAAAGAGAAAAGCCCAGAATGACAGGGTGTGGGATAGCTTGATCTTGGTTTCGGACAAAGCTCGGCACAACATCGAGGGCCGAGGGGCCTGTTCTGTGCTGTACTGTTCTATGTTCTATATAGGCGCAGGGAGAATGCAGCATCCAGATATTTAAATGACTCAGAGACTTGCAATCGGCCCGGAACGAACCCCGATTTGTGCTCTCCCGGGATTCACCCATTGGTCCCAGGGTGGCTGAATCGCGCCAATTATTTTATTCAACAGGGATGTTTTGCATCTTAATTTTCCACAATACTAAAAGAAACTAGCCACAATCCACTGGGGGATGCAAGAGATATTTCTGCTGCACCGTTGCCTCGTTGCAAAGCTCAAACAGAAAAAGTGTAAAATTTGAAAATTGATTCTTATTGCCATTAACATAAATATGAAATACTTAGGGCAAATAAAACTAATAGCCATTTTATTAGAATTGACCATCTAATTACAATCAAAAGTGGGGTATATGAACACAAGCATGAATTCCAAACCCTATATAAGCAAATATAATATTAGATTTGCCTCACGAGGAAATTTCAAAGTCATTATAAATAATTTGCTACATCCAATACAGCAGCAGACAATTTTAGTTAAAATAATTAACATAATGCAAATATATAAACTCAGACCATAAAAGTGAGGTCTGAAGTTGGTAATTAGAGGCAGAGTAAGATTCTATAAATTAATCTCTTGATTCTTCAATATGGTTCCATTTAAAAACATTTTGCAAATTGCTACTATTATGCAGTTAAAGCTGTGAATTTAGGTTTTACATATTCATCATAGCACGTGTAAACTAAAATTAATTTTATAAGGGACTTGAATTTGCAATCAGTGGCAAAGCAATGCCACGAGTCATCGACGTCAAAGAAAGCTGCTCAGAAGGATTTTACAATTTCTGTGGCACAGACTTCCCCTTTCCTGTCACCAGTTTAAATTTAGCGCCAAGACAAGAGGATCTCCATGCATCCAGCAATATTGACATCAGCAAACATGGTTAACAGCGAATCAAATTAAACAAAATTTTAGCTAAATTGCCCCTCAATTGGATTTTTTTTTTTAAGTTGGTTTTACACATACCCCTAATTCCATCAGTAAAGCATGTCTGTTGATTCTACAAGCATATTATACATGTTCACACTAACACAAAAAGGACTGAATTCATTCTTGAATAATTATTCCCCAGTGTTACCTTTGACTTCTAATTTGCAACATATTCCTGAAATCAGTGTAAAATCCCCATACATTACTTGCTTACCTGAATTTTTCCAAGAGACTCCATTTGTAAGCTATACAGTAGTAGTATTGAACACAGCCAAGACAATACAGGTAACTGTAGTTGGGCCACAGTATAGGAGATGAGCAGATGCAATAATATTAATACAAGGCCTTTGTAGCCTACTGTATAGAAGCAGGCCAACATCCCGTATATCATCAGCAACCACATCCTAAACTAAAGAAAAATAATCCTTGTTACCATACAACACGAAACAGGAACAAAATAATTAAGTGTAAACTTGCTGCATTACAGAACTTGTGTCACCAAGTTTCAGTTTAGTACAGCTGAAAGAAAATTAGCGTTACTGTAGTAATGCTCATATTTATTTGAATATCAGCAAGAGCTGAAAATGTTACGAACATGGGCTTACTGTCAATTTATGATTATAATTCATCAATGAATTATAGAAGACAATTCGGGATGAATCATAGAAGAAATAAAAAACAGCAAATGTTGGAAGTACTCAACAGGGCAGGCGGCCCAGTGGAGAGAAAAACAAGTTAACATTTCAAGTCAATTACTTTTTGACAGAATTATTCTAATGAAAGGTCAATTGACCTTAAACAGTACCTCATTTCCAGCAATTTCTGTTTTAGATTTCCATCATCCTCTGTATTTTACTTCCAAATTATACAAGAATGTTAGTTGGGACTTTAGGATAATAAACTGATTAGAATATAAAAATGGTTAGAACACAGGAAGATTTCACTCCACTCAATTTTTACAAGTATTTCACTAGATGGTTATTCAGTGTAATGTAATCCATTTTGGAATTCATAATTCTGAACCAAATCATTGTGATACATTTCACTCATCAGCAGACAGTCTAATATCAATGCCAGCCCTTCAATATAGAAATAGATATCTTCTTCAGTTCCTTTTACAATTAAGATAACCTACAGGATAGAAACAAGCTATTTGACCCAACTCTATCCCTTATTAATGCTCTAAAAATGCCTGCTCCCACTCCAATTATCACTTTCCTTGTATTACATAAAAGGTGATGGTAGTATAATTTAACTCAAAAGCATAGTGCAATCACTATACTTGAACTATGCATACCCTTTTAAAATCTCTACTTTAGCGTTTCTCATCACAGAACCTATTTTCTTTTAGGTTGGAAATTTCAGTTTTCCAGTTTCCCGTTTATCCAGAAAATATTGCAAATTGGAAAATACAATTGTAATTCATCAAGAGGATCTGGCAGTAGAAATAGAAGGTTGCGTACATATTTACATCATAGAAATCAGCGTTAATGTTAGAAAGATGAAGAACGTCTGCTGTTTGAAAGATGACGCCCCTTGTCAGACTAATGTATTCTGCACAGTACATTTCTGATGCTTTAATTCAAACCTTCATGGATAATACAAACCTTTAGAAGAAAGGCACTGGTCACCTGTGATACGATTATGTGACCAAGCAGAGTCCACACCAACAACTTCTTTACCCACTCTGTCCAAAAGCTCCATTCAAAGTCCGTTGGGTCCTGAAAAGTGTTGCAAGGATTAGTTCTCAAAATATCTCTCAACTAATAAAAACACAATCAATAGCTACAATGGAATTGCAAAATAGAAAATCAGAATATCACAACTAAGCCAGATCTTGCCCTCACACAGCTTTCCAGTTTAAATACACACTTTCCAGCAGGACGTATTGGATATAAATTAATAATAAATACATTGGCCTATTTACTTTTCGTTTTGTAGGCTAGGGGCCATGAGGTCAATTGTGTACCAATTCTGCTCAAATTGATGTGAATTAACACAAGAGATCAGAACTAGGAGTTTCCCATAGATGAATTTTTGTTGGATAAAAGTGCAGATACTGGAGGAAAATACACTTTGTATTTTCCATATTTGCCTTGTTATCTTCTTTTTTGCCCACAGTGTATATTTGTGGATTTCTTTCTGTCTCCATTCCTTCAACTCTCACATTTTGTGCATTATGATTGCTGCTGCCGTCCATTACCCTTCACTCCACTACCGGCATCTGTTCCTTCAACATCATAGGCTTCACACTCGGGAATTTCCTACCTCAGCCTTTACACCTCCCTTTCCTCCTTAAAGAATTGCTGATGCATGACAAAGCTTCAGGTCACCCCTGCTAATATTTCTTTCTCGGACTCAAACATTCATTTATTTCTGTTTACATATCTGTGAAGCACCTTGGAAAATATTTCATACATAAAGACGCTACATAAACACTTGTTGTTGCTGTTGGTTCTGCCGAGTGTATTTGGTTTTGTCTCTATGTCCTAGTGTACAGCTTAGGCTTTCACTCTCAATCCATCCAAGTGTTTTCCCTTACCTTCCATAATTAATATGTTTTGTATGGAAAGAAATGTGTAAATTTCCTTGCACTTGGGAGTGTGTATTCCAATGAAATAATTCAGCAGCATGCTTTCATGAGATTAAAATAAAGGTTATTCATTCTCACAAATGTACTTTGAATGAACACGATGTCACACATTCAGTCTCACACAGGCACACACAAAAATCGGGTTCAGATGAAGATAGTGTACTTTTAGAGGTTACAGTTAATTCAATCTTTAAGTTTCAATTTCTGTTCTCAATGTGGCTAGCCTGTGACTTCGCAAATGGATTTGATGATTTAAAGTTGAAGTGAGATAGGTCACTGCAGACTGAGGTTTCTCGTAGCCACATATCTGGGAGGTTGGTTTTTAGGTGAACTTTGAAACTGGAACAGATCAAGTATTTTGGCTGCTTGAAAACTTGTAGCTAGTTTCAGAGTCTGGTTCGCATTACTTCATTCGTCCTCAAGTCGTGCTTTCCCACCCACATGGTCGACAGGACTCTCAACCTTGTCCACCCATCTCCTGCACCTCTGCTCTCACCCCCGACCCTCCCTCCCAGAACCAGGATTGGGTCCATCTTGTTCTCACTTTTCACCCCACCAGCCTCCGCATTCAAAGAATCATCCTTTGCCAGTTCCACCAACTCCAGCATGATGCCACCACCAAACATATCTCCCCCTCAGCATTTTGCAGGGAATGTAGCCTCCGGGATACCCTGGTCCACTCCTCCATCACCTTAATCTCTTCCCATGGCACCTTCCCATGCAATATACCTCCTCCCTACTCACCATCCCAGGGCCTAAAAACTCTTGTCAAGTGAGGCAGCGCTTCACGTGCACTTCTTTCAATCTGGTCCATTACATTTGCTGCTCCCAATGCGGTCTACTCTACTTTGGAGACTAACGCAAATTGGGTGACTGCTTTGCAGAACATCTCCGTTCCATCCGCAAGCAGGACCCAGACCTTCCTGTCTCTTGCCTTTTCAACTCACCATCCTGCTCTCATGTCTGTCCTTGGCCTGCTGCAATGTTCCAGTGAAGCCCAGCACAAACTGGAGTAACTTCTCTTCATCTTCCAATTAGGCACGTTACAGCCTTCTGGAGTTAACATCGAGTTCACCAACTTCAGACTGTGAACTCTCTCCTCCACCTTCACCCCATTTTTACTTCTATCAATTTATTTTTGTTTCTTCCATTGATCTGTTTTTCCCTCACCACTGTTCCCCTTTCCTACCTCACTACACTTGGGCCATCTGTTCCTAGTTGCCCTTTGACACACTGCTCACTTTTGTTCTGTCATTCACACATTCTAATCTCTTTATGTGCCACTAACAGCACCCTTCTTAGCCTTAATCACCCCAATTTACATTCATTTTGTCTTTCTGTCCACGACATCTTTGTCAATCTCCACCTATAGCTGGCCCCCTAACCAGCCCCATTGCTTCATGTCCTCCCCACTACAGTATAAACCTGACCCCATTACCAGTTCTCTCCAGTTTGACAAAGAGTCACCCAGACACGAAACGTTAGCTCCCTTCTTTGTCCACAGATGCTGTCAGACCCGCTGCGATTGTCCAGCATTTTCTGCTTTTGTTTCTGGTTCTCAGACTGACTGACGATGGATTGTTCTTTAAAGGCCAAAATGGCACAGCCTTTCTCTGAAGCCAGTAATAATCTTTATTTTTGTCACAGGTAAGCTTATATTAACAGTGCAATGAAGTTACTGTGAAAAGACCCTAATCACCACATTCCAGCTCCTGTTCGGGTACACAGAGGGAGAATTTAGAATGTCCAATTCACCTAACAAGCGCGTCTTTGGGCTGTGGGAGGAAACCGGAGCACCCGGAGGAAACCCACGCAGTCACAGGGATAACGTGCAGACTCCGCACAGACAGTGACCCAAGCCGGGAATCGAACCTGGGACCCTGGCGCTGTGAAGCAACAATGCTAAGCATTGTGCCAGTCACACGGTCACCCAGAAATGGCTTAAAGCTACAAAGGCTATTGATATAGGAGATATGTGGTCGGACTTCACACTTATCCGGCGGATAACTGGTTAGCTATCCTTTGTTGAATTGCAAACCTGGAGTCATAGAGCAAACTCTTCTGAGCCCGCAAGCAGCAGGAAGCTTGGCAGGTGGGGAAAATGAATTTGGTGTGAGGCCAAAAATCAGTTTCCTGACAGCAGGATGAACTGTTACAATTGTGTTCTTGGAACTTTTTTTTAAAAAATAATTTTTATTGAAATTTTTACAAAATATAAACATCTCAACTCTATTAACAAAACAACCGCGGTGACACCTCAAGAACAATACCCACCCAACTTCAAAAGCAACTACAAACAAAAGAAAAAAAAAACAAAAGAACACCCAAACAACAAAAGGGAAAGAGATAACACCCGCCACATCCCACAAACCCATGTACACAGTTCTCCCTCCCACCGATCCAAACCCCCCCCCGCCCGGGTTGCTGCTGCTGCCGGCCTATTTCCCTACCGTTCCGCCAGGAAGTCCAGGAAAGGCTGCCACCGCCTAAAGAACCCTTGTACTGATCCCCTCAGGGCAAATTTCACCTTCTCCAATTTAATGAACCCCGCCATATAATTGATCCAGGCCTCCACGCTTGGGGGCCTCGCATCCTTCCATTGGAGCAAGATCCTTGCCGGGCTACTAGGGACGCAAAGGCCAGAACACCGGCCTCTTACGCCTCCTGCACTCCCGGCTCCACTGCAACCCCAAAAATTGCGAGTCCCAGCCTGGCTTGACCCTGGATCCCACCACCCTCGACACCTTCCTTGCTACCCCCTTCCAAAACTCCCCCAGCGCTGGGCACGCCCAAAACATATGGGCGTGGTTCGCTGGGCTCCCCGAGCACCTAGCACACCTGTCCTCGCCCCCGAAAAACCTACTCATCCTCGTCCCAGTCATGTGGGCCCTATGCAGCACCTTGAACTGTATGAAGCTAAGCCTCGCACAGGAAGAGGAGGAATTCACTCTCCAGGGCATCCGCCCACGTCCCCTCCTCAATCTCCTCACCCAGCTCCTCTTCCCATTTACCCTTCAGTTCCTCCACCGAGGCCTCGTCTACCTTGTGCATTACCCGGTATGTCTCCGAAATCCTCTCTCCTGCAACCCACATCCCCGAGAGCAACCGATCCCGCACCCCTCGTGGGGGCAGCAAGGGGAACCCCTCCACCTGCTGCCTGGCAAACGCCCTAACCTGCATGTACCTAAACATGTTTCCGGGGGAAGCCCAAACTTCCCCTCTAACTCCCCCAAGCTCGCGAACCTCCCCTCCACAAACAGGTCCCTCAACCTCCTAAACCCTGCCCTGTGCCAGCCCAGAAATCCGCCATCAATGCTCCCTGGGACAAACCGATGGTTCCCCCGTATCGGGGCCTCCATCGAGCCCCCCACTTCTCCCCTATGTCGTCTCCATTGCCCCCAAATTTTGAGGGTAGCCGCCACCACCGGGCTCGTGTTATACCTCATTGGAGGGAGCGGCAGCGGCGCCGTTACCAGCGCCTCCAGGCTCGTGCCCACACAGGACGCCACCTCCATCCTCTTCCATGCTGCCCCTTCCCCGTCCATTACCCACTTACGCACCATCGCTGCGTTGGCAGCCCAATAGTACCCACAGAGGTTGGGCAACGCCAGCCCCCCCCCCCCCCCCCCCCCCCCCCCCCCCCCCCCCCCCCTATCCCTGCCCTGTTGCAGGAACACCCTTCTCACCCTCGGAGTCCCATGCGCCCACACAAATCCCGTAATACTCCTGTTGACCCTCCTAAAAAAAGGCCTTCGGGATAAGGATGGGGAGGTACTGGAACAGGAACAAAAACCTCGGGAGCACCGTCATCTTAACGGTCTGCACCCTCCCCGCCAGTGACAGCGGTAACATATCCCACCTCTTAAACTCCTCCTCCATCTGCTCCACCAACCTTTTGAGGTTGAGCTTGTGCAGGGCCCCCCAACTCCCAGCCACCTGGATCCCTAGGTACCTGAAGCTCTTCCCTGCCTGCTTCAGTGGGAGCCTACCAATCCCCTCCTCTTGATCCCCCGGATGCACCACAAACAACTCACTCTTGCCCAGGTTCAACTTATACCCAGAGAAACCCCCGAATTCACTAAGAATCCTCATCACCTCCGGCATCCCCCCCACCGGGTCCGCCACATACAGCAACAGGTCGTCCGCATACAGTGACACTCGATGCTTCTCCCCACCCCGCACCAGGCCCCTCCAGTTCCCTGACTCCCTCAATGCCATGGCCAGGGGCTCAATCGCCAACGCGAAGAGCAAGGGGGACAGGGGGCACCCCGTCTCGTTCCCCGGTACAGCTTAAAGTACTCCGACCTCCTCCTATTTGTTGCTACACTCGCCATCGGGGCCTCGTAGAGCAGCCTCACCCACCGGATAAACCCCTCCCCAAACCCAAACCTCTCCAGCACCTCCCACAAATACTCCCACTCAACCCTATCAAAGGCCTTCTCCGCATCCAATGCCACCACTATCTCCGCCTCCCCTTCCATGGCCGGCATCATAATGACATTGAGGAGTCTTCGCACGTTCACATTCAACTGCCTTCTCTTCACAAACCCCGTCTGGTCCTCATGAATGACCTCGGGCACGCAATCCTCTAGTCTAGTGATCAGGATCTTTGCCAGCAGCTTAGCGTCGGCGTTCAGCAGCGAAATCGGCCTATATGACCCGCACTGCAGAGGGTCCTTGTCCCGCTTCAGGATCAAGGAAATCAGCGCCCGTGACATAGTTGGGGGCAAAGCCCCCCCCCCCCCCCCCCCCTTGCCTCGTTAAAGGTCCGAACCAACAGGGGGCCCAACAGGTCCAAATACCTTTTATAAAATTCCGCCGGAAACCCGTCCGGCCCCGGTGCCTTCCCTGACTGCATGCTCCCTATCCCTTTAACCAGCTCCTCCAGCTCGATCGGCGCCCTTCAGTCCCTCCACTTGCTCCTCCTCCACCCTCGGGAATCGCAGCTTGTCCAAGAAGTGCCCCATTCCACCCCCCTCCACCGGGGGTTCCGACCGGTACAGTTCCCCATTGAAGTCTCTGAAGACCCCATTAACATCTACTCCCCTCCGCACCACCTTCCCAGCCTTATCCGTCACTCCCCCAATCTCCCTGGCCGCGTCCCGCTTTCGGAGCTGGTGTGCCAGCATCCTGCTCGCCTTCTCCCCATACTCATACACCGCCCCCTGTGCTTTCCTCCACTGAGCGTTCGCCTTTCTGGTAGTCAATAGGTCGAATCTGGCCTGAAGGCTACGCCTCTCCCCCAGCAATCCCTCCTCTGGAGCCTCCGCATATCTCCTATCCACCCGCACCATCTCCCCTATCAGTCTCTCCCTCTCCCTCTGCTTCCCCCTCTCCCTATGGGTTCGGATGGAGATCAATTCCCCCCTCATCACCGCCTTCAATGCCTCCCAGACCGTCCCCACTCGGACCTCCCCGTTGTCATTGGCCTCAAGGTACCTCTCGATACACCCCCGAACCCTCTCGGCCACCTCCTCATCTGCCAGCAGCCCCACCTCCAAGCGCCAGAGCGGACGTTGGTCCCTCTCTTCCCCCAGCCCGAGGTCCACCCAGTGCGGGTCATGATCTGAAATGGCAATGGCGGAGTATTCCACATCCTCCACCCTCGAAACCAACCCCCTGCTCAGGACAAAAAAAATCAATCCTCGAGTAGGCCTTATGTACGTGGGAGAAAAACGAGTACTCCCTGGCCCTTGGCCTTGCAAACCTCCAGGGATCCCCCCCCCCCCCCCCCCCCCCCCATGTCAGAAGGCCTTTTTACACACATCATCATTTCATGCATGCTCATTAAAAAGCCAGCTCATCAGAATTAAGTTCTCCCTCCAAATGAAGTATCCCACCAGTCAGAAATGAGAGTGTTCACATTTAGAATAGTATTCAAGCAGCATGCACTTCGCAAGGTTAACTTCTTCCACCACTTTGAGATCAGAAGCCGCTGCGTTGCCCTTCTAGGGGACCGTTTGTAAGCCTAAACCCGTTATTGTCCCCATCCCCATGATCAATGGGGAACTGGGGAGGGTGGAATGTGGGCTGGACATTGGAGAAAGGCCAAGGGGGAGGGGGGACAGTACAGTGGAGTGGAGGCAGGACAGGGGAGGCCAGACCAGCAGTGGTTTAGAGGCGTGCCCAGTGGTAGCGATTTATGGGGTATCAGATGTGCCGGAGCTCCCGACAGGGGCATGGGAAGACTTTCTGGCCTTTGCCTCGCTTGTGGCAAGGAGGTGGATCCTCTTAGGCTGGAGGTCTATTATACTGCCAAGCGCCTTGCCGTGGCTGGGTGACCTGCGATTTTGCACCTCGAGAAGGGATGGTAGCACAGTGGCTAGCATAGCTGCTTCACAGCTCCAGGGTCCCAGGTTCGATTCCCGGCTTGGGTCACTGTCTGTGCAGAGTCTGCATGTTCTCCCCGTGCCTGCATGGATTTCCTCCGGGTGCTCCGGTTTCCTCCCACAGTCCAAAGATGTGCAGGCTAGGTGGATTGGCCACGCTAAATTGCCCTTAGTGTCCAAAAAAAAGGTTGGATGGGGTTGCTGGGTTACGGGTATAGGGTAGAGACGTGGGCTTGAGTAGGGTGCTCTTTGTGAGGGTCGGTGCAGACTCGATGGGCCGAATGGCCTCCTTCTGCACTGTAAATTCTACAATTCTATGATTCTAAATTAAAGTTCACCGTGAGAGGGTTGGTAGACGGGTTTTATCATAGATGGCGGTCGTTTATGATGTATTATAAAGAGTTGGTCACTGTTAGCTGTTGCTGGGGGGGTGGTTGATTACAGTTATGTGTTATTGTTTGGCTTTTCTTGTAAGTTTTGTATAAAAATTTCATTAAAAATATTTACCAAAAAAAGGTTTGCTCCCTGATTCATGGGTCTCATAACATCTAAATCTCAACAAAATCAAACGTTGCAGTCATCGAACTTCCTGGAATAATCCTCCAGTCACTGGAATAGACCTGGTGAGTGATGGTTCCAATCCCCTTATGGAGGTTAATTCTTCCCCAAGTAAGGAGCCAAACAGGCCAGGCAATAGCCCAGGTGCAGTCTCACCAAAGCTCTAGTTAACCACTGCCTGACCTCATTAATCTGACAATCTTTCTCTCTTGCAATCAAGGGCAACTGGACAGTTGCCTCCTTATTTGGCGGCTGCACCTGCACGTTAGCTCACGGTTACTGTTGAACAAGAACACCCAGATACATTTACCCACCCACACTTCTCATTTTCTCTCCATCTAAGAAAGACTGTGGTTTGCTATTCCTCAGAACACAGTGGACAGCCTCACACTTCTGACCCTCACACTTCATCTACTGTGTTCCTGGTCACTCACTTAGAATGTCTAATTCCCCTTTGTTATATTTCTTTGTTGGCGCAAAGAGAAAACGTAACAAGGTGCCCACACTCTTGATTCTTGTAAAACATGTTGAAAGGTTTATGAAGGGCGTTGTTCATACAATTAAGATTGCAATCTTCCCAAAGCCCACACAAACACTCTGCTGACGTCACCACACATCAGGGGACCCATAACCAGCAGGAATGTATTCTCAGATATATAACACACTGGAGGCCTTTTTGCATCCTCCTCACATTTCACATCAGAAGTCCAGCAGGACATGCAATTACTTGACTGCCAACACTGGACAGACAGCATTCTCAGAGAGCTCAAAACCGAGCGAGAATTACCTTCTGGGTTGCATGATGCGTGCCTAGGCCGGGCATTCACAAATGATGGTCAAGGCTGAAGTACACGAATGTCAGAATACTCTGATATTCAATGAATGAAATAAAAATAAAAATCGCCTATTGTCACAAGTAGGCTTCAAATGAAGTTACTGTGAAAAGCCCCTAATCGCCACATTCCGGCGCCTGTTCGAGGAAGCTGGTAAGGAACCGGGCAGCACGGTAGCATTGTGGATAGCACAATCGCTTCACAGCTCCAGGGTCCCAGGTTCGATTCCCGGCTGGGTCACTGTCTGTGCGGAGTCTGCACATCCTCCCCGTGTGTGCGTGGGTTTCCTCCGGGTGCTCCGGTTTCCTCCCACAGTCCAAAGATGTGCAGGTTAGGTGGATTGGCCATGATAAATTGCCCTTAGTGACCAAAATTGCCCTTAGTGTTGGGTGGGGTTACTGGGTTATGGGGATAGGGTGGAGGTGTTAACCTTGGGTAGGGTGCTCTTTCCAGGAGCCGGTGCAGACTCGATGGGCCGAATGGCCTCCTTCTGCACTGTAAATTCTATGTAAAAAAAAAATTAGAAACACAAAGAAACACATCCATGGCAGAAACCAGCAGCATCATGAGAATATGAGGCAGCATGGTGGTACAATGGTTAGCACTGCTGCCTCACAGCACCAGGGACCCGGGTTCAATTCCGGCCTCAGGTAATGGTCTGCGTGAAGTTTGCATAATTTCCCAGTGTCTGCGAGGGTTTCTTCCGGGTGCTCCGGTTTCCTCCCACAGTCCAAAGATGTGCAGGTTAGGTGGATTGGCCAAGCTAAATTACCCCTTCAGTATCCAAAGGTTAGGTGGGGTTACGAGTTTACGAGGGAGTGGGCCTAGGTAGGGTGCTCTTTCAGAAAGTCTTTCCAGACTTGATGAGCTGAGTGGCCTCCTTCTGTACGGTAAGGAATCTGTTAATACAGCAAACCTGAACACAGTGGAATCAAGCATATATTTACAAGTGCCACTTGTGTGCCTTCAAAACATCTTTCACTTTCTTTTTCTGTTGCTATGTCCAAGTGCAGCCCTGACAACCACAGCTGAGGTGGAGGCACCCTGCTATGACTGCTATGCCTTGTTGACAGTAATAACTTTGGCAGGCATCCTCTGGTGGCCAAGGCCTAGGGCGTCCCAGCCTGCCACGGGTCCCCTTCTCAAGTGCAGATGCACCCTCCTGAGCCTGACCTGCTGAAGGTGATGGGGTCACAGGCAGAGGGGCGGTGGGGTGACAGGGCACCCTTGGGGTGTCCTGGGAGAAGCTCACGGGGTGTCTTGTTGATGCTCCTCCTCCTCCCTGTGGGTGCCCAATGACACATCCCTGACTGAGAAGGGGCACCTGCAGCGAGGTTGAACTGCCTCATCCACCTCTCGCCCAGCTACTGTCGCACTGCACCCATGGCTAGAGAGGAGTGCGGGTCCGAGTGCACTCACTGTGCATTCTGCCACAACAGGGCCTCAAAGGCAACCACGTCCATGGAGGCAGCCGAGTGGTTGTATGCTGAAGACACAACAGCAGACAGAATGTGGACAGATTCTTCTAGCTTTTGATCCAATCTATACATGGCCTCTGCCACCTGACCTGATATTTCCCTGCCTGTCGCCGCACCTCCATCAATTCTCTTATGGCCAAGCCCAAAGGTTCATCATCTACAAGAGGTTGAGCATGGAGCTTACGTCCACCTGTCCTTCAAATGTCAGAGACCTCATTTGTCACTGCCTCCACCAGCTATGGACCTGTGTCAGCGTGGTGTTCACTAAATTGGGACCCCCAAGCCCATTCCAGAATGTACAACCACAGAGTTGAATGTCTGTGCTGATTGAAGGTGAAAATGGCACTGACGTGCACCGTCTGAGGAATCACCCTCAGAGGTAGGCTTATAGCTAGTCTGTGGCTAGTCTCCCTTATAGGACTGCCCCTTTTCTTGCTGATGCCTAGAATGGAACAAATAAATATTTAGTGGCGGCTCCCTTATAAAAGCAATGTCTCACTCAGTCAGTACATCTGACAACTGCAGACATCCTTACTTGGAAAGTCCTATGTTGTCTTCCGCACAGACACGGTCCTGCTCCTCCCCAACTAACTCAACAGCCTCCTCTTTGTAAGGGGAAAGGGTTCTGATGTCAGGCATGCGGCCTTCAGCCTTGGCCCACTCCCTCCCCGCGCTCCTGCAGAGGGACAGAAGGATTGACTATCATCGCAATGGGAGCATGATCAATTTATATTCTGTTAGCATGCTCATGGCACTCCTGAGCCCTCCCAAATAAATGATTAACAAGCAGGATGTGCTGCAACTAAGACGATGGAGTGCCTGGCTGCCACACATTTAGCACACATGTCCCATCTGCTGCTGTGTCCTGCAACCCAAATTCCCTTGCATTCGCACATTTACTCTGCCTGGTGCCCAAAGGAGCATCACTTTGCAGTGAGTAGACTTGGCAGAGCGCAGATCATTAATCCTTTTCCTGCGCTACTGAGCAGTTCCTCCTGTGAGAACCACAGACGCTCATCTCCACTGCGAGCTTTGCCCAGACCACCGTGGTCAGTTGGGTGCATCGCCTGCTGCCATCTCGGAGAAACAGTACTACCTGCCGTTCCTGGACAGCCCGAAGGTGAACCTGCAGGGAGGCTTCGCTGAACTGTGGGGCCACACGTTGTTTGCTCTGAGACATGCTGCCTGTGATGTGGATAATCCGGATCTCCTGACCTGCAGTGAGTGAATGGCTGTCCAGGGATCCTTTAAACACAGCGTCTGGACTTTCGACCCCACAAGGCAACGGTGGGAACAGAGACTTCCTGCCCGCCGCACATCGTGACAATCACTGAGCTCCTGTCGGATGCATATGTCTGAACCTAGGCTCTAGAACATACGATTCCAGCCATCATGTCTAGGTAGCCATTGACTCCGTTTTGAGTAAGCTTAAAACAATGACAGGTGTGGATTCACTGATAACATTGGTCTTGGTATGTCCATTCTAGGGGGAGACCCTCACCCATTGGTTGTTTCATTTGGAATTTTCCAAAAGTTTGATAGTCTGTGTTGAATAAGTAACGGTCACTTGACCCCTTGGCTGCTATCTTAGTCTATCAATGTCCATTTTAAATAAATGAAGTTACAGAGGTTGCCATAATGAGCTCACTACATGTGTAAAAATATGAATAAGGCATGTCTTCACTGCGCCTGACACAAGTGTATACCTGACTTTGTGATGTTTTCAAAAGTTTCTCCATTCTGTTATCTGTGTCTGTGCATGCCCATACAATGCAAGAGCATTTTGCAATATTTTAATTCACAATAGGAAACCCTCCTCTAGGACCAGTCCATTCTATTCAGTGCCACATCTCTCTGTGCACTTGCAAGTTAGCATGCTAACAGAATATATTTAGGCAAGTCCATTAGATAGTAAGAATGGGGAGGATAAAGGAAGGTAAAATCTAAATGGAAGAATGAACTTACATTTATAAAGCATCATTTACAATCTCTGGATGTGGAAAATGGTCAATGTCAATGAGGTGCTTTGGAAGTGTAATCACTGCTGGAAGTGTAGTCCCTGCTCCAGCAAATGGGATCCCACACACAGCAATTAGATAATGACTGTTTTTTTAAAAAGCTTTGACAAAGGGTCATCTGAACTTGAAACATTAGCTCTCTTCTCCCCCTACAGACACTGCCAGACCTGCTGAGATTTTCCAGCATTTTCTCTTTGGTTTAAAAAAAGTGATGTTGGTTGAAGGATCAATGTTGGTGAGGACTCGGGGGTGAAGTCCCCTGTTACATTAGCTGCAATAGTTGAGAGTTTTCTCAGTATGTACTAAAGTGCCAGACTCGTTTTCAGTCTGGGGTGAGTTTTGAACCCAGGGCTGTTTGACTCAGAAACAAGAGTGCCAACACCACGAGTCAATTTTATATGTGTGTAATGGTGTGGTTGGGCAATATTTGTATAGTCATAACCTCAACATAAGCCAATTATTTTTACAATACCAAATCTGTATTGGTACAGATACAGACCAAATTTGTAAATTTGAGTATCTCCCAATTTTGTAATCATAGTTTATACAAATCCTATAGATTGCTTAAAATAACACCAAGATTATATTATCCATTTTACTTACAACAATAAACCGCATAATTATTCACTGGCAATTCAGTTACCTTCTTAAAACCCCAAATAAAAAATCCTTTTTCAAATCCAAAATCAGCATCCAGGTCTTCTTCATAAGCTATCAGAAATTAAAAAAACAAAATTTCAATATTAGAACACATGAAAATATTCCGGGTTAACGGTCAAATTTGAAATTGAAAGCCACTTGAGATTTGGATACATTGGGCTGGATTCTCTGCCCCGCCGCTCCATATTTCTGTCTCCACCCGCCGGCGGGATTCTCCGTTAGGCTGGCCGGTCAATGGGGTTTCCCAATGGGGGGCAGCCACACGCAGGGGCAGCCCCACACCGTCGGGAAAACCCCGGGCGTCGGCGAAATGGAGAATCCCGCCAGCGGATAATCCAGCTCACTGTGTCTGGCCATTATATTATTGTCAGTATTGCTGAAATTCAAAGAGACAGAAAGAGAATAACATTTTCACCCAAAACTGTTAGATCATGAAGGGTAATGTGCTTGATCTACCTCTGGGTAACAGGCGGGTCAATTAAGTGGCCCTAACGTAGAGCACTTGGAAGGTGCAGGAACATTCAGATGATATTGTGGTCTGGATTCTTCGTTCCTGAGACTAAGGGCGGAATTCTCCGCTCCTGGGAAAAGTCGGGAGGGCCGTCGTGAACTCGGCCGAGTTTCACGATGGCCTCGGAGGCCGCTCCTCGCCACCTATTCTCCCCTCCCGGCGGGGCTAGGAGCGGCGCTCCGTAACTCTCGGCCGCCGGGCGGCCCACCGAGAGTGACGCGACGGCGGCGCCTATGTGACATCAGCCGCGCATGCGCAGGTTGGCCGGCTCCAACCCGCGCATGCGCGACTGATGTCACGATGGCTGACAGCTCAAACCCGCGCATGCGCGGTGGTCGTCTTCCCCTCAGCCGCCCCGCAAGATGTGACGGCTTGATCTTGCGGGGCGGCGGAGAGGAAATAGTGCGTCCCGTTGAGACGCCGGCCCGACGATCGGTGGGCACCGATCGCGGGCCTGTCCCCTCCCGACAAGTCGTGGTGCTCATTCCCCACCAGGCCCCCTACAAGCCCAAACGGGCATCTCACGGCGTTTTCACAACGGCAGTGACCAGGTGTGGTTGCCGCCGTCGTGAAACGGTCGCGAACGGCAGGCCGCTCGGCCCATCCGGGTCGGAGAATCACCAGTCGCCGTGAAAAACGGCGAGCAGCAATTCTTCCGAGCGGGGCGTGGGAGAATCACGGGGTGCGCCTGGGGGTCGTGAAATTAGTCGGGGGGCCCTCCCGCCATTCTCCCACCCGGCATGGGGAGCGGAGAATCGTGCCCTAAGTGTTGACGTCGGGGCAGGATTCGTGGAGTTCCACGACAGCAAAACTGGTTCCAAATCTGGACTGATTCAGCAAATGTGGAAGGGCTAGCGCCGGCGCCACATGGAACACAATCGATTCCAAGGAAAAACGGTGCGGGATTCACCGGGTCCGTGATTGACATTTGGGAGGCTGACAAGCTGCAGTCGCAATGGAATCCCCACGCACACCATCCCAGCCAACAAGATGGCACTGATTGTGCAGGTGTGCACCCATACAGCTGATGGGCTAGCTGGGGCTAGAAATGAAATGAAATGAAAATCGCTTATTGTCACAAGCAGGCTTCAAATGAAGTTACTGTGAAAATCCCCTAGTCGCCACATTCCGGCGCCTGTTCGGGGAGGCTGTTACGGGAATTGAACCGTGCTGCTGGCTAGCCTTGGTCTGCTTTCAAAGCCAGCAATTTAGTCCTGTGCTAAACAGCCCTGAGGGGTGGCCTGGGGGGACATCAATTCAGCCCGTGGCCCTAGGTTCGCAGTGGCTGTCAGCGGTGTGCGCAGCTGCATGGCTGCCTTTCCGGCTGCGGTAATGGTGTTCCGTGCCCTTCCACCCTGACCCCACAACCCACCTCCTGGCTAAAGCCCCCCCAGCCAGCAGCACAACTGTCAGCAAACTATGGTGATGTTGGACACTTTCCATAACCCCCCTCTCTCCCTCAGCAACCACGTCGCCAGTTTCACGATTTTTAAAAACACAAGTGAACCACACCATTGGGAACTCGGCCTATTGGAGGCAGAGAATCGCGGAGGCCCGGAGAATACCAGGTCAGGCGAGCTAATGATATGCAAATGGTGTTTACTGTATGTGCGTCCTGGACCACATTGACGCCGCTGTTGAGGTGACAAAGAATTGCGATTTGGTGTCAAGTCGGCGCACACTGCGATTTTAGCATCAGAACCTATTGTCCGCCCAATTGCGTTTCCCGATTTCGGTGTCAGTCAATGGAGAATTCCACCCATATCTCACATTTGGGAAGGAAAGAATGGAAGAGATGCTTCAAAAAAGCAAATTTTGAAGGATATGGGGCGCGATTCAACCAAAGAATTTCTGAGTGCCATTTTGGGCAAGTTTGGTGGGTGTTTCTCGTCGGCTATTTAAGCGAGATCCACACCGCTGTTCAACCACTCTTCATCATTTTTTGGGCTTTGAGGGGTTTCTCTCCGATCTAACCCACACTGGAATGTTTTCAACACTGGAGAGCTGAACTTGCCAATGAGACGGGCTCCTCAGAGATCGGGCCGCCATTTTGAAATAGTGTCCTGATCTCTAAGTGAGTTTGAGGGTCCCCCACACCCCCTACCCACGGGCAATGTACCCTGCCCCACTCCACCCCTGCACACATGGGCATTACCCACCAAAGTGAGGAACACGGAGGGCCCTTCTCTATTCAAGCCTCCGTAGCCCCCCTTTCAGGACCCCCTCCCATTACCCCCCCCAAGCTTTATTAGGCCCCTTCATACCCACCCTTCATCCCCCCCCACCCTTCACACGCCCATACCCTTGGCAGTGCCACCCAGGCAGGGGGCCACCTTGCCCTGTTCCCGACTAACCAGGGGTCTCCAAATGCCTAGGAAACCCCACAGGTGCTGTTAGGCCTGGTCCACGTTTGTGTGGACCAGTTGAGTCCTCGCTGGCAAGGTCGTTAGTTCCCAGACCCCGGGAGAATACAGCGAAAGTATATTTAAATGAGTCATAAAACATATTTAAATATGCAGATTGCAGCATCGCGCGAGGTTCGGTTGAATTTCATGTCTCAGGCATAGAGAATCTCGCAAGAGGCCTCCCGCAAGATTCATCTGCCTCGTCGTGCCACGAGGTCGGGAAGATGAGGCCATTGAATCGTGCCCTTGGTTTGCAAATTGGTAACAAGAGAGGATAGACTCTGACCTAGTATGAACATGCAATCCTTTAAAAAAAAATAAATTCAGAGTACCCAATTCATTTTTTCCAATTAAGGGGGCAATTTAGCGTGGCCACTCCATCTGCCCTGCACATCTTTGGGTTGTGGGGGCAAAACCTACGCAACCACGGGGAGAATGTGCAAACTCCACACGGACAGTGACCCAGAGCCGGGATTGAACCTGGGACCTCGGCGCCGTGATGCAGCAGTGTTAACCACTGTGCAGCCCTAGAACATGCAATCCTTTACCATAAATAGCTTGGGGGAGAGACTATTAAATCATTTAAAATCAAATTTTAGGCCCATCGAGTCTGCTCTGCCATTCAATCATTGCTGATATACAGCGCCGGCCCTAGGGTTGCTGGCGCCCCGGGCAAGCTGAACTTCGGCGCCCTTGGGGGGGGGGGGGGGGGCGGGGGGGGGGGGCCGAGAGGGGGGCGGGGCCGAGAGGGGGGGCGGACCCAGGGGGAGCGGACCCGAGGGGGGGAGCGGACCCGAGGGGGGGGGGCGGGGCGGGGGGGGGCGGACCCGAGGGGGGGGCGGGGCGGGGGGGTGGACCCGAGGGGGGGGCGGACCCAAGGGGGGGGGCGGCGGACCCGAGGGGGGGGCGGCGGACCCGAGGGGGGGCGGGGGGCGGACCCGAGGGGGGGGGGGCGGGGGGGGGCGGACCCGAGGCAGGGGGGCGGACCCGAGGGGGGGGCGGGGCGGGCAGACCCGAGGGGGGGGGGGCGGGGATCCGAGCGGTGCGAGCGGGGGGGGGCGGACCGAGGGGACGGACCGGGGGGGGGGGGCCGCCCTGGGGGAGTGCGGCCACCCTGGGGGAGTGCGGCCACCGCGCATGCGCTGGTTGGCGCCGGCCCAACTGCGCATGCGCGGGACCCGAGTCTGGCGCCCCCTAGCACATGGCGCCCCGGGCAACAGCCCGAGTTGCCAGTGCTTTGAGCAGGCCCTGCTGATATATTTCTCATCCCCATTCTCCTGCCTTCTCCCCTGACCCCCTTATGTGCTGTAAATTCTAAGATTCTCTTGGAATATTTTATTTAACTTCACAATTTGTAATCTCAACATCAACTGGACTTCCAGAGTTCAACTTGAAGCACAAGGATTAATACATATTTTCACTTTTGGGCAGGTTAATCAAATCGAAGACGTAGCCATGTTTTTTGCACTCAGCAATTAATGGACCACACTCAGGCCCGCAGAGTCTAAACCAGGAAGTATGAAGCAGGAAATATATACTGCATTTACATCATGTACAGAAAGCAAAATTAGGATTGGGAAGGAGAGAGTAGTTTGAGAGAGCAAGAAAACCAGAGCAGGAAAGCAAGAGGAAAAGAGTGCAGGAGAGAGAACACACACACAAGCGCACACCTCCAACATTAATTAACATCTGAATGAATGAATGATGCTTCCACACTTGTAAACTTAAATTTTCAGAGCCAAGAGATAGTTGATTAGCAACTATCATTATCATACTACTAAGAATTCATTTACTCCTGAATGTACCGGTCCTAAGTTTTTCTGGTATCTTGAATGGGGCACTTGTGGCCAATTATCCCAAGTTCTTGCCATTGCATTGATTCAACTCAGACTAAAGGGAATATCCTTTAAAACAGAGAAGAGAAGAAATTTCTTCAGCCAGAGGGTGGTTGAATCCGTGGAACCGTGTCCTGCAGAAGGCTGTGAAGGCCAAATCACTGAGTGTCTTTAAGACGGAGAAAGATAGGTTCTTGATTAATAAGGGGGTCAGGGAAGAAGGCAGAAGAATGGGGATGAGAAACATATCAGCCATGATTGAATGGCAGAGCAGACTTGATGGGCCTAATTCTGCTCCTATGTCTTATGGTCTTAAGTGTTGAGTCAAATAGGTAAGGGCTATTAGAACACATCCTGTGGAGATTTCTCCTACGTGAGAAAATCCAGAAGTTGCCGTTGAAGCTACTGCCCCATGTGCTCTAATATAATGAAGAGCACTTAGAGCCCTCCCATTACTCCGGTCTCAAAATTTGGACATAGTTGATCCAGGGTACCTTCGAGGGCAATTAGGAATTTTTATTATTCACGAGATGTGGCCGCTGCTGACTAGGCCCACATTTATTGCCCATCCTAATTGTCCTCGAGAAGGTGGTGGTGAGCTGCCTTCTTGAACTGGTGCAGTCCATATGTTGGAGAAACACCCACAGTGCTGTTAGGAAGATAGGTCCAGGAGCTTGACCCAGCGATAGTGAAGGAACACTGATAAAGTTCCACGTTAGGATGTCATGTTATTTGGTGTTCCCATCCATCTGCTGTCCTTGTCCTTCCAGGTGGTAGAGGTTACGGGTTTGAAAGATGCTGTTGCCAGTGGTGCTCATAAAGATAGATACACTGAAATACTAAGTGTGTGTTTTTTTTTCCCTTGCATGTGTGTTCCTTGGAGGGATGGTGTATAGTCAGAGCCCTGGACAGGGGAGGGGGGCACCATGCTATCTGGTTGGGCTAGTCAATGGAAGTGAAACAGAAGTGCCAGGAGGTGGGAGTTTTTGGGGGGGGGGGGGGGCCGAGGCTAAAGAAGGGGTATGGCTGATCGACAGGGGAGGGGGGCAGAAAGCCCCGGACCAGGCTGATTACTTGGAATGTGCGAGGGTTGAATGGGTCAGTTAAGCAGTTGCATGTTTTCATGCGTTAGAGGAGTTTGAAGGCGGACTTTGTGTTCCTGCAGGTGACGCACCTGAAGTTGGGACATCAAACGTGGCTGAGGAAGGGATGGGTAGGGCAGGTGATCCACTCTGAGTTGGACATGAAGGCGAGGGGGAGGTGGTGCTGGTAAATAAGAAAGTGGCCTTCGAGGTGGATAGTATTGTAGCTGACCCAGCGGGTAGGCACATGATGGTTAGTGGGAGGCTGCAGGAGATGCCGGTGGTCCTGGTAGATGTTTATGTTCCAATCTGGGATGAATGCGGTGGCGAAGGGGTTGAGGGGGTTCATGGACGGGTTGGAGTTCTGACGGTGGAGGAGGAGGAGAAGGGTCAGGGATTGGGGGCCCCGATTGAGCTGAGAGAGGTGATGGACGGTGTAGGATCAATGCAGGAAGGGAAGGCCCCGGGGGCGGATAGGTTCCAAGCAGAGTTTTATAAGACATTTGGTGGGAAGGCAGGGCCTCTGCAAGTGGGGATATATAATGAGGTGAGGGGAAGGAGGGAGCTCCACCAACATTGTTGCAGACGTCAATTTCTTGAATTTTAAAGAAAGATAAGGACCCAGAGCAGTGCGGGTCGTACCGGCCTATTGGCTGCTTAATGTGGATGCAAAGTTGTTAGCGTCGCGGATAGAGAACTGTGTGCCGTGGCGGATTGGGGAGGATTAGACAGGGTTTGTGAAGGGGCGGCAGCTGTCGGCAAATGTGTGCAGGTTGCCCAATGTCATTCTGATGTCGTCGGAGATTAGGAGGAAGAAGTAGTAGTAGCAATGGATGCGGAGAAGGCACTTGGATCGGGTGGAGTGGGCGTATCTGTTGGAGGTGTTGGGTTGGTTCGGGTTTGGCCAGGGTTTTGTGAATTAGCCACAGTATTAATATGCTAGTCCAGTTCAGCTTCTGATCAATGGTAACCCCCAGGATGTTAATTGTGGGGGATTCGGCGATGGTAATGTCATTGAATATCAAGAGGCGGTGGTTGGATGCTCTCTTGTAGGAGATGGTCATTGCATGGCACTTGTGTGGCGCAAATGTAACTTGCCACTTGTCAGCCCAAGCTTGGATATTGTCCAGGTCTTGCTGCATTTGGACATGAACTGCTTCATTATATGAGGAGTCACAAATGGTGCTGTACTTTGTGTATTCTTGAATTTCACAGAAATTGTGATTCTATTTAATGTCGCAGCTTACATTTAAATAACAAATAGATGGTAGGACTTTGGATCTTAAACTTTATCTGGCAGCCTACTTGTCAAACAGCTAATCCTGGTCATTACCATTATTTTAAACTAAAGAATCAGATTTAGTGTTTTGACTATCATATAAAAGGTTGACACTACAGACAATTTTAAGTTAAACTCTCCATTTGCCTCTTTCCAAAGCCAATGTAACAAATTCATCAGAATCTTCAAATCTATTTTCCTACAACTCCCTCTATGTCTACATCATAAATTAGCAAACAAACCTAGTGAAACTCATGCAACACTATCTTCAAACTGGAGTCTATTTTTCCATTGAAATGAGCAAAATCATTGATTTCAGCACTATTTTCTAATCAGGAACCAAAGTATTCATAGAATAGCTGAAGGCAAACAGCCAAATGGGTTTTGCTGTTGGCCTTTTGTGAATTTCTCTACTCCTCTGAAAGTTACACTTTGGCAGAAGAAACCATCCCAAGCAAAAGAGCAGTAATCTATAACCAATTCATCCCGGGTTTACTTCCAAAATTTTTACTCATTTAAATTTTCAATTGCTGTTAAATATAATTCCTTCAAACAAACATGTTAACTGTAAACCAGCTTTGAGGATGAAGAGAAAATAGGCTTCGTTATCAAGTGCGTCAGGACTATACAGATGGTTTGCAGGTGATTTGTAGTAAATATCAACACATTGTCAGGGGTACAACAAAAAAGCATTGTTGGGAAAATACAGGTTGGTTGGCAAGCAAAGGGAAAACACTGGACATGGATCACAGTCGAAGGCAGACTGACAACTCAAAAAGCAGCAAATTACTATGAAATCAGCTTTGATCTGGCGATGAATTCCTCGCCGGCCCAAAAAAGCAATCGGCGCCAGGTCGTCCTGAGTCTCCAGTCCTGACCCATCGGCCATTGTGGGCTTCCCACCCCGAGCCAGCAAGAACATGCAAACAGGTAATATGCATTCATCTGAATGCGATTAATGGGTTGGAATCCCAAATCCCCCCCCCCCCCCCACAACCCACCTTTCTCTTCTCCCAACCCACCCTTCTAGCTCTGGACAACCTAAAGATCATTGGATTTGGTGATTTAAGGCAGCCCTCCATTCAAAATCATCATCCTCTTCTGTGAACAGTTTAAACATTAAAGTGGCCTTCTCATTTTATACTGATCTGCCTGAAAGCTGATGAGCAGATCAAACAAACAGTTCATTGAAGATTCAAGCCAAGAAGCCTCAAGGACTTTCCATTTCCTCCCATCTGCTCCTTCAACTCCATGCTTTTAACATTGCTGCTTTTTGAAGTGCCCGAGTCTGCCTAGAAAGCTCACAACACTTGAAAAGCTTTGAAATCCCCGGAGATCCTTTGAAATGCTTTGCATTCATTCAATTTCACAGCGTAGCATCTTTAGCTAGCCTTTGATTGACAGCGTAATGATTTAATCACAGCAGGCAGGTTTGTTTGTTTAACTTTCCCTTCACACTTAAATGCATCTGAAGTTCCTAACCGTGGCCGCAATGTTTGTAAGCATCCTTGCTTTGATTGACAGCTAATAGCCACTTCAACAATGCTAAGTGGTTTCTCTTCCTCTTTTCTAAGCCTGAAAAATGCTTTGAGGTGGCTGTGTGTGTATGTGTGTGTAGGGGGTCGGGGATCAACATTTGGGTTGTGAGAGGGAGGGGACCCTGTCTCTGGACGCTGGGATCGGGGCACCCACTCAAAATGTTGGCCCGAGATTGGCATGTGCAGGCTAGCCAGCGTGCTCTCCACTATGCATAATTTAGCATAGTAAAAGTATGAGAATCCCAACTCACCGATGTTGTTAGTGCTAGTGGGAACCACTCCATTTTTCCTGCTAGCGGGAGCACTTTGTCCCAAAACCAGAGATTCGCACCAAATGTGTTACCATTTGGAATGAGATTTTTTTTTTTAAATTCCCAGTTTTATAAATAATTTAATTCTTCCACTTCAGATCTCCCAGGCTGAAAGCAAACCACTTGGTTTCTGCTAGTCATACAAACCATGTAACAATTTGAAACAGGTGGTCTGAGGACACAGAGCATTACAAGGCTTTGTAGATTCATTATTCATAAAAAGAATTTAAGGACTGCATTTTTAAAACATATGCCATGCCAAGCAAGTGGAACTTTAATTTCTGAATATAATAAAATGGTAAAAGGATGACTGAAGTGCATTACGAAATAATAACAATATTTGGTAATGATGGGGACTTTAATTTCTCCCGCTAAAAAATTGAAAAGGAATGATTACAATGCACACAAGTAAAAATCAAATAAAAAACACACGTCCAATTTTCTGTCCATGTGGTGGGGATGGGAAAGTGCTTTACCTCCACTCTGTAAAAGTCAGGTATTGTGGCTAGTCATGGTTACAAATACAGGTTTTTTTCTGTGACAAAGCACATTAGTGCTCCATATAAATTAATTCCAGTTAGTTGGGAGTTAACAGAGTTACAATAATAAAATTGCTCTCTTTGGCAGGAGGAATAAAAAGGCAGAGTATTACTTAAACAGAGAACGGCTACAGAATTCCGAGCTGCAGAGGTATCTAGATGGTCCAGTAGATGAATCACATGAAGTTAATATGCAGCTACAAAGTAATTAAGGCTAACGGAATGCTACCCTTTATTACGAGAGGAATTAAACATTAAATAAGAATGTTATGCTTCAGCTACACCGGGCATTGGTGACTCAGATCTTGAATACTGTGTGGAGTTTTGGTCAAGGAAGGATATAAATGCATTGGAGGTGGTTCAGGGGAGATTTACTGGTTTGATGCCTGGAGCGAGCGGTTGATCAGACTAGGCTTATTTCCACTGGAGTTTAGAAGAGTCAAGGGTGACTTAATTGAAGTATACAAGATCCTGAACAGTCTTTACAAGGTGAACATGGAAAGGATGCTTCCTCTGGTGGGTGAGTCCAGATATAGGAGGCACTGTTTTAAAATTAAGGATCACCCTTTTAGGACAGAGATGAGGAGCAATTTCTTCTGAGGGTTGTGCGACTTTGGGATACCCTGCCTCAGAAGGCGGTGGAGGCAGGGCCATTGGATATTTTTAAGGCGGAGGTAGATAGACGATTGTTAGGTAAGGAAATCAACAAAGGTTATTGGGAGTAGATGGGAATGTGGAATTCCAAACACAAACAGATCAGTCAAGATCTTATAGAAGGTGGAACAGGCCCGCGGGGCCGAATGGCCTAATTCTGTTCCTATGTTGTATGTGATGTACAAAATACAGGCAATTTTAGTCTAGCATTGCCCCACAAATAGCGTTGTGGAAAAATGACCAGAGTGAGGGTATTGAGCATCTTTGGTAGTGATAGTTGATTGACTGGAGATTATAATATTTAAGGTACAGAAGATAACAAGCTTTTATACATCAGATCCTGCCTCAAGGCAGAGGCTGAATCCTGTTGGGAGATATTACAGGACACTGATCAGTCCCTTCAGCAGCACGGCTGGGGAGCTGAGACGGGTGCCGCGATTCTCCGACCCGGCTTCCCTGTTCTCCGGTGCCATTTTACGGGCACCGGAGGGATTACCGCCACACCAGTCGGGGACCGTTGACAGCAGCCCCCCCCCCGGCATATCTCCGGGCCCTGATGGGCCGAGTGGCTGACAAGTTTTGCCCAGTCCCGCCAGCGTGGATTACTCTCCGCACACGCGGCGGGACCTGGCAGGTAAGTGTCAGGAAGTAAATATTTCACAAGTAAATATATCGGGGCCCACTGATCAAGGGCGGGCTGCTTCCGTGGGGTCCTTCTCTTCTCCGCTTACATTAACACTGCAATGAAGCTACTGTGAAAAGCCCCTAGTCGCCACATTCCGTCACCTGTTCGGGTACACTGAGGGAGAATTCAGAATCTCCAAATTACCTAACAGCACATCTTTCGGGACTAGTGGGAGGAAACCGGAGCATCCGGAGGAAACCTACGCAGACACGGGGAGAATGTTCAGACACCGCACAGACAGTGACCCAGTTGGGAATCGAACCTGGGACCCTGGCGCTGTGAAGCCACAGTGCTAACCACTGTGCTACCATGCTGCCCTTAAAGGATCGTCCCTTCAGTCTGAGACTGTGCCCTCGTGTTCTAGTCTCTCCGACAAATGGAAACATCCTCTCCACACCCACTCTATCTAGGCCTCTCAGTATTCTGCAAGTTTCAATGAGATCCCCCCCTCATCCTTCTAAACTTCAGAGAGTACAGACTCAAAGTCCTCAACCACTCCTCATGTAACAAGCCCTTCATTCCTAGGATCATTCTTGTGAACCTCCTCTGGACCCCTTCCAAGGCAAGAACATCCTTCCTTAGATATGGGGCCCAAAACTGCTCACAATGTTCCAAATGGAGCCTTATACATCCTCAGCAGTACATCCCTGCTCTTGTATTCTAGTCCTCTCAAAACGAATGCTAACATTGCAGTTGTCTTCCTAACTGCCAACTGAACCTGCATGTTAACCATAAAAGAATCCTGAACGAGGACTCCCCAAGTCCCTTTGTGCTTCACACTTTGCCACATTGTACTCCAACGCAGAGGTGTCGTGGTGTTGTCACTTGACTAGTAATCTAGCAACCCAGAATAAATCTCACATCCCATGAGCTAATACATTTTTAAAAAGATTGCCCATTTTGTTTTGTAAAATATTTTTATTCTCATTTTCAACTTTTTCATCAAATATACACCCAACAACAGATAACCAACAATAACACATACAATAGCAATCTCCAACCAGCATCCCTTCAACATACAAACCCAAACATCCCCTCTAAATCCCAAATACAAAACAAGATCGATCAAAAAAGAATCCACGGTAATCACACACACGGTAAACAACAAACAATACTCAACCCCCCCCTAATGTTCAATGGCATCCAATTCTTGAAAGTGCATGGTGAACAATGCCCACGAATTGTAGAACCCTTCCATCCTCCCCCTCAGCTCAAACGTCACCTTCTCGAGCGTGAAAAATTCCAGCAGGTCCCCCGCCACACCAAGGCACAGAGCGGAGAAGCTGACCTCCACCCCAACAGGACCCGCCTTCGGGCAATCAGCGAGACAAAAGCTAAGACATCTGCTCCGGCCTGCAGCCCAGGCTGGTCCGACACTCCGAATATGGCTTCCCGGGGCCCTGATTGGAACCTCACATGCATCACCCCCAAGATGACCTTAGAGACCTTTCTCCACTACCCATCCAGTTTCGGACAGTACCAAAACATGTGAATATGATTTGCGGGGCTCCTTCCACTGGCTCACATACATCTTCAAAGGGTTGGCTCATCCTCGCCCTCGTGAGGTGCGCCTTATATACCACCTTCAACTGTATGAGCCCCAGCCACCCCAACCCTTTGATAAAAAGATCAGCAGGCACTTAAATATGAACAAAAACCGCAGCAACACATAAATTTTAATCTCCTGCACACAACCTGCCAGCGACAGAGGAAGACCATCCCACCTTGCCATGTTCGCCTTCACTCTCCTCATCAAACTAGAGCACCCCCTCCACCCCCACCCAGTCCCGCGCCACCTGCACCCCCAGCCATCTAAAGTGGGCCGCCGCCCTACGGAATAGCAGCACCCCCACCCAGGCCAGGACACCATATAGTATTCACTTTTGTCCAAATTTAGCTTAAACCCGAAAAGGACCCAAACGCTCAGAGCATCTCCAGTATATCCCCCATCAACGCCCGCAGCTCTGACACGTACAATAATAAATCATCCACGTATAAAGCATCCCCCACCCCCCCCGCAGTATTCCCTTCCACACTCCCGAACCCCTCAACGCGATGGGCAAATGCTCGATCGCCAGTGCAAATAACAGAGGGGACATAGGACACCCCTACCTGGTCCGCCGGCGCAGAGCAAAATACCCAAAACTCATATTGCTCGTGCGGACACTCATCCTCAGCTCCCTATACAATAACCGTACCCACTCCACAAATCGCAGCCCGATCCCAAACCGCTCTAACACCGCCATCAAATATCCCCACTCTACCCGATCAAATGCCTTTCCTGCGTCCAGGGCAACCACCACCTCTGTCTCCCTCCCCTTCGCCTGTGCCATAACTATATTCAACACTCTCTTAATATTCAAAAATAGCTGCCACCCTTTCACGAATCCCGTCTGGTCCTCCCTTATCACCTTCGTGAGGCACTCCTCCAACCTAACCGCCAACATCGTCTCCAATATCTTCGTATCCACATTCAATAGCGAAATTGGCATGTACAACCCACACTCTGTCGGATCCTTGTCCTTCTTTAGCAGTAAGGAGAACGAGGCCTGCCCCAAAGTCTGTGGCAGCAGCCCCTTCCCTATCACCTCCTCAAACATCCCCACCATCAGCGGTGTCAACTTATCCTTAAATTTCTTATAATACTTCACTGGGAATCCATCCAGCCCTGCTTCCTTCCCCGACTCATCCTCCCAATTGCCTCCTTTATCTCCTGCTCCCCTATTGCCCCCTGAAATGTGGCCCTAACCTCCTTCCCCAATCTCAGATGTTCTAAACCGTCCAGGAAGTCCTGCATCTCCCGATCCTCCCCTGGTGGCTCCGCCCTATACAATCTCTCTTAAAACTCCTCAAACACCCTATTAATCTGGCCTGGGGCCACCACCAATTTCCCCATATTATCCCGCACCTGAATAATTTCCCTCGCCGCCGCCTCCCTCCAAAGTTAACCTGCCAACCTGCGTCCCACCTTCTCCCCAATACTCATAAACTGCTCCCCTTGCCCACCTCAATTGGCACACTGCCTTCCTAATGGACAACAGATCAAAGCTCGCCTGTAGCTCCCTCCTCCCCTTCGCCTGCTAATTCATGTCTTCTCCAAGTTAATTCTGGATAGGAAAGGTTGCATTGTAAAAATTCTTCTGCTGTTTAAAACTATGAGATCTTGTTGTTTTAATTCAATCACCAAATTACAGAATTGTTACGATACAGAGGAGGCCATTTGGTCCATTGTGTCTGCACTGGCTCTCCAAAGGGACATTATGGTTTTGTGCCATTTCCCTGCACCCTTGTATATTGTTCCTATTCAAGTAATCATCGAATGCCCTCTTAGTAAATTTCATCCACTTAAAAATAAAGTTACTGTTCTCTACCACGATCATAACGTCAGAGTGTCTTTTTATTGTTGCTAGTGGAGGGATATCCATTGGCCAGGACATCAGGGAGATTTATGTTTTCCTAGAGTGCCATGGCAACTTTCATATCCATCCAATAGAAAAGTGGGTTTAACGTTATTTCCAAAAGATTCAAAGGAATAAAAAGCGGTGTTCTTTCAAATTTGCTCATGGATCAAGCAAGGACAGAATATAACCCAAACTACTGAACCATATGCAATTCATAAGCTCTTGAATTTATGTCCCACCTTTAAGATAAGGTCAGTGGCCCACTTATGATATCCAGTTCGCACTCGTTTAAAGATGGCGTGCAAGTTGGCTTTGTGCAGTTGTGTGCGAGGTCAGCAGTTTTCCTTGTAGAACTCTGTGGGAGGGGCGCAGGAGAATAGAAATTTGCATGGAGCTTGGAGACCAGTAAGCGTGAATCAATGGTGGGGGAAGGGGGTTGTGGAATGGGCCCACGAGCAAGGAGGAATGGAAGAGTGATCCATGGGAGATAGGTGGTGTGGCCGGGAGCACGGAAATGTGGAATCAGGAAGGGTCTAGGGGATGGTGGAAACAGTCAGTCAAAGTAGGAAAATGTGGGGCCTAAAGGGCGGCGTTAATGCTGCCTACGTCCCCAGGTGGCAAAGTCCTTACAGGGATTTGAGGCCACCTACAACTTTCCAATTATCCCTGCTGAGGGTAATCTTGGATAATCTGCTTTACAATGCAGAGGGAGGTCCAGCTGATTCTGCAAATTCAACCATGTCCCACGGAGTGGTGAGTACAAATCTGGATACCAAGATGAATATGTCAATGAAGAATGAACACAAATACATAATATTGTTTCTTCCACATTAAAGGAAATGCCCCTGACTCCCGTGTAACCATCAATTAGTGCCAACAATGAGGCATGCTAGTACAGATGGCTCTCTGACTAAGCTAGTTAATAATGATGATGCATACATGAATAAAGTACAATCAATGTAACATGAAATATTTACTTCCTGTTCTTCTGTCATGAATGGTGCGCCATGATTAAAATGCTGCTTGCAGTGTCAAATCATCAGAGCATTAAACTTTCACAGCTGATCTGTAGGCTGCCATAACGGAATCAACAGATGTGGTCAGAATAGCAAAATACAGGGCCTTGTTCTTCTTCCAGAGAAAATACAGGTGTTTCCAGTCATTTATTTTGGAGCGATACAAACTACGATTTTTACAAATTTATGGAATAACAAATATTCTGCAATAAGTTTACAATATACACAGGTGCTTAGCCACCTGCTTACTGAACATATTTGGACAAGATCCTGACCGGTGAAAGACCTTCTATTAAAATGTGACCTTCAGCTAATTACTAGTTTTTGCAAACACATTTAATATTTCAGGGAAAAATAATTCTGAATCTAATGTTCAACTAAACAACTTTTAGAAATATAATATGGTTTTCAGAAAAATTTGGTTGTAAGAAATTTTCATAAACTTTGGTACTTCCCTACCCGTGGTAAGATTACACAAATCAAGGCCAATATAGGTTGGAATACACAAATCAAGGCCAATATGGGTCAGAGTACACAAATCAAGGCCAATATGGGCCGGAGTACACAAATCAAGGCCAATATGGGTCGGAGTACACAAATCAAGGCCAATATGGGTCGGAGTACACAAATCAAGGCCAATACGGGTCGGAGTACACAAATCAAGGCCAATACAGGCCGGAGTACACAAATCAAGGCAATATTGGCCGGAGTACACAAATCAAGGCCAATACGGGTCGGAGTACACAAATCAAGGCCAATACGGGTCGGAGTACACAAATCAAGGCCAATATAGGCTGGAGTACACAAATCAAGGCCAATATGGGTAGGAGTACACAAATCAAGGCCAATACGGGTCGGAGTACACAAATCAAGGCCAATATAGGCCGGAGTACACAAATCAAGGCCAATATAGGCTGGAGTACACAAATCAAGGCCAATGTGAGCCGGAGTACACAAATCAAGGCCAATATAGGTTGGAGTACACAAATCAAGGCCAATATGGGCCGCAGTACACAAATGAAGGCCAATATGGGCCGGAGTACACAAATCAAGGCCAATATGGGTCGGAGTACACAAATCAAGGCCAATACAGGCCGGAGTACACAAATCAAGGCAATATTGGCCGGAGTACACAAATCAAGGCCAATATGGGTCGGAGTACACAAATCAAGGCCAATAGGGGTCGGAGTACACAAATCAAGGCCAATATGGGTCGGAGTACACAAATCAAGGCCAATAGGGGTCGGAGTACACAAATCAAGGCCAATACGGGTCGGAGTACACAAATCAAGGCCAATACGGGTCGGAGTACACAAATCAAGGCCAATATAGGCCGGAGTACACAAATCAAGGCCAATATAGGCTGGAGTACACAAATCAAGGCCAATGTGAGCCGGAGTACACAAATCAAGGCCAATATGGGCCGCAGTACACAAATCAAGGCCAATATGGGTCGGAGTACACAAATCAAGGCCAATATGGGCCGGAGTACACAAATCAAGGCTAATACAGGCCGGAGTACACAAATCAAGGCAATATTGGCCGGAGTACACAAATCAAGGCCAATAGGGGTCGGAGTACACAAATCAAGGCCAATAGGGGTCGGAGTACACAAATCAAGGCCAATACGGGTCGGAGTACACAAATCAAGGCCAATACGGGTCGGAGTACACAAATCAAGGCCAATATAGGCTGGAGTACACAAATCAAGGCCAATATGGGTCGGAGTACACAAATCAAGGCCAATACGGGTCGGAGTACACAAATCAAGGCCAATATAGGCCGGAGTACACAAATCAAGGCCAATATAGGCTGGAGTACACAAATCAAGGCCAATATGAGCCGGAGTACACAAATCAAGGCCAATATAGGTTGGAGTACACAAATCAAGGCCAATATGGGTCGGAGTACACAACTCAAGGCCAATATGGGTCGGAGTACACAAATCAAGGCCAATATGGGTCGGAGTACACAAATCAAGGCCAATATGGGCCGGAGTACACAAATCAAGGCCAATATAGGCCGGAGTACACAAATCAAGGCCAATATGGGTCGGAGTACACAAATCAAGGCCAATATAGGCCGGAGTACACAAATCAAGGCCAATATAGGCTGGAGTACACAAATCAAGGCCAATATGAGCCAGAGTACACAAATCAAGGCCAATATGGGTCGGAGTACACAAATCAAGGCCAATATAGGCTGGAGTACACAAATCAAGGCCAATATGGGCCGGAGTACACAAATCAAGGCTAATACAGGCCGGAGTACACAAATCAAGGCAATATTGGCCGGAGTACACAAATCAAGGCCAATAGGGGTCGGAGTACACAAATCAAGGCCAATAGGGGTCGGAGTACACAAATCAAGGCCAATACGGGTCGGAGTACACAAATCAAGGCCAATACGGGTCGGAGTACACAAATCAAGGCCAATATAGGCTGGAGTACACAAATCAAGGCCAATATGGGTCGGAGTACACAAATCAAGGCCAATACGGGTCGGAGTACACAAATCAAGGCCAATATAGGCCGGAGTACACAAATCAAGGCCAATATAGGCTGGAGTACACAAATCAAGGCCAATATGAGCCGGAGTACACAAATCAAGGCCAATATAGGTTGGAGTACACAAATCAAGGCCAATATGTGTCGGAGTACACAAATCAAGGCCAATATGGGTCGGAGTACACAAATCAAGGCCAATATGGGTCGGAGTACACAAATCAAGGCCAATATGGGTCGGAGTACACAAATCAAGGCCAATATGGGTCGGAGTACACAAATCAAGGCCAATATGGGTCGGAGTACACAAATCAAGGCCAATATGGGCCGGAGTACACAAATCAAGGCCAATATAGGCCGGAGTACACAAATCAAGGCCAATATGGGTCGGAGTACACAAATCAAGGCCAATATAGGCCGGAGTACACAAATCAAGGCCAATATAGGCTGGAGTACACAAATCAAGGCCAATATGAGCCAGAGTACACAAATCAAGGCCAATATGGGTCGGAGTACACAAATCAAGGCCAATATAGGCTGGAGTACACAAATCAAGGCCAATATGAGCCGGAGTACACAAATCAAGGCCAATATGAGCCGGAGTACACAAATCAAGGCCAATATGGGCCGGAGTACACAAATCAAGGCCAATATAGGCTGGAGTACACAAATCAAGGCCAATATGGGCCGGAGTACACAAACCAAGGCCAATATGGGTTGGAGTACACAAATCAAGGCCAATATGGGTTGGAGTACACAAATCAAGGCCATTATGGGTTGGAGTACACAAATCAAGGCCAATATGGGCTGGAGTACACAAATCAAGGCCAATATGGGCTGGAGTACACAAATCAAGGCCAATATGGGTCGGAGTACACAAATCAAGGCCAATATGGGTCGGAATACTCAAATCAAGGCCATTATGGGTTGGAGTACACAAATCAAGGCCAATATGGGTCGGAGTACACAAATCAAGGCCATTATGGGTTGGAGTACACAAATCAAGGCCATTATGGGACGGAGTACACAAATCAAGGCCAATATGGGTCGAAGGACATTTTGGGTCGGAATACTCAAATCAAGGCCAATATGAGCCAGAGTACACAAATCAAGGCCAATATTTGGCTGGAGTACACAAATCAAGGCCAATATGGGTCGGAGTACACAAATCAAGGCCAATATGGGTCGGAGTACACAAATCAAGGCCAATATAGGCCGGAGTACACAAATCAAGGCCAATATAGGCTGGAGTACACAAATCAAGGCCAATATGAGCCGGAGTACACAAATCAAGGCCAATATGGGTCGGAGTACACAAATCAAGACCAATATGGGCCGGAGTACACAAATCAAGGCCAATATGGGTCGGAGTACACAAATCAAGGCCAATATGGGTCGGCGTACACAAATCAAGGCCAATATAGGCCGGAGTACACAAATCAAGGCAATATTGGCCGGAGTACACAAATCAAGGCCAATATAGGCCGGAGTACACAAATCAAGGCTAATATAGGCTGGAGTACACAAATCAAGGCCAATATGAGCCAGAGTACACAAATCAAGGCCAATATGAGCCAGAGTACACAAATCAAGGCCAATATGGGTCGGAGTACACAAACAAGGCCAATATGGGTCGGAGTACACAAATCAAGACCAATATGGGCCGGAGTACACAAATCAAGGCCAATATAGGCCGGAGTACACAAATCAAGGCCAATATGGGTCGGAGTACACAAATCAAGGCCAATATAGGCCGGAGTACACAAATCAAGGCCAATATAGGCTGGAGTACACAAATCAAGGCCAATATGAGCCACAGTACACAAATCAAGGCCAATATGGGTCGGAGTACACAAATCAAGGCCAATATAGGCTGGAGTACACAAATCAAGGCCAATGTGAGCCGGAGTACACACATCAAGGCCAATATGGGCCGCAGTACACAAATCAAGGCCAATATGGGTCGGAGTACACAAATCAAGGCCAATATGGGCCGGAGTACACAAATCAAGGCTAATACAGGCCGGAGTACACAAATCAAGGCAATATTCGCCGGAGTACACAAATCAAGGCCAATACGGGTCGGAGTACACAAATCAAGGCCAATATAGGCCGGAGTACACAAATCAAGGCCAATATAGGCTGGAGTACACAAATCAAGGCCAATGTGAGCCGGAGTACACAAATCAAGGCCAATATAGGTTGGAGTACACAAATCAAGGCCAATATGGGCCGCAGTACACAAATCAAGGCCAATATGGGCCGGAGTACACAAATCAAGGCCAATATGGGTCGGAGTACACAAATCAAGGCCAATACAGGCCGGAGTACACAAATCAAGGCAATATTGGCCGGAGTACACAAATCAAGGCCAATATGGGTCGGAGTACACAAATCAAGGCCAATAGGGGTCGGAGTACACAAATCAAGGCCAATACGGGTCGGAGTACACAAATCAAGGCCAATACGGGTCGGAGTACACAAATCAAGGCCAATATAGGCCGGAGTACACAAATCAAGGCCAATATAGGCTGGAGTACACAAATCAAGGCCAATGTGAGCCGGAGTACACAAATCAAGGCCAATATGGGCCGCAGTACACAAATCAAGGCCAATATGGGTCGGAGTACACAAATCAAGGCCAATATGGGCCGGAGTACACAAATCAAGGCTAATACAGGCCGGAGTACACAAATCAAGGCAATATTGGCCGGAGTACACAAATCAAGGCCAATAGGGGTCGGAGTACACAAATCAAGGCCAATAGGGGTCGGAGTACACAAATCAAGGCCAATACGGGTCGGAGTACACAAATCAAGGCCAATACGGGTCGGAGTACACAAATCAAGGCCAATATAGGCTGGAGTACACAAATCAAGGCCAATATGGGTCGGAGTACACAAATCAAGGCCAATACGGGTCGGAGTACACAAATCAAGGCCAATATAGGCCGGAGTACACAAATCAAGGCCAATATAGGCTGGAGTACACAAATCAAGGCCAATATGAGCCGGAGTACACAAATCAAGGCCAATATAGGTTGGAGTACACAAATCAAGGCCAATATGGGTCGGAGTACACAAATCAAGGCCAATATGGGTCGGAGTACACAAATCAAGGCCAATATGGGTCGGAGTACACAAATCAAGGCCAATATGGGTCGGAGTACACAAATCAAGGCCAATATGGGTCAGAGTACACAAATCAAGGCCAATATGGGTCGGAGTACACAAATCAAGGCCAATATGGGCCGGAGTACACAAATCAAGGCCAATATAGGCCGGAGTACACAAATCAAGGCCAATATGGGTCGGAGTACACAAATCAAGGCCAATATAGGCCGGAGTACACAAATCAAGGCCAATATAGGCTGGAGTACACAAATCAAGGCCAATATGAGCCAGAGTACACAAATCAAGGCCAATATGGGTCGGAGTACACAAATCAAGGCCAATATAGGCTGGAGTACACAAATCAAGGCCAATATGGGCCGGAGTACACAAATCAAGGCTAATACAGGCCGGAGTACACAAATCAAGGCAATATTGGCCGGAGTACACAAATCAAGGCCAATAGGGGTCGGAGTACACAAATCAAGGCCAATAGGGGTCGGAGTACACAAATCAAGGCCAATACGGGTCGGAGTACACAAATCAAGGCCAATACGGGTCGGAGTACACAAATCAAGGCCAATATAGGCTGGAGTACACAAATCAAGGCCAATATGGGTCGGAGTACACAAATCAAGGCCAATACGGGTCGGAGTACACAAATCAAGGCCAATATAGGCCGGAGTACACAAATCAAGGCCAATATAGGCTGGAGTACACAAATCAAGGCCAATATGAGCCGGAGTACACAAATCAAGGCCAATATAGGTTGGAGTACACAAATCAAGGCCAATATGGGTCGGAGTACACAAATCAAGGCCAATATGGGTCGGAGTACACAAATCAAGGCCAATATGGGTCGGAGTACACAAATCAAGGCCAATATGGGTCGGAGTACACAAATCAAGGCCAATATGGGTCGGAGTACACAAATCAAGGCCAATATGGGTCGGAGTACACAAATCAAGGCCAATATGGGCCGGAGTACACAAATCAAGGCCAATATAGGCCGGAGTACACAAATCAAGGCCAATATGGGTCGGAGTACACAAATCAAGGCCAATATAGGCCGGAGTACACAAATCAAGGCCAATATAGGCTGGAGTACACAAATCAAGGCCAATATGAGCCAGAGTACACAAATCAAGGCCAATATGGGTCGGAGTACACAAATCAAGGCCAATATAGGCTGGAGTACACAAATCAAGGCCAATATGAGCCGGAGTACACAAATCAAGGCCAATATGAGCCGGAGTACACAAATCAAGGCCAATATGGGCCGGAGTACACAAATCAAGGCCAATATAGGCTGGAGTACACAAATCAAGGCCAATATGGGCCGGAGTACACAAACCAAGGCCAATATGGGTTGGAGTACACAAATCAAGGCCAATATGGGTTGGAGTACACAAATCAAGGCCATTATGGGTTGGAGTACACAAATCAAGGCCAATATGGGCTGGAGTACACAAATCAAGGCCAATATGGGCTGGAGTACACAAATCAAGGCCAATATGGGTCGGAGTACACAAATCAAGGCCAATATGGGTCGGAATACTCAAATCAAGGCCATTATGGGTTGGAGTACACAAATCAAGGCCAATATGGGTCGGAGTACACAAATCAAGGCCATTATGCGTTGGAGTACACAAATCAAGGCCATTATGGGTCGGAGTACACAAATCAAGGCCAATATGGGTCGAAGGACATTTTGGGTCGGAATACTCAAATCAAGGCCAATATGAGCCAGAGTACACAAATCAAGGCCAATATTTGGCTGGAGTACACAAATCAAGGCCAATATGGGTCGGAGTACACAAATCAAGGCCAATATGGGTCGGAGTACACAAATCAAGGCCAATATAGGCCGGAGTACACAAATCAAGGCCAATATAGGCTGGAGTACACAAATCAAGGCCAATATGAGCCGGAGTACACAAATCAAGGCCAATATGGGTCGGAGTACACAAATCAAGACCAATATGGGCCGGAGTACACAAATCAAGGCCAATATGGGTCGGAGTACACAAATCAAGGCCAATATGGGTCGGAGTACACAAATCAAGGCCAATATAGGCCGGAGTACACAAATCAAGGCAATATTGGCCGGAGTACACAAATCAAGGCCAATATAGGCCGGAGTACACAAATCAAGGCTAATATAGGCTGGAGTACACAAATCAAGGCCAATATGAGCCAGAGTACACAAATCAAGGCCAATATGAGCCAGAGTACACAAATCAAGGCCAATATGGGTCGGAGTACACAAATCAAGGCCAATATGGGTCGGAGTACACAAATCAAGACCAATATGGGCCGGAGTACACAAATCAAGGCCAATATGGGCCGGAGTACACAAATCAAGGCCAATATGGGTCGGAGTACACAAATCAAGGCCAATATAGGCCGGAGTACACAAATCAAGGCCAATATAGGCTGGAGTACACAAATCAAGGCCAATATGAGCCAGAGTACACAAATCAAGGCCAATATGGGTCGGAGTACACAAATCAAGGCCAATATAGGCTGGAGTACACAAATCAAGGCCAATATGAGCCGGAGTACACAAATCAAGGCCAATATGGGCCGGAGTACACAAATCAAGGCCAATATGGGTCGGAGTACACAAATCAAGGCCAATATGGGCCGGAGTACACAAATCAAGGCCAATATGGCCGGAGTACACAAATCAAGGCCAATATTGGCCGGAGTACACAAATCAAGGCCAATATGGGTCGGAGTACACAAATCAAGGCCAATATGGGTCGGAGTACACAAATCAAGGCCAATATGGGTCGGAGTACACAAATCAAGGCCAATATGGGTCGGAGTACACAAATCAAGGCCAATATAGGCTGGAGTACACAAATCAAGGCCAATATGGGTCGGAGTACACAAATCAAGGCCAATATGGGTCGGAGTACACAAATCAAGGCCAATATAGGCCGGAGTACACAAATCAAGGCCAATATAGGCTGGAGTACACAAATCAAGGCCAATATGAGCCGGAGTACACAAATCAAGGCCAATATAGGTTGGAGTACACAAATCAAGGCCAATATGGGTCGGAGTACACAAATCAAGGCCAATATGGGTCGGCGTACACAAATCAAGGCCAATATAGGCCGTAGTACACAAATCAAGGCCAATATTGGCCGGAGTACACAAATCAAGGCCATATAGGCCGGAGTACACAAATCAAGGCCTAATATAGGCTGGAGTACACAAATCAAGGCCAATATGAGCCAGAGTACACAAATCAAGCCAATATGAGCCAGAGTACACAATCAAGGCCCAATATGGGTCGAGTACCAACAAGGCCATTGGGTCGGAGTACACAATCAAGACCATATGGGCCGGAGTACACAATCAAGGCCATATAGGCCGGAGTACACAATCAAGGCCAATATGGGTCGGAGTACACAATCAAGGCCAATATAGGGGCGGAGTACACAAATCAAGGCCAATATAGGCCGGAGTACACAAATCAAGGCCAATATAGGCTGGAGTACACAAATCAAGGCCAGTATGAGCCAGAGTACACAAATCAAGGCCAATATGGGTCGGAGTACACAAATCAAGGCCAATATAGGCTGGAGTACACAAATCAAGGCCAATGTGAGCCGGAGTACACAAATCAAGGCCAATATGGGCCGCAGTACACCAAATCAAGGCCAAATGGGTCGGAGTACACAAATCAAGGCCAATATGGGCTGGAGTACACAAATCAAGGCCAATATAGGGCGGAGTACACAAATCAAGGCCAATATGGGTCGGAGTACACAAATCAAGGCCAATATGGGTCGGAGTACACAAATCAAGGCCAATATGGGTCGGAGTACACAAATCAAGGCCAATATGGGTCGGAGTACACAAATCAAGGCCATTATGGGTCGGAGTACACAAATCAAGGCCAATATGGGTCGGAGTACACAAATCAAGGCCAATTATGGGTCGGAGTACACAAATCAAGGCCAATATGAGTCGGAGTACACAAATCAAGGCCAATATTGGTCGGAGTACACAAATCAAGGCCAATATGGGTCGGAGTACACAAATCAAGGCCAATATGGGTCGGAGTACACAAATCAAGGCCAATATGGGTCGGAGTACACAAATCAAGGCCAATATGGGTCGGAGTACACAAATCAAGGCCAATATGGGTCGGAGTACACAAATCAAGGCCAATATGGGTCGGAGTACACAAATCAAGGCCAATATGTCAGGGCACAATCAGCTCAAAAGCAAAGATGCTTGTCGTTAACATCGAAGAACGCTCACTGAGAGATCTAGTAATCTCTGTGGTGAGATTTTACCTCCACTTGCCATGTGATGGATTCAAAGAATCCAGGCCAGTCAATACTCCCCCCCAAACCTTGCAATTATCGGGAATCTGAAACTCTAATAGCACAATATTCATGAACTGTTATCAACGGCTCTGATACTGAATCCTGATATTAAAATAGAGGCAATATCTAATCTGAATCAATTCCAAATAAAATTAAAATGTACCAAGTGAGAATTAGCATAATGCCTTGCAGATAAATTTTACTTCTGGCACCAGGATAAGGTTCCGTTGTGAATTTGCCAGCATTTACTTTGTGCTCAGTCATAAAAGTTAAAATTACTTAATATTTCGTTATTTTCTTTAGGAGAAATATGCTTTGTTGTCTCAGTGACCATGCAATCAAAATGCGTTTGCCTAAGTGAAAAATTTAATTTTTAAAAAATCTACAATCAGTAGTTAGAGTTCCCAACAAGGTTAGACTGATACTGACAAAGCACCCTGTGTCCAGATCATCACTGGTTAGCCCAGGAGTGAGGGAAGGAGAGTTCTATCAGAAAATACGGGAAATAGAGCAGTTGGAGTTAGATACAAAACAGGTTTTGATCTCTAAAAAGATCAGTACAATCTAATTTGTATGAATTCACTAAAGGAGATTTGCCCCAGATGTTAAAACTGCATCCTTCTGGGCTAAAAGCACCCAAAAGCTTCTCATTGTGGTGGATTACATCAAGAATTTGTTAAGTATTTTACACCACAATATCTGCCAAAAACATACGAACATTTTCAACCAATCAAACTTTTCTGCAAATGATGCATGTTGCGGTCATTTTTAAAAGCTTGCCTACAGACCAATGAGCTGTTAGGTTAGAATTCCATCTTGGTTAAACAAACATCAACTGTCAAATAGAATTATTAATTCAATATAAAATTATGCACAGAAAACAAAATAATGGAGGGGGGGGGGAAAGAAAGGCTGCATTAAGAAAGAGAGATAAAAGTATTTTTTTTTTTAATTGCTGAAGGAATGAAACTCCACAATTGTTAATTTTCAATATCAGGAGGTTGTCTGCCAATAATCAAGATTTATTGCACCATTAAGAATTTACATACACTGGAATCTTTCTTGAAGTTCAGAGGGTATAGATCACGTAAGAAAGAATTTCACATCTTTTCATGTATTTTAATGCCAGGCTAACTCAGGCTGAACCTCTGGAATTCCACATTTAAAAAAAATATATTTAGATTACCCAATTATTTTTTCCAATTAAGGGGCAATTTAGCGTAGCCAATCCACCTACTCTGCACACTTTTGGGTTGTGGGGGCGAAACCCACGCAGACACGGGGAGAATGTGCAAACTCCACACGGACAGTGACCCAGAGCCGGGATCGAACCTGGGACCTCAGCGCCGTGAGGCGGTTGTGCTAACCACTAGGCCACCGTGGAATTCCACATTTAACTGCACATGTAACCACTGGAAGAAGCATTCTCCTTTACACTCCAATAATTGCTGCAGCAAAATCTAGCCCGATAAATTGTTTTTTTAAAGCACTGTTTAGTGTGTGCAACAGACAAGAAAAATATGTCACATACAACTGAAACGAATCATGTATCTTTAGGTTTCCATTCTGCAGAATTATTATGTAATTATGATCATTAAGTTAATCACCAAAAAATCCTTGTTCAATTTGTTTTTTAAAAATAAATTTAGAGTACCCAATTATTTTTTCAAATTAAGGGGCAATTTAGTGCGGTCAATCCACCTAAACTGCACATCTTTTGGGTTGTGGGGGTGAAACCCACGCAGACACAGAGAGAATGTGCAGACTCCACACGGACAGTGACCCAGAGCTGGGATTCGAACCCATGTCCTCAGCGCAGTAGGCAGCAATGCTAACCACTGTGCCGCCCTGTTCAATTTGTTTACTACTTTCAGTGAATGTTTGTCAAGTGCCCATACACCAAACCACTGCTAATTAGTGAGGATGTGATATAATGGAACACACAGACACATCGTACTCTTTACATTCTCAAGTAGACTGATTTCTTGTTGCAATACAAATAAATATTGTTATTGAGTTTTCTTAAACACATGCAACAACAAAAATAATTCAAAACAGGTATTTCTTATAACTACTGGTCAGTTAATCACGATTCAAAAGGCATTTGAACAACAAATATAGCTGATGAACATAGTGGAAACAACCCCATAACATCGGCGGGATTCTCCGTCCCTCCACGCTACATTTCTGCCTCAACCCGCCGGTGGGATTTTCCGTTACACCAGCCAGTCAATGGGGTTTCCCATTGTGGGGCAGCCCTGTGCCGTCGGGAAACCGCTGGGCGGCCGCAAAACGGAGCATCCCGCCGGCGGAGAATCCCATCCTATATATTTGTTAATGAAGGAAACAACTTACTACCTTCCCAAGAAGCTTGCTAATCTGCCTGAACCACCTCTGTGAAGAAGATTAACATGACCTGATCACCAACAGGGACATTTTCTGGACAGAATAGCACTAATAGTTTATTTGCACAACTTGATGCAGCATATTCACCCAGAAACAGCCTTAATTTGAGATACAAGAGCGGAGAGAAACTACTCTGAAGTCTATAGAAATTGCTGCCAATAAATATTTTCAATCCATAATATGCACTACAGTAAGATTAACAAGGAAGTCCATGATTGCCAATGTCCCCTTAGGGCACTGTATCTGAAGAGAGAGCGAGAGAGAATATACGCTAGCCCAATTACAATTATGTTGCCTCCATATGTGCCTGATTTAATTCACAAAGAAATGCATTGCACTATTGAATTCATCTTTTAAATATGGTACACAATGGATTTAAAAATAGATGGTTGGAGTAATACCCAGCACAAAGGAAGAGTGTTGTGGCTTTTGGAGGCTGGGGATTCTGTGGCGAGTCCACCATTTAAAAGGCACAATCAGGAGTGTGATGAAATACTCTCCACTTGCCACAGCTCCAAACACACTCAAGAAACTCAACACCATCCAGGACAGCAGTCCACTCGATCGACACCCGTCCACAAACATTCACTCCCTCCCGCTATGGCACACAGCGGCAGCAGTGTGTACCATCTATACGATGCACTGCAACAACTCACCATGGTTCCTTTGACAGCACCTTACAACCTGCAACTGCTTCCACCTAGAAGGAAAAGATCACCAGACACATGGAACACCACCACCTGCAAGTTGCCCTCTTATCTGCACACCATTATGACTTAGAAGTATATCACCTTGCTGCCATTCCGTAGGGCAGTAATCCATTTTAGATACCTGGGGGTGCAGGTGGCATGCGATTGGGGGGGGGGGGGGGGGGGGGGGGGGGGGGGGGGGGGGGGGGGGGGGGGGGGGGGGGGGGGGGGGGTCCATAGATATAACATTACTAGTCTGGTGGGAGGGTGAAAGCGGATTTGGCAACATGGGGTTGTCTTCCTCTGTTGCTGGCAGGTCAGGTGTAGGCAATGAAGATAAATGTATTGCCGTGGTTTTTGTTCATTTTTCAATGCCTGCTGATCTTTTTATCAAAGGTATTTTTTAGGGAAGTAGAAAAGGTGATTACCTCGTTCATTTGTGGGAAGGGGGAGAGAAAGTGGCTAGGATTAAAAAGGTGCTGTTACTGGGGAACTGTGTGTGTAAGCCATGTTGGCTGGGTATGGTGGTTGGCTGGGGGGGTGGGGGCTGTTCTTTACTGAGATATGTTTACATTTGTAATTACTGTTATAAAATCATAAATGCCTTAATAAAATGTTTTTCAAAAAAAAAAGTAGGTGCTGTTGCAGAGAGGACAGCAATCATGGGGGCTGGGTCTCCCAAATGTATTGTATTATTACTGGGTGGTGAATGCTGAGAAGGTAAGGTGCTGGGTGGAGGGGTTGACTCCCAGTGGGTTAGATTGGAGGAGAGTCTATGCAGGGGGTCAGGGTCGAGTGCGTTGGCAACAACATCACTCCCCATGGCCCCGGGGAAATACTCAGGGGGTCCGGTGGCAGTGGTGACACTCAAGGTCTGGAGGCAGTTGCGTCAGTACTTTAGGTTGTGGGTGGGGTCAAGGGAAATGCTGATTCGAGGAAATCATAGATTCGAGCCAGGAAGGTGGGATGGGAAATTTTGGAGATGGGAGGAGAGGGGAGTTAGGATATTAAAGGATTTGTTTCTGGGTGGCCGGTTTGCGAAGTTGGAGGAGCTGGGGAGATGTTTAGGTATATACAGATCCGCAATTTTTCCAGGAAGGAGGTACAGAGCTTTCCGATGGTGCTGGCTCCCACACTGTTGGGACAGGGGGGATGGAGAAGTGGGTGGTGTCGGCAATTTATGGAGTAATTCTTGGGGAAGATAAGGTATCGCTAGAGAGGATTAAGGCAAAGTGGGAGGAAGAGTTGGGAGAGGATATTGAGGAGGGGTCATGGTGTGAGGTGCTCCGGAGGGTGAATGCATCAACTTTGTGCGCAAGGTTGGGGCTGATACAGTTTTTAAAAATAAATTTAGAGTACCCAATTCATTTTTTTTTCCAATTAAGGGGCAATTTAGCATGGCCAATCCACCTACCCTGCACATCTTTGTGTTGTGGGGGCGAAACCCACGCAAACACGGGGAGAATGTGCAAACTCCACACGGACAGTGACCCAGAGCCGGGATCAAACCTGGGACCTCGGCGTCGTGAGGCATTAGGGCTAACCCACTGCACCGCCGTGCTGACCCCGGGGCTGATACAGTTGAAGATGGTGTGTAGGGTGCACCTCAAAAGGAAAATGAGCAGACGTTTTGAGGGGGTGGAGGATGTTTGAGAACGTTGTCGTGGGGGCCCCACTAATCACGTTCATATGTTTTGGTCCTGTCCAAAACTGGAGGGGTATTGGAGGGAGGTCTTTAGGATAATCTCAAAGGTGATGCACGTGAGAGTCGAGCTGGGTCCCCTAGAGGCCATATTCGGGGTGTCGGATAGGCCGGGGTTGGAAGCGGTGCAGAGGCAGATGTCTTAGCCTTCCCCTCGCCAATCGCCCAAAGGTGGATTCTGTTGGGGTGGAGGTCAGCTTCTCCACCCTTTGCCTCTGCGTGGCGGGGGGATCTGCTTGAGTTCTTACCGTTCGAGAAAGTGAAGTTCCAGTTGAGTGGGAGGAAAGCAGGGTTTTACAAATCACGGGCCTTGTTCATCATGCATTTTCATGAATTGGATGACATTAGGGGGGGGTTTGGAATGTATAAGTTATTGATGATTCTTTTTCATTAGTGTTTTGTATTCAAAATGTTGGGAGCTGTTTGCTGGTGGGTGGGATAAGGGGATTGTTGGCTGGGGGATTGCCATTGTATTTGTTGATTATCAGTTGTTGTAAATTTTGATCAAAATGTGAAAAAGGAGAATAAAAATATTTTTTCAAAAATACGTATATCACCTTTCCTTCACTGTCACGGAATCAAAATCCTGGAACTCCCTCCTGAACAACAGCATTCTGAGTGTATCTTCACCACAGAGACTTCAGTGGTTCATGAAGGCAGCTCACCACCACCTTCTCAAGGGCAATTAGGGGTGGGCAATAAAAGCAGGCTTTGTCAGTGATGCTCACATCCCAAGAACAAAATTTTAAAAGGATTCGATAACTAGGTGGGCTTTTATTTACCTTGGTTTTTTAAAAATAATGGCCACGATTCTCCAGAAAAATTTCCAAGCGTTGTAGAGAGCGAGCATTGCCGCAAGTTTCCCAGAGCTCGGCCCAGCGAAACCGGCAAAGCAATTCAACATTAATTGGTCCACTTAAGGAGGCCTCATGGGTTTCTCGCTGCAAATAACGCCTCGCCAGCTGATTCGCCCGGACCGTGCTCGCCAGCCACTGTGCTAACAAGGTCGAGCAGCACTTAAACTGCACTTGCTTGGCCAACCCCAGCCAGCTCGCAATAATGGCGTCGAGGAGACCGGTACCAAGATTCGGGGACGCAGAGCTGGGAAGCTCCTAGACACGGTAGAGACCAGGAAGGATGTCCCGTTTCCCCTGGGGGGTGAGCTACAAGGCAGCCAGTGCTGCCCGGGATGAGGTGGCAGCAGCCGTTAGTTCCAACGGAATGACAAAGAGGACTGGCCAGCAGTGCAGGAAGGTCAACGACCTACACCGGGCAGCACGAGTGAGTAGACACCGACGTGAACCCCCCCCACCCCAGCTCTCCAAGTGACCCCCAACCACGCCCTCACGCACCCTCTCCCACCACTAAACCACTTGTGTGGCTAACGATGCTCTCTCTGTGTTTCCTCAGGAAAAGCTCTGCCACAATCTGCGAGAGAGGGCCCAGAATGGCGGTGGGGTGCGAACTTGAGAATCTTCACCTCCTTTGAGGAGCAGACTCTGGAGGTGACTGGTATGGCTGAGGACAGGGCCGTCGCCAATGTGTAGACTGGCGGACATCGCAGAGGTGAGGAACTACTGGGCTCCACCCGAAGGACCTGTCAAACACGAGTTGTGATTGCCTTACTGCCTGACCCATTCCTCCCATTGACCACATGTCCATTCTCCTGCAGGTCCTCCAACCGATGGGGCCAACCAATCCCGAGTGGCACCCACTGCTCACTCCGAAGAGAACACTTCAGAAGAGAGCTCATGGATGACACCATAATAGTCACAGCACAGATGTCATCCCCACCCTCCACCAGCGCAGATACACACATCTCGGTGGGACATGTTAGTGGTCAGGCTCCTGGGGCACAATCTGGTGAGCACCACACTACTGCTGATGTACATCAGGTGGAGGCAGGAGTCCCCAGGCGGGACAGCAGTCGAAGATCTGCTGGATCCCAGGGTCCAGCTGGGTCCCAGCCGTGTCCCAGCCTGATGCTGAGCTACTGGAAGTGGGTTACCCGGAGCTGGGGGAGACAATAGAGAGCGGCCGGGACATTCAAAGGGAGATTTCAGCATCACTCCAGCAGATCCATAGCCGCTTGCAGGAGTCCCAGAGGCTGCGGGTGTAGGAGATGGCGCTGGCAATGAGTGGCACCGAGGCCAACACTGCTAGCATGGAGACCGCAGTGGGGCACCTGGAGCACAACGTCAGCACCATGAGTGAAGGATCCAAGGCATCGCGCAGTCGGTGACGGCCATGGCTGAGGGTCTCGGTAGAATATTTGACTCGCTGGGGGATGTCACCCAGAATCAAGCTGACTTTGATGAGATTCTGCACGTCCCGCTCTCAGATGGTCATGGCCGAGGCTTTGCGGAGCTTGTCCCAATTGCAGGTGGGCATTGCCAAGGCACTGCAGAGCATGTCCCAGTCACTGAGGAGCATCGCCAACCCGGACCCGTCCCATGGAGTGGCGACGGTGGGCTCCAGCTCCGCCAAGATCCACCCCTCTCTTGAGGACGCGTACCGCAGGCAGCACACGGAGGCTGTGCGTGTGCTGCCGACAAGTGAGCCGGGGCCCTCCGGCCTCAGAGCATGCCCGCCTCCACCTCAGATGTACATCCTGGGGTAACACCAAGACGTAGTGGTAGAGCAAGGAGGGCCAGGCACATTGAGGATCACTGAGGGCATCGGGGAGTTGGCACTATCTGGAATGATGTATTGCATAGCACATTAAACAGCTCTTTGCACAAGCATTATGATACCTCTGTCACTTTCTTCCACAATGCGGGCTGGCCCCCGGACCCTTTGCCTAGCTCTCCAGGCAACCCCCACCCCAGTGGTACACACCCACCTCCAGTCGTGGACATGTCCCAGGAGCTGTGTTCCATCCCTGGGTGTTCAGATGGTGGCTGCTGCATGTGTGGTATTGCCTCCTGCAGTGTTCAAGCATAGTGTCCAGGCATCAAGGTGCGATGGGATGCTAGGCAAGGACTCCCACATGCTACATGGCCCGCCCCACCCACGGGAACCCACTTGGCTTGTGCCAAGTGCTCACTTACCCATGATTGTCAATTCCCTATTAACGATAGCCTTCAGCCGCACGCTGGAGGCCTCAGCGGTCAGTGGGGGGGTTGTGGGTGATCAGTGGAGCAGAAGGGCAGGGATAAGGGTTGCCCCCAGAATGGGATTGGGATCCAGGTGTTGGCATGGTGGTGCAGTAAGAGCTTGCCCCCCCCCCACCCTTCTATGGCGACCCACCCCTGCGGATGGTTCCCCCACACTCCGCCGAGCACTGGGATGGCAAGCCCAGCACACCCGGTCTCTTTGCCTGTAAGCAAAAATGGCTAATCATCTCCTCAGCTCCTCACAGAACCCCTTCCACCAGGTTCACATTTTTCAAAAGGAGTACAAATCGGAGCCAGCGTGACCACTTGCTGGGGAGGCCAATGAATGACAGGAGGCCATAGGATATGGGGACGCTCTCGTTAATTGTACGGAATTGGGGCCGAAGAGGTGATAATTGGTTTCTTGCCACACTATGGCGATATCACGATTTCACCCACGGGAGTGGGCCGATTGCATTGCAAACAGTTTGGCGCCTGGCACGGTTCTCGTTTTTAGCCTCTCCCGATATTCACCTGCCTTCTTACGCTGAAGCCCGAGTGTATTGAGGCCGGAAGATCGTGCCCAATGTCCTTCTAGTCACATGATGATAGCCTTACTAAGAAATACCAGCCATAATGGCAGAGACAGGGGAAAAAAAATTGACAAGATATAATAGGTGCAACCCCCAACAACCAGATTAGGAACATTCACAAATGTTGGAAGCAGTCAATGAAGAGAGAAAATTAAAATCTCACAAAGAGTGAAATTGCATAGGGAATCCAAGGTTTGCCCCCTGGTGTTAAATATTAGAATTTAAGAATGTGTTCCACACAACTGGTGATGAATGAATGAAATAAAACGCTTCAAAGGAAGTAACTGCTGCACCTAAATATATTTGATATAAAAATAGCATTTTCTTCAAAATTAAGGTACAACTGACTGAACATGAACAATTGACATGGGTCGATTACTAGGGGGCATAGGTTTAAGGTGCAAGGAGCAAGGTTTAGAGGAGATGTACGAGGCAATTCTTTTTTACACAGAGGGTTGTGGGTGCCTGGAACTCGCTGCCGGAGGAGGTGGCAGAAACAGGGATGATAGTAACGTTTAAGGGGCATCTGGACAAATACATGAATAGAATGGGAATAGAGGGGTTCGGACCCAGGAAGTGTAAAAGATTTTAGTTTAGACGGGCAGCATGGTCAGCGCAGGCTTGGAGGGCCGAAGGACCTGTTCCTGTGCTGTACTTTTCTTTGTTCTTTGTTTCTAATATCCTTGGGTAGGTAATATTGCAAAAACTGGAGGACATTGTTGAACTAGAAACGAGTGCAGAAGAGATTTACGAGGATGCTACCAGGACTTGATTGTCTGAGTTATAAGGAGAAGCTGGATAGAACATAGAACATAGAAAAATGCAGCACAGAACAGGCCCTTCGGCCCACGATGTTGCGCCAAACTTTTGTCCTAGATTAAGAACAAATTAATCTACACCACATCATTCTACCGTAATCCATGTACCTATCCAATAGCCGCTTGAAGGTCCCTAATGTTTCCGACTCAACTACTTCCACAGGCAGTGCATTCCATGCCCCCACTACTCTCTGGGTAAAGAACCTACCTCTGACATCCCCCCTATATCTTCCACCATTCACCTTAAATTTATGTCCCCTTGTAATGGTTTGTTCCACCCGGATAGACTGGGACATTTTTCCCTGGAGCGTAGGAGGCTTAGGAGTGATCTTATAGAGGTCTATAAAATAATGAGGAGCATAGATAAGGTAGATGAGCCTAGAACTAGAGGGCATAGGTTTAATGTGATAGGGGAGAGATACAAAAGAGGCCAGAGGGGAAATTTATGCACACAGAGGTTGGTGAGCATCTAGAACGGGCTGCCATAGGCAGTGATAGAGGCGGGTACGATTATGTCTTTTAAAAAGCAGTTAGACAGTTACATGGGCAGGGTGGTCTTAGAGGGATATGGGCCAAATGGGGCAAGTAGGACTAGCTTAGTGATAGAAACTGGGCGGCATGGACAAGCTGGGCCAAAGCGCCTGTTTCCATGCTGTAAATATCTATGACTCTATACTGAACAACTTGATAAACCTTTGACTCCCAATTCTTCTATGGAAACTTAAGGGCTGACCTAATTGAGATGCTCAAGATGATTCATGAAAAAGAGAGAAAAAAATATCAATCTGGTGTTGAGTCCAGAACTAGGGGTCATAAACTTGTAATTAGAACCAGATAATTCAGGGTGATATCAAAGCATGCAAGGATCATGAATATAGTGCTCCCTCCTCAAAAAACCTGCTATGGCTAAGTGAATTGAAATGTAAAAAAACAGAGATTGATAGATTTTTATTAGTATTAAAAATTCTGATAGTCCTATATATTCCCACACACCTGCATATGCTTTTGTTTAAACTGAATTTATGAAAGGTATTGAAGCCTAAAGCGTTTCTTCGATCATAATATTGCAAGGTTGTAAATTCATTCTTATTTATGCTGCTTGCAATTTTATTTCGCAGAACAATTTATCCCAATAAAGATTGTTAATTTCAGTTTACCACCAAAATGCTAATACTCCAAAGGAGTTAAAGCGCTAAAAATGAAAACATATAGCAATACAACTGCTAAAGGTGCAAGCTATGATGGATTTAAAACAACATAATTGTCACTCGGAACTTGCAGGCTGCAAGTAAACAGAACATAAGTGCTAGTCCACAAGATTCTTACAGGCAGTGATTTACACTCTAAATAATGGATAAAGTAATATAACATTAACATTCCTCTTGTAAATTTCCAACATAAGGAAAGATTTTAGTATTCATAAATGGAGTCCATCCTGCTGACAGGTATTGAGCTGTTTTGTATTAAGTATTTGCAGATCAGGTGCAGCGTGGCTACATATAAAGCATTTAAAAATCTTATAGGAGCAAAATGCCTCATTCCTAATCTTAGAAGAGTGGACAAGTATGGCACATTTTCCAATCATAGAATTTACAGTGCAGAAGGAGACCCTTCCGCCCATTGAGTCTGCACCGGCTCTCAGAAAGAGCACCCAAGCCCACACTTCCACCCCATTCCTGTGACCCAGTAACCCCACCTAATCGAAGGGCACTTTTAGCATGGCCAACCCACCTCACCTGCACATCTTTGGACTGTGGGAGGAAACCAGAGCACCCAGAGGAAACCCACGCAGACACAGGGAGAACGCGCAGACACCGCACAGACAGTGGCCCAGCCGGGAATCGAACCTGGGGCCCTGGAGTTGTGATGCAACTGTGCTAACCACCGTGCTACCGTGCCCCCCCCTACCTGCAATCACCATACCCGCACCCAATATTTGACAGTCTGTTGGCTTATTGACTTATGGCCACTTCATACACAACTGAATCATTCACCAATGCCGGCCCTTGATTGAGTAAAGAGGAAACATCCTCCCCACATCCGCTGTCAATATCCCTCAGGATCGTAAAGGTTTTGATCAAGTCACCACTTATTTTTCTAAATTCTAGTGGATACAAACCTAACTTCTCCAACCTTTCCTGATAAGACAGCTCACCTATCCTAGTATCAGTCTAATAAACCTTCTCTGAACTGCTTCTATTGCATTTACATCTTTCCTTAAATAAGGAGACCAATACTGGACACAATACTCCAGATGTGGTCTCACTAATACGCTATGCAACTGAAAGGTATCCACCCTACTTTTGTAATCAATTCCTCTCACAATAAATTAGAACATGATTGACTTACCCAATTACTTGCTGTACTTGTATACTAGCCTTTTGTTATTCATACACCAGATCCCTCTGCATCTCAAAACTCTGCAATCTCATGCCATTTAGATAATAAGCTTTTATTTTTTCTTCCTGTCAAAATGGACAATTTCATATTTGCCCACATTATACTCCACTTGCCATATTTTTGCCTATTCACTTAACCTATATATTGTCCCTCTGTAGTCTCCTTAAGTCCTCTTCACAATTTACTTTCCCATCTATCTTCGTGTCGTCAACAAATTTAACGACAGTTCCTTCAACCAAATGTCATTTATGTAAATTGTATAAAGTTGAGGCCCCAGCACTGATCACTGTGGCACACCACTCGTCACATTCTGTCAACCAGAAAACGACCCATTTATGCCAACCGTTTCCCGTTATGTAATCTTCGATCCATGCCATATGTAATCCCCTATACCGTGAGCTTTTAAAGAATATTTTATTGGATGTATTTTCAAGTACATACAGAACAGAAACAGGCAAGCAACAACAGCAACAATTAACCATGTACAATTGCCCCTATTCCCCCGTGCCACCCCTTCCATTTACACCCAGACCCCCCAACCCCAAATAGAACACAACCCCCCCCCCCCCCCCCCCCGCTGACGTGCTACTGTCCCTTAAGGAAGTCAGTGAGCAGCTTCCACCTCGCGGAGAACCTCCTTCACCCCTCTTGTGGAGAACTTGATTTTTCCAGGTGGAGGAACTCTGCCAAGTCGCTCACCCATGCCCCCACCTTTGGCAGCTCCAAGACCCGCCTGCACAGCAATATCCACCTCCGGGCTATCAGCGAGGCAAATGCTACCATATCAGCCTCTCTATGAGCTTTTATTTTACCCATAACTTCTAATCCTCTAATAATGTGAAATCCTCCTCTATGGAAGGAAACTCTCCTGCTGTTACTTCATTTGTGAAACTGCAGTGAAATTTAACAGTGTTGGAACAGTCACCTTATTCCATGTAGGAATTGTAATGGGACAAGAAACAAAAGAAATCTCCACTACCACTGCCTTGACCTTGCACCATGAATCCTTTTACTATTTAATCTCTTCTACCGACAGCCTATCACAGACCTTCTTTGTTGTTCTTCTTCCCACCCTCTCCCCTTTCACTTACTCCAAATATTACATTCCTAACTTATTTTCTATTCTGATGAAAGGTTACAGACCTGAAGCATTGGCCTGGACCTACATTGCCCTAGTGGCGGGTTTGAACGTGTGCAGGCTCATAAAATCCAGCAAGCAGCCTTCCCACCAGCTAAATTACTGCCCCTGACCTCCTCCCATTTTACAGGGGGGAGGGGATGAGCAATGGAGGCACCAGCAATTAATGCCAATTGAAGTGCCTCATCTGGCTTCCACTGCTATTTGACCCATACTTAGCAGAAATCCACACCAAGCAGATAGCAAAGCAGTTTTACAGAGCTGTCAACCTTCTTTGGCGTACTCTATGTCCATTGGGGCACCCTCTCCCCCTGCTCCCAAATTTATAGCTCCCTTAACCCTTCGTACCACCCCCCCCCCCCCCCCCATCCTCTCAAACCCAGCCCCTTGCCCCCTTGTCTGGGGCCTGCCAAACAGGATCCACCAATACCTTCTGTCCAGCCTCCATAATCTTACATCCATCCCCCAAAACTTATTTTTCAGGGACTGTCTGTAATCTCAGCAGTGGCCACCGTTCTAAAACCTGGCACTGGTGGGATCAAAGAGCTGCCAACCAATCAGCTTGACTGGCAGCTCTCCAACACAGGACTTACTCCCCAGATGAGGGGTCAGAAGTCTGCTCCTCAGCATTAAACGGCTGGGGAGGTGACAGCTGCCTTTAATGTGGGTAGGCTCCTGACTGACATTATTTAGTCATGGAGGAGGGGGGACACAGCTCACGGCAAAATCCAGCCCATTAACTCTGTAACTCTCTCCACAGGCAATGCCAGACCTGCTGAGTGTTCCCAGCATTTTCTGTAATTTTCATGTCAGATTTCCAGCATCTGCAGCGTTTGGTATTTGTGCATTTGAAGCATTTTCTGCTCCTACTTTAGATTGGATTTTCTTTTTTCCTCTAGAATCTTGAGACTGCTTGTTTTGAATGTTCACTATTAGCATTTGTGTGAATGTTCATTATTAGCAATATTTTGAATGTGCACTATTAGCATTAGTGTGAATGTTCACTATTAGCATTAGTTTGACTGTTCACTATTGGCATTATTTTGATTGTTCACTATTGGCATTAGTTTGAATGTTCATTATTGGCATTAGTTTGAATGTTCACTTGGCATTATTTTGTTTGTTCACTATTGGCATTAGTTTGAATGTTCATTATTGGCATTCGTTTGAATGTTCACTATTAGCAATATTTCGAATGTGCACTATTAGCAATATTTTGGATGTTCACTATTGGCATAAATTTGAATGTTCACTATTGGCATTAGTTTGAATGCTCACTATTGGCATTAGTTTGAATGCTCACTATTGGCATTAGTTTGAATGCTCACTATTGGCATTAGTTTGAATGCTCACTATTGGCATTAGTTTGAATGCTCACTATTGGCATTAGTTTGAATGCTCACTATTGGCATTAGTTTGAATGCTCACTATTGGCATTAGTTTGAATGCTCACTATTGGCATTAGTTTGAATGCTCACCTGAGGGACAACAAACTGGTGTATACCACTTGCCTGCAACATTTTTGAATTCATTTAAATTTTATTCAATAAACGTATAAGGTGCCGCTGGTAGCTTGCTCTTACTTCTGGAGACTTTGTACACTTGGTAGAAAGAGTAAAAGTGGAATCCCAGGGTGATGGCGAGGTAGAAAGTCAGCTCCCAGGACGGCAGGGATGCGCTCGGCAAATCTCCTCTGCTGCAGGGCATCGCTCGCTGCTGCAGTCGGCTGCCAGAGGAAAGACAAACACAACAGCGATGTAACAGGCTGGTTTAAAACGTTTAACCCCACAAGCCGCACTCGCCCTGACCCACCTCACCCGGAGCCTTCCTCCGGCAGCTGCTCTGCTCCTTGTCCTCAGCCGGCGGGATAATGTTTCCTGCCCGACGCCTGATTACGGCTGCACCATTATAAACCCTTGGTTGCAGCCTTTAAATAAGGTCGGGGGGGAAACTGGATGAGTCGTTCGAAAGTTCTCGCTTTTGTCACCTGCACTTAGTTCAGAGAATTCCTCCTGTGCAGAGGCTATTCGGCCCGTTGAGTCTGTACCGACCCTCCTAAAGAGCACCCTACATGGGCTCACTCCCCCGCCTTATCCCATAAGTTTTGGTCACAAAGGAGCAATTTACCATGGCCATTCTAACTTACCTGCCCATCTTTGGTCTGTGCGAGGAAACCCATTCAGACACGGGGAGAATGTGTAAACTGCACCCGGACAGTCGCCCATCGCCCAAGGACGGAATAGAACCCAATCCTTTGCGCTGCAACGTAGCAGTGCCAACCACTGTGCCACCCAACTGCACTATCACGTTTGCTCCAAATCAGAATATTTGACAATTTAATTGTTGAATGTTACAATCGGTGCTCTGGCAAATTTTAGAAATTAGCATACTGCTTATGCACCCCACCCCCATCCATCCCACCCTCACTTACCTGTGGCCTGATTCCCTCACTGGTCTTGAGCCTCGATGAATGCATTCCTCCAGTGGCACTGCCAGCAACTTTTGGGGATACTGGGATTTCCACTCCCAGGGTCCTTGTTCCCAGGGGAGGCCTGCCGAGTACTTATAATGGATGGGCCTTTCCCAAAGGAGGCAGCACAGGGCTCTGGGGGGGGGGGGGGGGGGGTGCTTTCCCACTGGCAGACAAAACCCCCATCCTGGGGTTAAATTTTGTCCATTGGGTATGTTGCATTCTTGGACGATGTAATTTGTATCTTCCTTGGCCAGTAAAGCCATTAAATACAATGAATACCCATGCATGGGGTAATTCAGGTGTGGCCTACTGCTGTGACCATCTCCTAATATTGGGCTTTGAGCGTTTTTTCCCCAGTGACCTTAAAGACGGCCTTTCTCATCAGCCTTTTTTGGACCCGCCACACTTTATTGCAAAGCTCCAAAGGATGCTTAGATTCACCAGGTCCTCAGTCATTTTTCACTACTTCAAATCCAAAGATATTGTCTTTTAATGATGTTTGGCCCTTGAAAGTCCTGCTCATCCCCCTACATTCAGTAACCTAAATTATTTAAATTCATTTGACACCCCCCCCCCCCCCCCAAGATATTTGGTGGGGTCAGGGTGGTTGGGAGTGACTCCTCTGCCAAGCTTCCAGCTAATCATGACTTTCTTGCAGATATGCTGATATTTAATTACTTTTGGACAAGATACCTCGGGGAAGGAATTCAATCACAGTCAACCATGTTGCATGTGAAAATCAGAAGGGAACCTCTGCTGCCCCTTTGATGCCCAACGCCCACATGGTACAATATTCAGACAGGATTGTAAAAGGCAAATCAGCCTGCCCACCTGAAATGAGCCTGCTTGAATTTGCAAATCTAAATTTCTTCCGGTGTTAGTTACATACACGTATGGAAAATTAATACACATGATGCACATTTTAAATACAGTGTTATTATTTTCCAGTGGTGGAGGCACAGAACATTTAAATAAGATGATGGGCCTGATGGAATCAATTTTTTTTAAATGAAGTAAGTTGTTACAAAGTAGGAGTGCGCAGAAGGTCATGAATCACCTTAATTTAAGTTCCTGCCAAGATCTTTGTGTTCATCCAATTCTGACTACTTCAGCTTCCTGACTTTGGCAGCCATGCCTTCCAACGATCTGGGTCCTAAACTCCGGAATCCTCTCTCTCTCTGCCTCTCAAATTCTCTCTCATTTTTAAAACCCACCTCTTTGACCAAGCTTGTGGAAACTTTCCCTGATATCTTTTCATGTGGCTCGATGCCAAAGTTTGTATGCTAACTGTCCCGAGGAGCGTGTTGGGACATTTTTTATTATTTTCAAGGCATTAAATCAATGCAAGTTGTTTGTTTTTTTAAATCATTTTTATTCAAATTTTTCAACAACAAATTTTCTCCCAACAGTAAAATAAACAGAGTACAAAAATAAACAGGAACACCCCCCCCCCCCCCCCCCAATACAAAGCAATAAATTAATAACAATACAAAAAAGCAAGAAAAAAAAGTAGCAGACAAACAGTCGCAAAAACAACCCCCCTTAACAGATTCCTAACACCCTCCCCCCCCCCCCCCCCCCCCCCCCGGGTTGCTGCTGGGATTGACCACCCTCTAACGCAGGGGTGGGCAAACTACGGCCCGCGGGCCGCATACGGCCCGCCAAAGGTCTTCATGCGGCCCACCAAGATCAAGTCATAAAAAAAAAAATTTTTTAATTTTAAGGTTAATGGGGGGGGGGGCTGTTGGGTTACTGGTATAGGGTGGATACGTTGACTTGAGTAGGGTGATCATTGCTCGGCACAACATGTGTTTCATGTGAAGTTTCTACTTTAAAATATTAATTAATAAAAATTAATTGCTTTTTTTTTCTTTAATAACCTTTTATTTTGGCTATTTTAAATATTAATTATTTTACTTAATATACCATGCGGCCCTTTAAAATTGTGAATTTCTGAATGTGGCCCTTGCACGGAAAAGTTTGCCCACCCCTGCTCTAAAGCTCCGCCAGAAATTCGAGAAAGGGCTGCCACCGCCAGAAGAACCCTTGTACCGATCCCCTCAGGGCAAACTTGACCTTCTCCAGTCTGATCAACCCGGCCATGTCGTTAACCCAGGCCTCCGGGCTCGGGGGCTTCGCGTCCCTCCACTGCAACAGAATCCTACGTCGGGCTACTAGAGACGCAAAGGCCAGAATGCCGGCCTCTCTCGCCTCCTGCTCTCCCGGCTCCGATGCTACCCCAAAGATCGCGAGCCCCCAGCCCGGTTCCACTCCAGACCCGACCACCTTGGACAAGGTCCCCACCACCCCCTTCCAGAACCCTCCAGCGCCGGACACGCCTAGAACATGTGGGTATGGTTCGCCGGGCCCCCCGAGCACCTCCCACATCTGTCCTCTCCCCCAAAGAACCGGCTCATCCTGGCCCCAGTCATGTGGCCCTATGCAGCACTTTCAGCTGAATCAAGCTGAGCCGTGCGCAAGAAGAGGACGAATTCACCCTCCCCAGTGTGTCCGCCCATGTCCCCTCATCGACCTCCTCCCCAGCTCCACCTCCCACTTCGCTTTCAGTTCTTCCACCGAGGCCTCCTCCTCCTCCTGCATCACCTGATAAATTGCCGCGATCCTACCTTCACCGACCCACGTCCCCGAGAGCACGCTATCCAGTACCCCCCTAGGCGGCAGTAGCGGAAACTCCGCCACCTGCCGCTTAACAAACGCCCTAATCTGCATATATCTAAAATTGTTCCCAGGGGGGAGACCCCACTTCCCCACCAACTCCTCTAAAGTCGCAAACTTCCCATCGAGGAAAAGGTCTCCCATCTGCCTGATGCCTGCCCTCTGCCAACTCAAAAACCCACCATCTATTCTCCCTGGTGCAAACCGGTGGTTGCCCCGTATCGGGGCCCACACTGAAGCCTTCACCTCCCCCCTGTGTCGCCTCCATTGTCTCCAAGTTTTGAGGGAAGCTACCACTACTGGACTCGTAGAATACCTTGCCGGGGGGAGTGGGAGCGGGGCAGTCACCAGCGCCTCCAAAGTCGTGCCCACACAGGACGCCGTCTCCATCCTCTTCCATGCGGCACCCTCCCCCTCCATCATCCACCTACGGATCATTGCCATATTCGTAGCCCAGTAGTATCCACACAAGTTGGGCAACGCCAACCCGCCTACCTCCCTGCCTCGTTCCAGGAATACCCTCCTCACCCTCGGGGTCTTGCGCGCCCACACGAACCCCAAAATACTCCTGTTAACCCTCCTAAAAAAAGCCTTCGGGATCAATAGGGGGAGGCACTGGAAGAGAAACAAGAACCTCGGGAGCACCGTCATCTTAACTGACTGGACCCTACCCGCTAAAGAGAGTGGCAAAGCGTCCCACCTCTTAAACCCCTCCTCCATCTGTTCCACCAACCTCGAAAAATTTAGCCTGTGCAGGGCCCCCCAGCTCCTAGCCATCTGGACCCCAAGATATCTAAAGCTCCTCACTGCCCTCTTCAACGGGAGCTCTCCTATCTCCCTCTCCTGGTCCCCCGGGTGCAGTATGAACAGCTCACTCTTACCCACGTTGAGCTAATAGCCCGAAAAATCCCCAAGCTCCCCAAGTATCTTCAGCACCTCTGGCATCCCCCCCCCCCCCCCCCCCCCCCCCCGCCGGATCCGCAACATACAGCAGTAAATCATCCGCGTACAGCGACAATCGGTGCTCCTCCCCCCACCCCGCACAATCCCCCTCCAGTTCTTCGAATTCAATGCAAGTTGTTGCTGTCCTTAATCTCAAGTTTGTTAAGGAGAATACTCAGTGGGCAGCCAGATGAAACTGGACAAAGAATCCCACAATATCAGACAAATCACCCAGATCATTATTAGTGAACTCCTACTGAACAACTTAAGGTAAGTTAAGATCACAAGCACACTTCTGATAAATAGATCATATGAATTTAAAATGGGCAAAATTGTCCCAAAGCAGCTAAATATGTGTTGTACTTATTATGTAAAGGTCCCCCCCCCCCCCCCCCCCCATGCAAGCTCAAGCATTCTGCATTATATTCATACCGGGAATAGCATCATCACTTGGCACTTTTATTCTTTATTTTATTTTATGCAATTGTCCACCAGGTGGCCACAGAGACCAAATGATTTCTAGTTACCTAACAGGAATGTTAAAGCCTTTGAAGCCAGTTGTTTGTAAAGCACAAGTGTATTATAAATATGCATATATTTATCCTTTGCATGAACATTTTGAGGGATCACCACTGACCCAAATCTTAACCTGACCAGCCATTTCAACAATTTGGCTACAAAAGAAGGGTAGTCTAGGTACTCTGCATCAAGTGGCCCATCTCCTGACATTTAAGCTGGATGGGTGCATCTGCAACAACACTGAAAAGGATCAACAAAGGCAAGGCAGAGCAGTTTGCTTTTGATTACCTTGTCATTGGACTCACTATCCACCCTTCCCGATCACCAGCACACTGTGGCTGCACAGTCCACAGGGTGCACTGTCGGAACTCTGCAGGTTCATCAGCCCCTCACAACCTCTACCAACAAGGGAAAGAGCAGTAAGAGACATGGGAACACCATCCTGAATTGAGCATGAATGCCTTTCTTTGTTATCACTGGGTCAAAAACTTGCTATGCTCTAACTAACACCTTTGTGGAATCACCATCGATACACAAATTAAAGTGGTTCAAGAGAAGACCAATCTTCTCAGGGGAACTAATAAGGGTTTTAAAAATGCAGCATCATCCACATTCCATGAACCAATTTAATATGTGTTTATAGACTGCATTTTTGGCCATGTAATTCAAATTTTCCCTGCTGCATGAGCACATGTTACAGTAATTTGCATCCTTGCTAGTGGTTCCATCTGTTCTGTTCCAGTTTTTAAATCATGAGACAGATTTGCCATGGCTATTTTACATCTGAAGAAAAATGTGTTTTTGTGCTTTAATGTAAGTACAGCAGCAAATAGCAGTCCAGATTCATTCTTCATCAAACTGCAGTTGTCATGTACAATACCATAGCAGATCGATTAAAAACTGGAAAAGGGGGTTTGCCCTCTTACTTTGCCAGATTTTGCAAAATGTAGTTCTTGTGTTTTGAAGGTGACATAACTATATGCAGACATATGTATTTTAAAATGAAAAGTATTTCTGGATGGGAATGTAGCGCATAATGATTTTTAAAAATGATTTATAGCAAAATAAATTCTTGGGTAGGAGAACATTGGTTATTCTTCTGCTCCAGTTTTGTAATGAAAGAAATCTGCACAGACTTAATTAATCAAATACAGTATGGCATAGTTACTGTCCAAATTTTAACTCAGTAAGAAGTCTTACAACACCAGGTTAAAGTCCAACAGGTTTGTTTCAAACACGAGCTTTCGGAGCACGGCTCCTTCTTCATTCACCTGAAGAAGGAGCCGTGCTCCGAAAGCTCGTGTTTGAAACAAACCTGTTGGACTTTAACCTGGTGTTGTAAGACTTCTTACTGTGCTCACCCCAGTCCAACCCCGGCATCTCCACATCATGGCAAATTTTAACTGTAATACAATGAAGCAAAATAGAAGGGGTGAATTCTGATCAAGTGGATAACCAAACTGTCTATTACCAAAATTTTGCATTAGGAGCATATTGCTCACAAAAATGATTTTCTGTTATCACAATTGTTGGTCACTTTTTATTGACTGTTTACAACCGTAAATGGCTTTGTCAACTTTTCATATTCAACTTTGCTTGTCACCTTGTGCTTTGTCGGACTAACTTTCTGAAGTCTTTCTCTTTTTTACTGTCATACTCTTGAACAGAGGAAAAAACGTATCAATTAACTGATCGTGAACTACGTGAAAGGCAGTTCATTAATATGATATCGAAAAGCTTGCACATGGCAAACATTTCATGTACATATTAACCTTACGTCAAGTGTTATGCTTTTGTAACAGAAACACTTACATTACCATGTAACAATGGGGGAACGGGGGCGGGATGGTGGCACAGAGGTTAGCACTGCTCCGGGTCACTGTGTGGAGTTTGCACATTCTCCCTGTGTCTGCGTGGGTTTCACCCCATTACCTAAAGATGTGCAGGTTAGGTGGATTCGCCACGCTAAATTGCCCCTTAATTGGAAAAAAAATAATTGGATACTCTAAATTTATTTTTTTTAAAACAATGGCGAGAAAACAAATCTGTCGCTTGTTTAATCAGTTTGTTGAAAGAGTTTTGCTCCCAGTTTTCTAGGGAGGCCGGCCGCTCTCCCCCAACAATTCAGCTGGAGATTGCTCTCTTTCTCCATCCCGCAAGGCAGCTGGACTCCGCCGTTCTCTTCCAATATTCCAAACCCCTCCCTATCCAATCCACCTGTAATTAATGAGCCCCTCAATTCCCAGATCCTGGGATCCCTATCAGTATGAATCACTTCATAGTGCTGTGAGATTTTGATACCTCACTCACAAATGCTCTTGGATGTGAAGGCCTCTCTCCCAATTCCAGTGGGAAACCCTATGTCCCCAAGTCAGCAAGGGTTGAAACTCCAACAGAGCACTGCCAGATCTCAGGCTCCATTCCCTGGGCTCCTAGTTCCCCAGGGCTGACCTGAATATTGATATGTTGGTGGCTCTCATGCTACTACTTGGCATACCACTCTATTCTTATCAAGCTGCTAACTCACCATTAGCAACACCACAAACAATCTACTCATCAGTGTACAATCCATATTCACTCAATTATACTGCATTCCATTAATTTCTCCTGAAACACTGAGTAAATAACAAATTATGATTGCAAAACATAGGATAGAATCATAGGATCGCTGCACCGACCCTTCTACTTAGACCCACACCACAAGCAATCCCCATAACCCAGTAGCTGCATCTAATCTTTTGGACACTAAGGGTAATCCGCCTAATCTGTACATCTTTGGGCTGTGGGAGGAAACCGGAGCACCCGGAGGAAACCCACACTGACACGGGGAGAAAGTGCAAACTCCACACACAGTCACCCAAGCCGGAATCAAAACTGGGACCCTGGAGCTGTGAAGCAACAGTGCTAACCACTGTGCTACCGTGCCGTCCTAGGATACTTTTGAAGTAAAATATTATGGCTATATCAATTTTTGTTTTCCTGTGATTTATTAAGCTGAGTTGATGGTGAACTGCTGAAATGTGAGCTGCATATGTGTGGTAGTATGACTAGGGGTATTACGGTACCTTAGAAGTGAGCTGCTATTGGTGCAGAGGACTCGCTGCCCATTGGCCCGGGTAAGTCATGTGCCTCTCAGCCGATTGGCTGAGAGGTAGGTAGCTCCGCCTACAAGGCGGGATATAAGACCCCATGTTCCCCGGCAGTCGGCCATTCTTCTGTACGTCTGCTGCCGGGCACACATCTTGTGCATTAAAGCCTTTTGTTTGGATCACATCTTCGCCTCGTGTCCAATTGATGGTGCATCAATTTAATGCACAAGTTTTAACAGATGGAGCTTCGTATCAAGCTGGAGTGCCTTCGACTCAGCCCGCATGCAGCAAATGCAACAGCTGCATTTAAACACTCAACAGTTACTTGAGCACAGCCGAAAACCGCCTGACGAGGGAACAAAAACTGCATATCCTCCACTCGTGCGTGGGCACCGCCATGTACACGCTTATAGAGGACACAACAGACTATGTCGCAGCTATGGACTTGCTAAAGGGACATTTCATCCGGCCGGTGAACCAGGTCTACGATCGGCACTTGCTGGCCATGAGACAGCAATTCCCTGCTGAGTCTTGGGACAAATTCTACCAAACCCTCCTTGTTCTGGGGCGAAATTGCGCCTGCCCACAAGTTTCTGCGGCCGAACACACCGAGCTTTTAATTAGAGATGCTTTCGTTGCGGGTATTCAATCTTCCCAGATCCGCCAGAGACTCTTGGAGAAAGAAACTTTAAGCCTCTCCGAGGCACGGGCCCTCGCCTCCTCTCTACATGTTGCTAATCGCAACGCCCGAGCGTACGCCCCCGACCGCGCGGCAGCCCCCTGGGCAGCATGGAACGCGACCCCCCTCACCCCCGCAGACTTGGAACCCCCTCAGGCCTGCGCCGCGGGGCGCCCCGATAAACCCACGGGGCCCTGCTGCTACTTTTGCGGCCAGGCCAAGCACCCCCGCCAGCGCTGCCTGGCCCTCACCGCAACCTGTAAAAGCTGCGGCAAAAAGGGCCATTTTGCGGCCGTTTGCCAGTCCAAGGCAGTCGCTGCAGTCCCGAGCAGCGACCGCAGGTCCCCCCCCCCCCCACTGCGCTCCTCACGCGCCCCACGTGGCCCGCGGACCTCTCTGCCCTACCCCCCATTGCCACGAGTGATCACCGGGCGCCACCATTTTGGGCCCCCGACACCACGTGCGATCCCCGGACGCCGCCATTTTGGGCCCCCGACTCCACGTGCGATCTCTGGGCGCCGCCATTTTGTTCACCCGCCACCACGTGCGGCCAACAGGTGCCGCCATCTTGGAGCGGCACCGAGGACCCCGCAAGTGACCACTCGCTGCCGGATGACGACTCTGAGTTCCTGCCACGACTCGCCTCAGTAACATTGGACCAGTCACGGCCCCGCACGCTTTCCACGGCGGCCACAAAGATCTTCCTCAACGGTCACGAGACGAGCTGCCTGTTGGACTCCGGGAGCACAGAACGTTTCGTCCATGCCGCCACGATAAGACGCTGCGCACTTCCCGTTTACCCGGTAAAACTAAGAATCGCTCTGGCCTCCGGTTCGCACTCGGTCCAGATCACAGTGTGCTGCATAGTGGACCTCACGGTCCAGGGGAGGGAGTTTAAAAACTATAAGCTCTTCGTCCTTCCCCACCTCTGCGCGGCAGCACTCCTGGGGTTAGATTTCCAGTGCAACCTCCAGAGCTTAACATTCAAATTCGGCGGCCCTATGCCCCCCCTTACTGCCTGCAGCCTCGTGTCCCTCAAGGTCGATCCCCCATCCTTGTTTGCAAACCTCACGCCGGATTGCAAACCTGTCGCCACCAGGAGCAGACGGTACAGTGTCCAGGACCGGACCTTCATCAGGTCCGAAGTCCAAAGGCTTCTGAAGGAAGGGGTTATCGAGGCTAGCAACAGCCCCTGGCGAGCACAAGTGCTGGTGGTTAAGACCGGGGAGAAAAATCGGATAGTCATAGACTACAGTTAGATCATTAACAGGTTTACGCAGCTGGACGCGTATTCTCTCCCACGTATCTCCGACCTGGTCAACAGGATCACGCAGTACAAGGTTTTTTCCACGGTGGACCTTAAGTCCGCCTACCACCAGCTCCCCATCCGCACGAGTGACCGAAAGTACACTGCATTCGAAGCGGATGGGCGACTCTACCACTTTTTAGGGGTTCCTTTCAGTGTCACGAATGGGGTCTCGGTCTTCCAGAGGGAGATGGACCGAATGGTTGACCAACACGGTTTACGGGCAACCTTCCCGTATCTCGACAATGTCACCATCTGCGGCTACGACCAGCAGGACCACGACACCAACCTCCGCAAATTCCTCCGTACCGCAAAACTCCTTAACCTGACCTACAATAAGGATAAGTGCGTGTTTAGCACCGACAGTGTAACCATCCTTGGCTACGTAGTGTGTAACGGAGTGGTAGGCCCCGACCCCGAACGCATGCGCCCCCTGATGGAGCTCCCCCTCCCCCACTCCCTCAAATCCCTCAAGCGCTGTTTGGGCTTCTTTTCATATTACGCCCAGTGGGTCCCCAATTACGCCAATAAAGCCCGCCCACTGATCCAGTCCACCACGTTTCCCCTGTCGATGGAGGCCCGCCAGGCTTTTAGCCGCATCAAAGCAGACATTGTAAAGGCCATAATGCACGCTATCGACGAGTCCCTCCCCTTTCAGGTTGAGAGTGACGCGTCTGATGTTGCTCTGGCGGCCACCCTCAACCAAGTGGGCAGATCCGTGGACTTCTTCTCCCATACCCTCCACGCTTCCAAAATCCGCCATTCCTCGGTCGAGAAGGAGGCACAGGCCATAGTTAAAGCTGTGCGATATTGGAGGCACTATCTGGCCGGCAGGAGGTTTACCCTCCTCACAGACCAACAGTCATTAGCTTTCATGTTTGATAATGCACAGAGGGGCAAGATAAAGAACAATAAAATCTTGCGGTGAAGGATAGAACTGTCCACGTACAACTACGACATCCTGTATCGTCCTGGGAAGCTAAACGAGCCTCCCGATGCCCTGTCCCGTGGCACCTGTGCCAACGCACAAGTGGACCGCCTCCGAACCCTCCACGCGAACCTCGGCCACCCGCAACCTGCCCTACTCCATCGAGGAGATCAGGACAGTGACCAGGGACTGCCACATCTGCGCGGAGTGCAAGCCGCACTTCTACAGCCCTGAACGAGTGCATCTTATAAAGGCTTCCCGCCCCTTTGAACGTCTCAGCATGGACTTCAAAGGTCCCCTCCCCTCCAACAACGCAACAACGTACTTCCTCAACGTGATTGACGAGTACTCCCGCTCCCCTTTCACCATCCCCTGCCCCGACATGACCACCACCACCATCATCAAAGCCCTGAATACCATCTTCTCCCTGTTCGGTTACCCCGCATACATTCATAGCGATCGGGGGTCCTCCTTTATGAGTGACGAGCTGCGTCAATTCCTGCTCAGCAGGGGCATCACCTCCAGCAGGTCGACCAGTTACAACCCCTGGGGTAACGGACAGGTCGAGAGGGAGAACGGTACGGTCTGAAAGACCATCCTGCTGGCCCTGCGGTCCAGAGATCTCCCAGTCTCCCACTGGCAAGACTCCCAGACGACCTCCACTCAATCTGGTCACTTCTCTGTACCGCCACTAACCAAACGCCTCACAAAACGTCTCTTGTTTTCCCAGGCAGTCTTCCTCAGGGACCCCCCGCTCCCGACCTGGCTGGCCACCCCCGGGGCCCATTCTCCGGAAACACTTGCGGGTGCACAAGTCGGACCCGTTGGTCGAAAGAGTCCAGCTACTCCACGCAAATCCGCAATACGCGTATGTGGAGTATCCCGACAGCCGACAGGACACGGTCTCCCTTCGGGACCTGGCACCCACCAGAACTCGGCCACACCCCCCAGCACCAGCACCCCCCCCCCCCCCCCCCCCGACACCCACTGTCCCCAGCAACGACGCAGCCCACAGCTCAGGCGGACAGGGACCCCCCTCCCCCGGCCCTGGCCCCCGCTAGCTCCGACCAGGGTACGGACACAGAAACAAGATCACGCTCCCGGAGTCACGGACGACTACCGCTCCGACGTCACCGGCACCACTACGCAGGTCAAGCAGGACATCGAAGGCGCCCACTCGACTGATTGAATTGATGTGACCTACGGGTGGACTTCTGCCTGCGGATGGACTCTTGTGATTTTCGTTGTTCTCTACCTATTGACCCATATCCCCCCCCCCCCCCCCCCCCCCCCCCCCCCCCCCCCCCGATTATGCACACTGAGATAGTTGTTTTTTTTTCCACTTGCACATTAATTACGGGTCAGTGGGCAGCCATCGATGCAACGGTACGGCCTCAACATCTCTAGTCATACTACCAGTCTCACGTACCCACGGGGCACAACCCCCCCCCCTCATGCCCGCGTTCCCCCCCCCCCCCCGCTTCCTTTTCAACAAGGGGTGAATGTGGTAGTATGACTAGGGGTATTATGGTACCTTAGAAGTGAGCTGCTATTGGTGCAGAGGACTCGCTGCCCATTGGCCCGGGTAAGTCATGTGCCTCTCAGCCAATTGGCTGAGAGGTAGGTAGCTCCGCCTACAAGGCGGGATATAAGAACCCATGTTCCCCGGCAGTCGGCCATTCTTCTGTACGTCTGCTGCCGGGCACACATCTTGTGCATTAAAGCCTATCGTTTGGATCTCATCTTCGTCTCGTGTCCAATTGATGGTGCATCAATATGTGACTAGGTTCAGTTTCAGAATCGAGGCAACTTGAACATTGATATTCACTACATTCAACCAAAGTTGCAGAGAATCAAAACAATAATGGCTTTTCAACTTTTACTTATTCCACTCAGCGCCAAAAGTAGTAAGTAGAATGTGGCTATTTTTAGTTTATCAGTTATATATTTAAAAAAACTCAAAGTAGAATGCTTATGGTCCACTATGTTATTGTCTATCCTGGAGGTCTGACTCACATTGAAGATCTTCCTCAACTTTGGAAAAAATCCTACATAAACTATAGGGGACATTTCCATTTCCCACACCAGCCATCGTGAGGGCCGCTTTGGATGAGCTTAACCAATTAGTACAGAATTATTGCCAGTTATTTGTAGTGGCTTCCTGCTCACTGGGAATCAGTTTCAGACTGCCAAAACTAATTTCACTTAGAATTCTTAACAGCTGTCAGAGCAAAGAGACTTTCATTCCATCTGTCTGGCTGGCTGGACTGAAATCGAGGTGCTGTAATTGAAAGGGTACTATTCCAACACACTGAGCAGCCATTTCCACAGTTGGTACCTAAAGGGATATGCATGAAAAGAAATTCTGCTTTAAATCAGCAATTTACTCGTCAACTTTGCATTCCATTATTCGAGATTCGAATAATATAGAGGAATGTACCTTTCGCTACTTTTAGTTAGCAAAAAACGGTTATCACCCTGTTAGGTTTAGCGGTAGCATGGGTATAAAGTTGGACAAATTGTGCAACCTCTGAGCTGACACCAATATCAGCAACAATGCTCTGGTGAGCGATCCCACAATAGGGCCTCCCGTGAAAACAGTGGCCCGCATTTTAAAGGATCCATACTCCCATGCAAGGATGTCACACCTCTTGCACGAATGGAATTTCATGAACAGCCCAGCATGTAACTGTGGTCACCCGGATCAGATTGTTTGCCACATTGTTAATGAATGAGATTTACAAAATTAACCCCAGAATTCATGCCAATCCATCTAACAACACAGACGTGGCTGTCTAACTTGGACTTTACCTTGTAACGCTGTAAGATGTCATATGCAGCTTTTGAATACATGGAGGTATATTGCTTTCATAACAGTCTCTAACAAATTCAATGCTATTGTACAATTTATAATGGGGGCAATTCTCCAGAAAGGTTTCTAACTGTTGCAGCGAGCGGGAATTGCTGCAAGACCAAACATGCGTTGTTACTGCCTCACTGGCTCACCCTCCCTCCCACTGACCACATGTCCATTCCCCCGCAGGTCCTCCAGCCGATGACGCCGGCCCATCCCGGGTGGTTTCCTCTCCAGTCTCCCCAGAGCCCACCTCAGGGAAGGGCTCCAAAGACGTCAGTGTAATAGTCGCAGCACAGCTGTCATCCCCGCCCTCCACCAGCGCAGATACACACACCTCGGTGAGACATCTTAGTGGGTCACACTTAGTGGGCTTCTGGGCCACAACCTGGTGAGCACCACACTGCTGCTGATGTACATCAGGTGGAGGCAGGAACCCCCAAACGAGACAGCAGTCAGAGGTCTGCTGGATCCCAGGACCCAGCTGGGTCCTAGCCAGGTCCCAGCCTGTTGCTGAGCCTGTGGAAGAGGTTTTCCCTGAGCTGATGGAGATGTTAGGGAGCGGCCGGGACATTCAGGGGGAGATGTCAGCATCACTCGATAGCCGCTTGGAGGTGTCCCACAGGCTACGGGCGCTGGAGCTTGTGGTGAATGTATGATGCACCATCAATTGGACTCGAGTCGTGAAGAAGTTCCAAATATCAGGGTTTAATGAATTAGTTGTGTGCCCGGCAGTTGACTTACAGAGAAAGGCCGACTGCCGGCTGCTACGGGTACTTATACCCCACCTCGTAGGAGGGGCTACTGGCCTCTCGGCTAATCGGTGAGCAGTCACATGACTGACCTCAGCCAATTGGCAGAGAGACACATGACCTGCCTGAGCCAATGGGCAGCGAGTCCTCTACACCAATGGCAGCACTACTCTGAGGTACCGTAAACCTCCCAGTCATACCACCACATTCATCCCTTGTGGAGAAAGAAGCCGGAGGGGGGAGACGAGGAGAGGAGAAAAAAAGAGGGGGGGCGTCGAACTGGTAGTATGACTAGAGAGAACGAGGTGTACCGAGATGTCTGGTGGCTGCCCACCGGCCCACGACGAATGTACAAAAGAACAACAATACCGCGCACAATGCACTTATGAACAATCGAGGAACAAACAAGCAAAAAAAAATGAAAAGGAAGATGCAACAGTGTACAAGGGAACGCTGATCAACACGAAGAGTCCAACAAAAAGTCCAGTGGAACATCAAATTGACTCAATCTGACGGGTGCCTTCAATGTCCTGCTGGACCTGCGCAGCGGCGCCGGTGACGTTGGAGCGGTGGTCGTCCGTGACTCCGGGAGTGGCGGTCGTGGTCCTGTGTCCGTACCCCTGGTCGGTGCTGGCGAAGCTCTGGCCGGGGGAGAGGGTTCCTGTGCGCTGGGTTGTGGGGGCGCTGGGAGCGCCGCGGGGGGTTGGGATTGGGCGGGAGGGGGTGTTGGTGTGGGGGGTTGTGGCCGCACGCCGGAGGGTGCCAGGTCCCGGAGGGAGACCGTGTCCTGCCGACCGTCGGGATACTCCACGTACGCATACTGCGGGTTAGCGTGGAGTAACTGGACTTGTTCCACCAACGGGTCGAACTTGTGCACCCGCACATGCTTCCGGAGCAAGATGGGCCCGGGGGTGGCCAGCCACGTCGGGAGAGGGGATCCTGAGGACGACTTCCTGGGGAACACAGGAAGACGATCATGAGGTGTTTGGTTCGTGGCAGTACAGAGGAGAGACCAAATCGAGTGGAGGGCGTCTGGGAGAACCTCTTGCCAGTGGGAGATAGGGAGATTTCTGGACCGTAGGGCCAGTAGGACGGTCTTCCAGACCGTACCGTTCTCCCTCTCGACCTGTCCGTTATCCCAGGGGTTATAACTGGTTGTCCTGCTAGAGGCGATGCCCCTGCTGAGCAGGAATTGACGCAGCTCGTCACTCATGAAAGAGGACCCCCGGTTGCTCTGTGGATGTATGTGGGGTAACCAAACAGGGAGAAAATGGGGAGGAGGGCCTTGATGACGGTTGTTGTGGTCATGTCGGGGCAGGGGATAGCAAAAGGAAAGCGGGAGTACTCGTCAATCACACTTAGAAAGTGTATGTTACATAGACATAGAATTTACAGTGCAGAAGGAGGCCATTCGGCCCATCGAGTCTGCACTGGCTCCTGGAAAGAGCACCCTACCCAAGGTTAACACCTCCACCCTATCCCCATAACCCAGTAACCCCACCAAACACTAAGGGCAATTTTGGACACTAAGGGCAATTTATCCTGGCCAATCCACCTAACCTGCACATCTTTGGACTGTGGGAGGAAACCGGAGCACCCGGAGGAAACCCACGCACACACGGGGAGGGTGTGCAGACTCCGCACAGACAGTGACCCAAGCCGGAATCGAACCTGGGACCCTGGAGCTGTGAAGCGATTGTGCTATCCACAATGCTACCGTGCTGCCCTCTACCATGTTGCGGTTGTTGGAGGGGAGGGGACCCTTGAAGTCCATGCTGAGACGTTCAAAGGGGTGGGACGCCTTTAGCAGATGCGTTTGCTCGGGGCGGTAGAAGTGCGGCTTGCACTCCGCGCAAATGTGTCAGTCCCTAGTTACAGTCCTGACCTCCTCGATGGAGTAGGGCAGGTTGCGGGTCTTAATGAAATGGTAGAAGCGGGCTACCTCTGGATGGCAGAGGTCCGCGTGGAGGGTGCGGAGGTGGTCTATCTGCGCGCTGGCGCAGGTACCACGGGACAGGGCATCCGGAGGCTCGTTGAGCTTCCCAGGACGATACAAGATATCGTAGTTGTACGTGGACAACTCAAACCGCCACCGCAAGATCTTGTCGTTCTTGGTCTTGCCCCTCTGTGCATTATCGAACATGAAAGCTACTGACCGTTGGTCTGTGAGGAGGGTAAACCTCCTGCCGGCCAGATAGTGCCTCCAATATCGCACAGCTTCGACTATGGACTGGACCTCCTTTTCCACCGAGGAGTGGCGGAGTTCGGAAGCGTGGAGGGTCCGGGAGAAAAAGGCCACGGGTCTGCCCGCTTAGTTCAGGGCCAGAGCTACACCGGACGCGTCGCTCTCGACCTGGAATGGGAGGGACTCGTCGATAGCATGCATCGTGGCCCTTGCAATGTCTGCTTTGATGCGGCTAAAGGCCTGGCGGGCCTCCATCGACAGTGGAAACGTGGTGGATTGGATGAGGGGGCGTTTTTTGTCGGCGTACCAGCCTGAGCCAATGGGCAGCAAGTCCTCTGCACCAATGGCAGCGCTACTCTGAGTACCGTAAACCTCCTTGTCATACCACCACAATGTATAAATACTGTTAATTCACCAGTATACTGTGTTGCATTATACCATGCTATTAACCCTGTGGGCTCCATCGATGGGCCACTGTGTGGCTTCACCCACAGGGGGAGATGTGGAGAATGTACGGGCTCCGCCCATGGCTCCGCCCTTTATAGGAAGTATAAGAGCAGCAGACCTGCGGGACCGCCTGCAGTATTGTACGGTCGCAGGCAGGCAAAGTTGTAAACTGATTAAAGCCACTGTTTACTTTGACTTGAGTCTCCAAGTGAATTGATGGTCGCATCAGAGCTGTCACTCATGGGCGGGGAGCCATTGGAATTCGGTTGTCTTCTTCACCAGATTGCGGAGAGCCGTGGTGTGAGATGCGAGATTGCGGATGAACTTCTCCAGGAAGTTGACCATGCCCAGGAAGCGGAGGACCGCCTTCTTGTCCTCCGGTGTCTTCATGGCATTGATGGCCGACACCTTGTCTGCATCTGGCTGCACACCGAACTGCGAAATATGGTCGCCGAGGAATTAATTTCTGTTTGACCAAAGGAGCATTTGGCTCTGTTGAGGCGGAGGCCATGCTCGTGGATTCTTCGGAAGACGCTTTGGAGGCGATCGATGTGTTCCTGCGGGGTGGTAGACCAGATGATGATGTCGTCTACATATACCCGCACCCCTTCGATGCCCTCCATCATTTGCTCCATTATTCGGTGGAACACCTCCGAGGCTGAGATGATGCCAAACGGCACCCGGTTGTAACAATGCCGGCCAAATGGGGTGTTAAAGGTGCAGAGCTTCCGACCGGATGCGTCAAGTTAAATCTGCCAGAACCCCTTGGATGCGTCCAGCTTTGTGAAAAATTTGGCACAAGCCATCTCGCAGGTGAGTTCTTTGCGCTTTGGGATAGGGTAGTGTTCCCTCATTATGTTGCGGTTCAGATCCTTGGGGTCGATGCAGATGCGTAGTTCTCCGGATGGTTTCTTAACACACACCATGGAGCTGACCCAGTCAGTTGGTTCTGTCACTTTAGATATTATGCCCTGGTCCTGGAGGTCCTGCAGCTGCTGCTTGAGGCGGTCCTTGAGGGGCGCCGGTACCCGGCGAGCTGCGTGGACCACAGGCGTGGCATTTGGTTTTAAAATAATTTTGTACGTGTATGGAAGTGTGCCCATGCCCTCGAAGACGGTGTGGTATCGGGTGATGATGTTCTTCAGTTGTGTTTGAAAGTCGGCGTCCGTCGATGCTGAAGCCTCAGCGGGTGACAAGGAGTAAACCCTTTGGACGAGGTTTAGGATCTTGCATGCCTGAGCACCGAGGGAAGCTTTAGTGGACCCTACTATCTCGAAGGGCAGGGTGGCCTTTAAGGAACAGTGCAACACCACAAGCTGGCATGAGCCGCTGGCAGCAATGGCATTGCCATTGTAGTCGAGAAGCTGGCAGGCGGATGGCAGGATGGTCGGCTTAACGTGGAGGCTGTCGAGGTCCGACTGTGCAATGAGGTTGGCTGAAGCGTCGGTGTCCAGCCTGAATCTGATGCAAGATTTGTTGACCGTGAGGGTGGCACACCACTCGTCGTCCGGATCAATGCTCAGCACTGGGAAGGACTTGGCTTTTTTCTTCTGAAGCACCTTGTGCTTGGTGATGATGCCCACCCGGAATGGTGATTGGAGATCCTCGGTGTCAGGGTCCGGAACCATGTCGGAGTCAGAATCGGTGACCGGTGGTTGGACGGTCCTGACATCCCTGCGCAGCTGGTGGGAGCGACGAGAGGTAGTTGTTTGAGCAGACCTACACAGGGCTGCATAGTGGCCAAGCTTGCCACACTGGAAACGGCATCGAGATTTCGCGGGACATTGCCGCTTTAAGTGGGCAGAGCCACAGTTGCTGCACGTCATGTCGTCAGAATGCTCAGTGCACCACCGCGCATGCGCGGTGCGGTCGTACATAGTGCGCGCCTGCGCAGTTCAGTCTTCGGCCTCGCCGTCCCCATGGTCGTTGCCGCATGCGTGGGAGCCCGAGAAAAGCACACAAAATGGCCGCCCTCATCCAGGCTCAGGCCCTGGAGCTGTTTTACGGCCTGCACGCGCTCTGCTTTGTGGGGGCCTTGCCGCGCCGTCTCTGCTGCTTGAATGTGCGAGTATTGGTTAGTGGCGTGCTCATGCAGAACGCAGGTTTCGATGGCTATAGCGAGGGTGAGCTGTTTCACTTTGAGGAGCTGCTGGCGTAGGGGGTCCGAGTGCACACCGAAAACGATCTGGTCGTGGATCATTGAATCGGAGATGGAGCCATAATTGCAGGATTGCGCGAGGATGCGAAGATGGGTGAGGAAAGATTGAAAAGGTTCATCCTTACCCTGCAGACGCTGTTGAAAGATGTAACGTTCAAAACTTTTGTTGACTTCGATATCACAGTGGTTGTCGAATTTGAGCAGGACTGCCTTGAACTTGGATTTGTCCTCACCTTCAGCGAATGTGAGGGAGTTGAAAATATGGATGGCGTGGTCCCTGGCCGTGGAGAGGAAGAAAGCAATCTTCCTGGCGATCTGAAGCTTCGAGGTACAGTTGAAACCTTTGTTTAAAAATCTTCCAGTTCGCACCGAGGTTGCCGGTGATGAGGAGCATCGGGGGAGGGCGGACACTGTCCATACTACCGGATGGCTGATCGCTGGTCTGCTGTGCCCTCCACAACCCCACACAGCAGTGGGGCGACTTGTTTGAGGTTTGTGGTGAGGAACATGTGGCCACTGAGGAGGAGGAGGATGAGGACGATGAGGTGGCGGTGGACCAGCCGGGGCTGGAGGACGAGGGCAGCAACGAGGGATCGGCAAACATGGAGGGACAGGGGGATTATTTGAGGGTAGGTCCATCAAACACTAACATCACCTACTGGTACCATGATGTGTTGGGTATGCTGGGTCTGCGATGACTGCGTTTACCAGAGCAGTGAGAGAGACAGGCTATCAACACTTGTAGAAGTGCAACTCTATTTTATTTAACTATGAACTGTTGAACATACTTGCACTGTGGGTCGACACTATGTTAGGTTGACTGAAGACCTATGGCTAACCTGACCAGACTATACTGCTAGCACATGGTAGATGTTTGTGCTACTGATTGCGGGCTCTGGCTGTCTCAGAGGCTGCATCCCGAATGAGCGCGAAAACTAGTGCCCTCTGGCTTTATAATGGCCGTGTCCTGTCTGGTGATTGGCTGCTGTGTTCTGTGTGTTGATTGGTCTCTCAGTGTGTCAGTCAGTGTGTGTTTATGCATCCAAGGCGTCACGCAGTCAGTGACAGCCATGGCTGCGGGTCTCGACAGAATGTCCACCTCACTGGGGATGTCACTCAGTACCATGCTGACCATGACGAGGTTCTGTAGGACATGTCCCGCTTTCAGATGGGCATTGCTGAGGCGCTGCAGAGCATGTCCCAGTCACTGAGGAGCATCGCTGAGCGCGCGACATGATGGTGCGGAGCATGGTGAACCACCAGGGCTGGCAGGGCCAGATGCTGCAGGAGCAGTGGGGCTTGAACCAGCTACCCCTCCAGTCCGAGGTGAATCCCAGGACCCTATGGGCACTGACCGGGAGGAGGAGGCGATGGGTGCCAACCCGGACCCAGCCCATGGAGTGGCGATGGTGGGCACTAGTTTCACCTGAGGCCATGTCTCCCAGCCACCACATGGGACAGGGCGGCACAGTTGTGCATGTGCCACGACAAGTGAGCCGGGGCCTCTGGCCCCAGAACCCCCAGAGAACACCCGCCATAAACATTGAAGGCCACAGGACAAGGTAAGCAGCTGGCTGCCTCCACCTCAGATGTGCATCCTAGGGACACAGCTAGACGTAGCGGAAGGGCTAGGAAGGCAAAACACATTGAGGATCACTGAGGGCACAGGAGGAGGGGGGAACGGAGTGGAGAGGTGGAGGTGACACCTTTGGGAGAGTGGAGAATTGTACAACACAATAAATACCCTTGAGCACAATCTGTATGATGCCTCTGTCACTTTCTTCTGAAATGCGGGCCAATCTCCGAACCCTTGGCCCATCTCTCCAGGTATCCGCCCCCCCCCCCCCCCCCCCCCCCCCCCGGGCACACCGTGTGCAGGTGATGGATGTGAGCGAGCACTCAGCAGACAGGCAGGGGTCAGAGTATGGCATAGATTGAGAAGCACTGGCGCTCAGCTCTCTGTGGGTTATCATCACCCCCTGCCCTCGACAGTGACCCGCTGACAGTGCCAACACAGTCCCAGCACCCAGGAGCGATGTAACACAGGCCCTGGGAGGGTGGGAAATGGGAGTGTGGGGTGATGGACCAGGCCATGTCCTAAGTGAATTGGGCGAGTATGAGGGCCTCCCTGTCCCTCCATGTTTGCCGATCCCTCGTCGCTGCCCTCATCCTCCAGCCCCTGCTGGTCCACCGCTACCTCATCATCCTCATCCTCCTCCTCCTCAGTGGCCACATGTTCCTCACCACAAACCTCAAACAAGTCGCCCCACTGCTGTGTGAGGTTGTGGAGGGCACAGCAGACCACCACAATGTGGGCGACCTTCCGCGGAGCATTTGAACCGCATCTTGAGGAATCCGATGCACTGCTCAATCACAGCCCATGGCTGCATGCACCTCATAGTACCAGGTCTCTGCTTCGATCATCCGTCTCCATACTGGCGTCATTAGCTCAGCGGGTACCCCTTCTCCCCGAAGAGCCAGCTGCCCATCCTGGGGTGCTCTTTGAAGAGGGCAGGGATGACGTCTGCTCCAGGATGCAGCTTCATGGGCACTTCCTGGGAAGAGGGCACACACGTGCATGATCTTCATCTGGTGGTCGCACACGAGCAGTGTATTGAGGGAGTGTAACCACTTTCGGTTAATATAGGGCACCCCCAGATGGCTTAGTGAGCGCAGGGCACCATGCGTGGCATCTATTACCCCTGGACCTGGGGCATCCTGGTGATGGTGGAGAAACCTGCTGCCCAGGCATCTTGCTGGGCTTGATCCATGTCAAAGATGATGTAGTTTTCCCCCGGACATACAGTGCATCCGTGACCTGTCAGATGTACCTGAAGCCTGTGGCCTGCGAGATACTACACAGGTCCCCGCTTGAGCCCTGGAATGATCCTGAGGCGTAAATGTTCTGGGCTGCGGTGACCTTGATGGCCACTTCCCCCATGTGGTGCCAAGTCCACGAGGACATGGCACATATACCGCACCATCTCCTTGTGCCTTGTGCGGCACGCGCTATCCGTCAGCAACGCGTGTACACTCTGGACCATTGTGGGCCTCCATGTCTGGGTCCCACCCTGGCCTGATGGATGACCGGGTCCTCAGGGCGTGGGGCGGGGTCTGACACATGGGCCACCACCTCGTGCATCTGATGATGCTGCTGCTGAGACCCTCATATCCCCCATTGATACCCCCCCCAGAACGCCCTGCCCACACACTCCCGGCCACAGCGAGACCCCCTCACCCGGATCCCAGGCCCTGTATCCCAGACACCAGCTCACAACGTCATCTGGACCTGGCACTGGTCCCATAAGTGGCGCTCACCCATCCTCCGGCTGTGGACATGTCCTGGGAGCTGGCACCCACTCCCTGGGTGTTTAGATGTGGTGTGGTGTTCCTGCAGTGTTCAGGCAAGGTGTTCAGGCATCACGGTCATGATCGAGCTACTAGACAATGACTCCCACATGCTACGTGGCCCGCCCACCCACAGGAATCCACTTGGGTTGTGTGAAGTGCTCACTTAACCACGATTGCCAATTCCTTATTAGCAACAACCTTCAGCTGCACAGCCAAAGGCCTCAGCAGTTGGTGGGGTTTATGGATGGTTGGTGTGATGGCGGGCAGGGACAAGGGTTGCCCCCGGAACGGTACACATGATACAGGGATTGGCACAATGCTGCCGCAAGCGGTTGCCCCCCCCCCCCCCCCCATGGCGGCCCACTTGGCTGTGTCTCCCCGCCCCCCCCCCCCCCCACAGCCGAGCATCCCCACCCCCAGCCGAGGGACCCCCAACCCCTTGTGCTCTTTAACGAAGATGGCTACTCACCTCCTTGACTTCCCACAGAAGCCCTCCGCCAGGTTCACGTTTTTAAAAAGGAGTACTAATCGGCGTCAGCGTGACTTGCTGGGGAGGCCGCTGAATGACAGGAGGCCATTGGATATGGGGTGGCTCCCGTTAATTGTATGTAAATAGGGCTGAAGTGGTGATAATTGGTTTCTTGCCACGCTACGGTGAGATCCCGATTTCGCCTATGCAAACGGGCCGGTTGCATCGCAAACTGTTTGACACCTGGCACGGTTCTCGTTGTCGGCCTCTCCCACTATTCACCGGCCTCGTTCCACGTGAACGAGAGCGTAATGAGGCTGGAGAATCGCGCCATATAACTTTCTAAATCACTTTTGATATGCATTTCAAAACATCAGAAAGCAACTGAATGTCAGAAAAAACATTGATGGTTCGTGGGGAGCAGACAGGCAGGGTGCAATGAGTTTGGGCTGAGTTGAAAATAATTATTTTGATCATATTAATAATTCATTTTGACTTTGTCTCATTTAAAAAATGTCTGGTCATAGCTTTTTTTAAATGCACCATATGGTCCATTAATTCTGATAAATTAGCATTCTTGGCTGCTAATTCTCCTGCTATTAAACTCCATCTTAAAAACTGGGATTCTTCTGAAAATGCACACAGGGATTTCAGCTTCACAGGCTAGTAAGTTGGAATCTTACCCAGAATGGCCTCTTTCTGTCCCAAAGATCTTCTACGTTTCTTGGTTCCTATTTAATTTTGTTAATTTTCAAACTGATTTCAAATCCACAGCATCACCTAATTTGAAGTAAGACAGTGGAAATATTTATCTTAAAGTCAAGCTTAGTTTAACAAAATATGTTCCCATAACTGTCACTCAACCAACTTGAAAAATATTAGTGCATTGCAGAGCTCCACTGCTGTTAAATTATAGGTGTCAGTATCAGGCCTGTAGCTATGAAAAGTAGCACAGTTTGTAAAGTCTCTGGGTGGCTAATCTTTAATTGCAGTGAGGGAACCGGGGAGCAGTGTCTGTTTTCTGCTTTAACATTAATACCATTTAATACTAACATCCTATGTTTTAAAAGAGTGGACAGCCTCAGTAAACTGACCTATTCTACACTGTAGTAGAAGCTCAAATGGTACATTCATACAACTAATGTCTCTTATCAGCACCGAGGTGGCCTAACATTTTCACATTTGTGTATGGTAAACCATTTTATAAGAATTCAAGCAGCATTTGTATATGTCTCAGTTTCCTGTCTAAAAACTTCAACATATGTATCTCGACTATAAATGTATGTTTTCACTTTGGGGGAGAACACTTGTGCAAACCACTTGTTTAACAAAGATAGGTAAATAAACATTATTCAGTGCAAAAACAGTTGCTTTCTCAGTCATTTCCAAACTAGATCGCCTTTCATATTATATCAAACCTGCTATCTCCAGGCTATCTATCAACGTAGTTACGCATCTGAAATAGGTTGTTGAATTCTAGGCAGTGAAATGCTCACATGGGGTCCAGCTAGTCCAGATTTCTTTCCTATCTGTAGATTGCCTTGCTGACTCATGGGGAACTCCAGATAAATTCAGAGCTGACCAAAGAACTACAGACATGAATTGACCCTGCTCTCGCAGATCTTTGTAAATCAAAGCCACAACTTTTGCCTGGACTGATTCTTTGATCTATGCTAGATAACTTGATTGACCATTTCAAGATCTTTTGAAGACATGGCAAAATAAATATGCTTAACCCCATTCAAACAATACTTTTAGAAAAATACATAGCATACTGATCTTTAGACTGAATCGATGCAGTAATAGTCCAATTGTTAACAGGTTAATACCGCGGGCTCAACAATTAGTCAATGGCAGAGTTTAAAATTTTTTTTGTAAAATGTGCAGCGGGTGAGAAAAATGGTGTTGAAGCTGCTGGCACCAATGACGGCTTCCTCTACCGTATTGCTGGGAACATAGGGCGCAATTCTCCAGAAAAGCTTCGAAGTGTGGTAGTGTGAGCTGGAATTGCCGCGAGTTTCCCGGCGCTCGGCCGGCAATGAAATTCAGCATTGATTGGTCCACTTAACGAGACCTCACAGGTTCCTCACCGCAAATGAAGGCTAGCCAGCTGATTCGCCGGGACCGCGCTCACCAGCCCCCCGCTAACAAGGTTGAACAGCACTTAAACTGCACTTGTTCAGCCAACGCTAGCCAGCTCGCAACAATGGAGCCGAGGAGACCGGCCCCACGATTCAAGGATGCTAATCTGGGGAAGTTGCTAGACGCCGTGGAGGCCAGGAGGGATGTCCTGTTGCTGATAGTGCCGAGGAACGTAGGAGGATACAGCAGGATATAGATAGATTGCAGACTTATCATAGAATCATAGAATTGACAGTGCAGAAGGAGGACATTCGGCCCTTCGAGTCTGCACCAGCCCTTGGAAAGAGCACCCCACACAAGCCCACACCTCCACCCTATCCCAGTAAACCCACCCAACCTTTTTGGACACCAAGGGCAATTTAGCATGGCCAATCCACCTAACCTGCACATCTTTGGACTGTGGGAGGAAACTGGAGCACCCGGTGGAAACCCAAGGGTCCCGGAAAGTCAGCCACAAGGCAGCCAGTGCTGCCTGGGATGAGGTGGCAGCAACTGTGAGCTCGGGGAGTATGATCAGGAGGGCTGGCCTCCAGTGCAGGAAGAAGGTCAACGACCTACACAGGGCAGCACGAGTGAGTAGGCACCAATGCCCCTCCCACCCCCTTACCAAGAGATCATCCCAACATCCCACGCAACCCCAAATCCTTCCTCCACCCCCTCCCTATCAAACCCCCTCCAACCCTCCCTCCACACCTCCTTCCCACTACTGTGAACCATGCATGTGGTCCCGTCGGTGTCTCCTCAGGAAAAGCTCTGCCATAATCATCAGGAGAGGGCCCAGACTGGCAGAGGGGTCCCGGACTTAAGAATCCTCACCACCTTTGAGGAGCGCAGCCTGAAGGTGACTGGGATGGCCGAGGACAGGGCGGTCACCCACACGGAGGCTGGCAGACGCCACAGAGGTGAGGAACCATCGGGCACCACCCGGAGGACCTGTCAGACACGAGTTGATATTGCCTTACTGACTGACCCATCCCTCCCACTGACCACATGCCCATTCTCCTGCAGGTCCTCCAACCAATGGCGTAGCCCATTCCGAGCTCTGAGGAAAACACCTTGGAGGAGAGCTCCGCGGATTCAACCGTTTTAGTCACATCACAGCTGTCATCCCCACCCTCCACCAGCGCAGATGTACACATCTCGGTGGGACTTGTTAGTGGACAGGCTTCTGAGGCACAATCTGGTGAGCACCACACTATTGATGATGTACATCAGATGGAGGCAGGAACCCCCGGGCGAGACAGCAGTTAGAGGTCTGCTGGATCCCAGGGCCCAGCTGGGTCCCAGTCTGATGCTGAGCCTGTAGTACTGAAGCACCTGGAGCTGATTGAGATGATAGGGAGCAGCCGGGGCATTCAGGGGGAGATGTCAGCATCACTCCAGCAGATCCATAGCCGCTTGGAGGAGTCCCAGAGGCTACGGATACAGGAGATGTCGCCGGCAATGAGTGGCACCGAGGCCAACACTGCTTGGGTGGTGACCGCAGTGGAAAGCCTCACGCACAACATCGACATCATGAGCGAAGGTGTCCAAGGCATCACACAGTCGGTGACAGCCATTTCTCAGGGTCTCGGCAGAATGTCTGCCTCACTGGGGGATATCACCCAGTACCAGGCTGACCTTGATGAGGTTCTGCGGGACATGTCCCGCTCTCAGATAGTAATTGATGAGGCCCTGCCGAGCTTGTCCCGGTCGCAGGTGGGCATTGCCGAGGTGCTGCACAGCATGTCCCAGTCACTGAGGAGCATCGCCAAGGGCGTTGACACAATGGTGTGGGCCATGGGGAACCACCAGGGTTGGCAGTGTCTCATGAAGCATGGGGCAGCCAGGGCTTGAACCAGCTGCCCCTCCATCCCAAGGTGAACCCCAGGGGGCCATGGACACCAACCGAGAGGACAGGGTGCTGGGCGCCAACCCGGACCCGTCTCATGGAGTGACGACGGTGGCCACCAGCTCCCCCGACTTCCACCCCTCTGATGAGGCAGTGCCTCGAGGTCAGCACATGGATCAGGGCGCCACTGCTGTGCATGTGCCGACGACAAGTGAGAGTCCGGCCCCAGAGCCCCAGAGGATGCCCGGCAGGGTAGGTAGGGGGGTTTGAGATTGGGGGGACTGGTGGGTTGCACCATCGGGAGTGTGGTATTGTAAAACACATTAAACACCTATTTGCACAACAATTATGATGTCTCTGTCACTTTCGTCCGCAATGCGGACTGACCTCCGAACCCTTTTGCCCATCTCCCCAAACAAAACCCCCTCCCCGTGGCACTCACCCACTCTCCGGCTGTGGATATTGTGGTGGTATGATTTGCATAGCTGTCTGCCATTGCTGCAGAACACTGGCTTACCATTGGCCCTGGTCGGTCATGTGCCTCTCGACCGATTGGTTGAGACCCGTCATGTGACGGCTCCCAGATTGGTCGAGAGGCTGAGTTAACCCCGCCTCCAGAGCGAGGTATAAATACCCAGAATGCCTGGCGATCGTCCATTTACTGTAGTCGACCGCAGGGCTAACTTCTAGCTTATTAAAGCCTAACTTTTGTACAGCAACTCGTCTCGCGTTCGATTGACGGTTCATCAATTTAATAAGCTAGAATTTTGAAGATGGAGCTCCGGATCAAGTCCGAATGCCTCCGCATCAGCCCGCAAACTCAGAACGCTTCAGAAATCTTTAAACATTGGCTGGCATGTCTCGATGGATACCTGGCGTCTGCAAACAGCCCCCCACCATGGCACAGAAGCTTCATATCCTCCCCCTCTCCTCCGGGGCCTTCCGGGCCCTTCCAGCGCACTGCGCAACTCTCTCCTCGCCGCCCCCGGGCCCCTAAGCATGGCCTGCGCGCCTCTCTGCCCCCGCTCTCAGCCGCTCCGGTCGGCCTGCCGGCACCGCTAACCCCGCCCCCAGCAACCACGAGGGCCCCGTGGGCGCCGCCATCTTTGGGCCCCGACTCCACGTGCGGGTCCTGGGCGCCACCATCTTGGGACCCCGACTCCACGTGCGGATCCTGGGCACCGCCATCCTTGACTGGCACGCAAGGTTCTGCCAGCAACTACTCGGCCGACGACGACTACAACGATGGTTCTTCTCCACGGCTCACGGCCATTCAACTCGACCAGTCACGGCCACGCACGCTCACCAAAACAACGACGCTGATCCACCTCAACGGCCACGACCATCCCCTTGGTGATCGGATGTTGCGTTTGTGGCATTGCCTCCCGTGGTGTTCAGCACAGCATCTGTGGCGCTAACAATTGTACACAAAGACTCGAGTGAAGTACAAGAGAGGCTTTATTACAGTGAGATGCTATTCGTCCGGCGGCAGCTGTAGACTGGCATCTCAGTGAAACTTACGAATATTTATACAGCTCCCTGTGGGCGGAGCTAGCCGGCAGGGGCTTACCGGAGAAACCTGTAATACAGGTACGGCCATACATCCCCCTAATGCAAGCACACATATATACAGTGGTTGGATCACCACATTCACCCCCTGTAAAAAATGAGTCCGGCGGGGGTGACATGGAACTATAATACATAACGTGATCTATTTACAAAAGGGCAAAATAAAAGAAAGCCAAGAGTCCATCAGGCAATCCGGTCACAGGTTGAGTCGGATCGGCGGTCGAACGTTCCGTTGCGAGCGACGTAGCTGTAGTGGCGACGTCGGCGACGACGGTGCAGGTGCTGGCGGTGTTGGTGCTGGCCAGTGGCGGGATGACTCCGGGAGCAAGCCAAAATCTTCCATGTCCTCCAGCGTGGGCAGGGAAACGAGGGATGGACCTGGTGGAGACGAATACGGGGGCGCCAGGGAAAAGGAGGGTGGCGCAAGGGGGGGGAAGGGGCGTGGGCATGGGATCGGCACCCGAGGGAGCCAGGTCCCGGAGCGAGACTGTGTCCTGGCGGCCGTCGGGGAACTCCATGTAGGCATACTGAGGGTTGGCGTGGAGAAGGCGTACTTTGTCCACCAGGGGTTCCGCCTTGTGGTGCCTGACATGCCTACGGAGAAGGACTGGGCCCGGAGTCGTGAGCCAAGTCGGGAGCGACACCCCGGATGTAGACTTCCTAGGGAAGGCAAAAACACGTTCATGGGGTGTGTGGTTAGTCACGGTGCACAGTAGTGACCGAATGGAATGGAGCGCGTCAGGGAGGACCTGCTGCCAGCGAGCGGCTGGGAGGTTCCTGGACCATAGGGCCAACTGGACGGCCCTCCATACCATCCCGTTCTCCCTCTCTACCTTCCCGTTTCCCCGGGGGTTGTAGCTGGTCATCCTGCTGGAGGCGATACCCCTGCTGAGCAGGAACTGACGCAGCTCATCGCTCATGAATGAGGATCCCCTGTCACTGTGGATATAGTCGGGGAAACCAAACAGAGCGAATATGGAATCAAGGGCCTTAATGACGGTGGCAGACGTCATATCCGGGCATGGGATGGCGAAGGGGAACCTAGAGAATTCATCGACCACACTAAGGATGTAGGTGTTGCGGTCGGTGGAGGGGAGGGGCCCTTTGAAACCTACGCTGAGGCGTTCAAAGGGGCGGGACGCTTTCACCAGGCGCACGCAGTCTGGCCGGTAGAAGTACAGCTTGCACTCCGCGCAGACCTGGCAGTCTCTGGTGACTGTCCGTACTTCCTCGACGGAGTAGGGCAGATTGCGAGCTTTGATTAGGTGGTACAAACGAGTGACCCCCGGATGGCAAAGGCTCTTGTGCAAGGCACGGAGCTGGTTCACTTGTGCGCTGGCACATGTACCTCGGGAGAGGGCATCTGGGGGCTCGTTGAGCTTGCCGGGGCGATACAAGATCTCATAATTATAGGTGGAGAACTCGATTCTCCACCGCAAGATTTTATCATTTTTGATCTTGCCCCGCTGCGTGTTGTTGAACATGAAGGCTACCGACCGTTGGTCAGTGAGGAGAGTGAATCTCCTGCCGGCCAGGTAATGCCTCCAGTGCCGCACCGCATCAGCGATTGCCTGGGCCTCCTTTTCAACAGACGAATGTCGAATTTCGGAGGCATGGAGGGTGCGGGAAAAGAATGCCACAGGTCTGCCTGCCTGGTTCAGCGTGGCGGCAAGGCGACTTTTGAAGCGTCGCTCTCTACTTGGAAGGGCAGTGTCTCATCTACTGCATGCATCCCGGCCCTGGCTATGTCAGAGCGAATACGAGCGAAGGCCTGTTGTGCCTCGGCCGTGAGGGGAAATTGTGTGGACTGGATTAGTGGGCGGGCCTTGCCCGCGTATTGTGGGATCCACTGGGCGTAGTAAGAAAAGAACCCCAGGCATCGTTTGAGAGCCTTGGGGCAGTGGAGGAGGGGAAGCTCCATGAGGGGGCGCATGCGGTCGGGATCGGGCCCCAGTAGTCCGTTTTGGACAACGTAGCCGAGGATGGCCAAATGGCCTGTGCGGAACATGTACTTCTCCTTGTTATACGTGAGGTTGAGGAGAGATGCGGTGTGGAGAAATTTTGCAAGGTTGGCGTCATGGTCCTGCTGGTCATGGCCGCAGATGGTGACATTGTCTAAGTACGGAAACGTGGCCCGCAGTTCGTACCGGTCAACCATTCGGTCCATTTCTCGTTGAAATACCGAGACCCCGTTAGTGACGCCGAAGGGAACCCTAAGAAATTGATACAGGCGACCATCCGCCTCGAAGGCAGTGTAGGGACAGTCAGATTTACGGATGGGGAGCTGGTGGTAAGCGGATTTCAGGTCAATTGTAGAGAAGACCCGGTACTGTGCAATCTGATTGACCATATCAGAAATGCGGGGGAGGGGGTACGCGTCGAGCTGTGTGTACCGATTGATGGTCTGGCTGTAGTCCACGACCATCCTGTGTTTCTCCCCAGTTTTAACCACTACCACTTGGGCTCTCCAGGGGCTGTTGCTGGCCTCGATGATACCCTCCCGAAGCAGCCGCTGGACTTCAGACCTGCTGAAGGTCTTGTCCTGGTTGCTGTACCGTCTGCTCCTGGTGGCGACGGGCTTGCAATCTGCGGTCAGATTGGCAAAGAGGGAGGGAGGCTCAACCTTGAGGGTCGCGAGGCCGCAAACGGTGAGGGGAGGTAAAGGTCCGCCGAATTTTAGGGTGAGGCTCTGGATGTTGCATTGAAAATCCAGGCCTAGTAAGAGTGACGCATAGAGGTTGGGGAGAATGTACAGGCGAAAACGGTCGAATTACACGCCCTGTACAGTGAGTTTAACCAGGCAGAAGCCCTGGATTGGGACAGAGTGGGAACCGGAGGCTAGGGAGATCTGCCGGTTGGCGGGATGGACCGCAAGGGAGTAGCACCTTACTGTGTCCGGGTGAATGAAGCTCTCGGTGCTCCCGGAGTTGATGAGGCAGGAGGTCACGTGGCTGTTGACGAGCACATTGTGGAAGAGGGTGCCAGGTTGCGAGGACGGGACTGGTCGAGCGTCACGGAGGCGAGTAGCGGGAGATCGGCTGACGAGTCTGACGAGTCCTATGAGTAGCGGCAGCGACCCGGGTCCCGTGGTCCCGTCCTGAGGGGAGGACAAAATGGCGGCATCTGGAGTACCTGTGAGGAAGAGGATGACAGTGGACAAGATGGCGGTGCCCATGGAGCGCACGTTGTGGGGGCGGGACAAGATGGTGGTGCCCATGGAACGCACATGGAGGCGGAGGGTGAAGATGGCGGCGCCCATGGTGCGCACATGGCGGGGGCGACGAAAGATGGCGGTGCCCACTGATCGCACGTGGGATCGGGGGCAAGGGACAGCAGGGCCCATTGTGCGATCGGCTGAGGCGAGGAGGGGGATTCGGGCGCGATAACGGTAACCGTCCGGGACTGGCACACCGCTGCAAAGTGGCCTTTCTTGCCACAAGCTTTGCAGGTCGCGGTGCGGGCCGGGCAGCGCTGGCGGGGATCCTTCTGCTGACCACAGAAGTAGCAGCGGGAACCCCCAGGGTGCGCGGTGCGGCGAGCAGCGCAGGCGTAGTGCGCGGGGGCGCTGGTTGTGGGGTCCACGAGGGGTAGGACGGGTGGGCCGGGGGGCCGTTTGCGGGGTCCACGAGGGGTAGGACGGGTGGGCTGAGTGGCTAGCGGGGTAGGATCGCGCACTACGGGAGGTGGCCGTCATTGATAGCGTCAGAGTCTTTGTAGCCGCAAGATCGAGAGCGGCCCCTTCCAGCAGTCGTTGTCGGATGGGGTCCGGTGCAATACCCGTAACAAAGGCATCCCGCATGACTAAGTTGGAATGTTCTGTGGCCTTGAGGGCCTGGCAGTCGCAGTCTCATACTAGAGGTATCAGGGCCCTCCAAAAGTCCTCAATCGACTCACCCGGCTGTTGGACGTGAGTAGAGAGTAGATGTCTTGCAAACAGGGTGTTCGTCGACAGTGCGTAGTTTTCCTTGAGCAGTTCCATGGCCCTGGCGTAGTCAGGCGTGTCTCGAATTAGCGGAAACACGCTGGAGCGGAGTCTTGAGTAAAGAAGCTGCTGTTTTTGAGCCTCCAAAGGTGGAGGATCCGCTGAAGAGATGTAGGCCTCGAAAACTGCAAGCCAGTGATCAAAGTCTTTCTTGGCATGGGGCGACTGCGGATCCAGCTGCCGGCGGTCAGGTTTGATCCTGATGTCCATGGTGTAAGGAAAATCTCACTGTAATAAATTGTGGCACTAACAATTGTACGCAAAGACTCGAGTGAAGTACAAGAGAGGCTTTATTACAGTGATATGCTATTCGTCCGGCGGCAGCTGTAGAATGGCATCTCTGTGAAACGTACGAATATTTATACAGCTCCCTGTGGGCGGAGCTAGCCGGCAGGGGCTTACCGGAGAAACCTGTAATACAGGTACGGCCATACATCCCCTTCCTGCAAGCACACATACAGTGGTTGGATCACCACAGCATCAAGGTGTGATCGGGATGCTAGGCAATAGGCAATGACTCCCACATGCTACATGGCCAGCCCACCCACAGGAATCCACTTGGCTCACTTAACCACGATTGCCAATTCCATATCAGCAATAGCTTCAGTCGCAAGGCCAGAAGCCTCAGCAGTCAGTGGAGGTTATGGTGGTCATTGGGACTGACGGGCAGGGACAAGAGTTGCCCCCAGAACGAGTGCACATGTTCTGGGATTGGAATGGTGGCGCCGCGAGCGGTTGCGCTCCGGTTGACCAGCGCCCCCCCCCCCCCCCCCCCCCCCCCCCGCCTATGGCAGCCCCCCCCCCTGTGGAGGGTCACCCACCCCCACTGAGGGTCCCTCACCCCCTGACCAAGCACTGGGGTGGCAAGGCAAGTACCCTTGGGCTCTTTGCCTGTGAGCAAAGATGGCCATTCATCACCTCAGCTCCACACAGAGGCCCTTCCGCCAGGTTCACATTCAAAAGGAGCACGAATCAACGCCAGCGTGAGCACTTGCTGGGGAGGCCGCTGAATGACAGGAGGCCATTGGATACGGGGTGGTTCTCGTTAATTGTATGGAAATTGGGCTTAAGTGGTGACAATTGGTTTCCCGCCACGCCAAGGCAATATCCTGATTTTGCCTGCAGTTCTCGATTTTGGTCTCTTCCCCTATTCACCAGCCTCATTTCACTTGAGCGAGAGCGCAACGAGGCCGGAGAATCGTGCCCATAATCCATAAAAGTTGGCACGCTGGGAGTCTGCCCCGCCACCAACTTCGTTTTTAAAGGTCAGAGTGCCATTTTTAAACGCCGCCCCGATGCACAAAAGTTAAAATGGAATTCGCCCACACCATCCCCCACCTCGCGGCACTGCCTCCTGGCACCGCCTGGGCACTACTCAGCTATGACCCTTTGACCCCTGAGTGATGCACTCACCTGAGCTCTTCCAACAGGTCATAATTCATGTTAGTGCACTCTCACACTAATGTGAATGGTTATCTAACGGGGGTGCAGGGGGCGCGGGGAGGGGGGGGGATCAGGCGTAGAGGACTGGTGACATACAAATTTATCATAATGGAGTTCTCCCTGTTGAACATCAATGACAAGGGACGGGGACAATCACGGCAAGACTTCCCGCTGGCATAAAACGCGATTTGGGCCTCCTCCAAGATTTCCTGCTCCTCTCCTCAAATCCACCTGAGAAGAACGGGAGCGGAAAATCCCAGCCAATGTTAATAAATTATTTTTTCCATTTGATTAACATAATCATCTGGGCTCAGCACCCCAATATCAGCAGCTTTTCGGTTCCTGATGGATTAGTGATCTGGATATATTAGTGGCCAATAGGTGGCCCTTCAGCACCATGGCAACCCTACCATCAGGGGGAAGCTGCTTCCATACCCCATGGTGTTCTGGCCATCAAGGGAGGAGGACAGAGGGCACATCTGCCAAATGGAAAATTCTAATCGTTGGCAATGGAGGGGTCTTAATAGGCCAGTTTATCTGCCTTATTGGCTGTGTTAGAACCAACTGAGAAGGAGTGCACTGGCTCCGCTCCATTCAACATCCTCGATTGGTCACATCAAATTTTAACCTCTTGTTCACAGGGTGACTTGGACAGGCTGGCTGAGTAGGAAAATACTTGGAAAATTAAATATAATGTGGGTAAATGTGAAGTTATCCACTTTGGTGGCAAAAACTGGAAGACAGATTATTATCTGAATGCAGGTACAGCAGGCGGTGAGGAAAGCTAATGGCATGCTGACCTTCATAGCGAGAGGATTTAAGTCTAGGAGTTGAGATGTCTTGCTGCAGCTATACAGGGCCTTTGTAAGGCAACACCTTGAGTATTGTGTGCAGTTTTGGTCTCCTAGTTTCAGGAAGGACATTCTTTCTATTGAGAGTGTCCAGCGAAAGTTCAGCAGACTAATTCACAATTTTAAATCACAATCTTTTGTGAGAAGATGAAAAAGAGTGTAATTCAGCAAAGCCAGAGACTTTCGCTGTGCTTCTCTGTCCTTTTCATCGAGGGACGAAAGAGTAATTTTATCGAGGAACGAGAGAGTAATTCCCAGGATGGCAGGACTGACATATGAAGAAAAACTGGATCGACTGGGCTCACTGGAGTTTAGAAGAATGACAGGGGATCTCATAGAAATATATAAAATCCTGATGGGACTGGACAGGCTAGATGCAGGAAGAATTTTCCCGATGTTGGGGACGTCCAGAACTAGGGGTCACAGCCTAAGAATAAGGGGTAAGCCATTCAGGGTCGAGATGAGGAAGCACTTCTTCTCTCAGAGAGTTGTCAACTTGTGGAATTCTCTACCACAGAACGCTGTTAGGGCCAGTTCACTGTATATATTCAATAGGGAGCTGGGTGTGGCCCTTGCGGCTAAAGGGATCAAGGGGTATGGAGAGAAAGTGGGATACTGAATTTATATGATCAGCCATGATCGTATTGAATGGTGGTACAAAGGGCCGAATGGCCCACTCCTGCACCTATTTTCTATGATTTTCACGAGGCCTTGTTTTTTCCAAATCAGAATGTATTTAACTATTTAAGCTGTGAGGAATAAGAAGCCAATCAATAAGGTTTTCTAGCGTGAAAGCAGGAAATTTATTAACCACTAACCCAAGAAAAAATAATAAAAACAGGACGTCAAGCATTGGGTCCTCATGCAGTCATTGAGGCACGCATAGACACACAAAAACACACACACAAAAACACACACAAAAACACACAGACACAAAAATACATGCACACAAAAATACACACACAAAAACACACACACAAAAACACAGACAAAAACACACAAAAACACACAGACACAAAAATACATGCACACAAAAATACACACACCAAAAACACACACACACAAAAATACACACTCACAAAAACACACACACAAATACACACACAAACAAAAACACACACCAAAAACACACACACACAAAAATACACAGACACAAAAACACACACACACAAAAACACATACAGGCACAGGGGATTTGGAGTCCAATAAAAAAAGCTGAAAGAATATAAGCGTCTTTTGATTATCCTTGATGTGTTGATTTTAAACACTGAGGCTGATTTAGGTTAGCTGGTTTCTTTGATGTGGTCAAATGCAGAAGATGTTGCAATTATTATAGTAAGAAGTCTTACAACACCAGTTTAAAGTCCAACAGGTTTATTTGGAATCACTAGCTTTCAGAGCGTAGCTCCTTCATCAGGTAGGTTTTGCTTAGTCCCAAAGTGAAAAAGGGAGAGAGAGCAGCCCCGAGGCTGATTCCCTCACTGAAGACTTTCTTGACACAACCTGTGTCAGTTGCAATCTCTCTCAAACTTTCTTTGAAATAGTTCAGCCGTTGCGTATTTCCAAGAGGTTTTGCATGTGTCTGTCTGTGGCAGCGATTGTTCAATATCCAGTACTTTGCATTTATCATGGGCATAATTCAACTAAATGGGAACAAAACCCCATAGCGAGCACAGTTTCCACAGTAACTTCATCACAGTGTTAATGTAAGCCTACTTGTGATACAAATAAAGATTATTATTAGGCGCATGTTTCCCGGCTCTCATAGTGCTAAGAAACACGTGGCTATACAACGACACTCATGTTAAATAAGGGACCTCAACAGGGAACACGCGGCCGAGGCAGCGCAAAGGTCATTTTCTAGACCGAGGTGTTCCGCTCATCGAGTGTAGGGAGAGATTGGGACGCCATTTTCAAATGGAATCCCGATCTCCAAGACCCCTGACGTGACCCCCAATACCCCCTAGTCCCAATCCACAATGGGAGGGTACCCCCCTCCCCCCACCAACACCCACACAGTGCACCCCCAGCCCGAACGGCAGCACACAGAAAATGGCAGCTTGGCACCTTGGCACTGCCAGGGTGTCAGACTGGCAGTGTCCTGGGTACCACCCTGCCCAAAGGGCATGCACCTGGGGGCCTCCGATCCCTTGAGAGACCCCTACTAGTGTTGTTCCATTTGGTCTCCATCTGTGGGGACCAGTGCTGAATGGCGCTCACCCGAGGTCTCCAAGTCAAAGGGGATTGATCCCAACACCTCAGGAAACTGCACATTAAAGTGAGACTAGCTGAATCGTTTTAATATGCAGATTTGCTCAAATGCGATCCCGCCCACAATGGGTGGGATTTACAGCGCAACATCTCGCGTGATCTAACACGATGTTGTGAGGCATTGTGAGCTGGGTAGATCCCAGGACGGGGGGGGGGTGGGGGGGTCTCCCGGCTTCTATTGGCCACGCTGTGCCGTGGCGAGCAGCTTTTCGGACGCAGTATGGTCATTGGCCCATGTCTCTTCCTTTGACAGTTCTTAGTTTCAAAGGGTGTAAGGATTGTAGGAACTGTCTCTCTCTTCACACTTCCCCTGAGAGTGATTTGTTTGTTTCTCACCTTCATCTTCGAATGTCGCCTTGTATTTTTAACAGTTTGCTGTGACTCAGTTTAAAATGCAAAATTTCCAGTCAGTTGAAAAATCATATTATCAAAAACTAAAGAGGCATACCCTTGTGACAGCTACCTGCCATTTGCTTGTTCGTAACAATTTCCCACCCAAACGGTGTGTCAGAAATGGCTTGGTGATGCGAACATGCTGGTAAACTGGCACACAAGGTGGTGTCAGGAATTTTTCGGCATGCCTGCCTTCAGTCCTGCCTCCTGAACATTTTGCTCATTAATTCTGTTTTTCTCTCCACAAATGCTACCTGACCAGCTGTCGGCATTTTCTGTTTTTGTTTCAGGTTTCCAGCATCTGTGGTATTTTGCGCAGTTCTAGCCCACATTAGTTGACTTCAGCCCGTATTCTAGAATTTGAAGAAGTCGCTAGCAGAAGCCAGAATGAACAACATCTATGCTATAACCATGCATAAAATATCCCAAACTAAAACAAATAGGAAGTGCTTCATTTTTGTCACACATCAAAATTCCATTTGCCCCCCCCCCCCCTTGCTCACTCAATCCAACACTCCTGTGCAGCAGCCTTCATTGGGTGAATCAGGTGTTGTTGGAACATGACACAGGAAAGCTTTGGCGCAGCGACACAACATTTCTGTCTTAATGCCTTCTGTGGTAATCAAATGACTATTAATTCTGTTTATAATGATTTTACCCAGCCCCCTGATAAATCTGTATTACATTTTTTCAATGCTGGAAATGTTTTTGTGATGCTTAAAAAAAGTGTCCCATTTTAGTATCTTATGTTTTAATCATGGAACATATTAGCATATTTTAAAATTTGATTCAAATGTGAACTTAAATCCCATCTTTCAAACAGGACTTTAGTAACTTCTCAGCTTTCTCACAAGGTATCAAGATTCTCTTCCATTCTTTCTTTATGAAGCACCTCGGGACATATTTTTACATTAAAATATAGGTTGTTGCTTTTCAAGCTCCTCAGGTCATCTACTGAGTGTTTCTACTCACATACCAGAACAGATGGAAAACTATTCAGCCTTACTCACCTGAGATAAGAGACAAAGGTGCACCAAGTCCTCATCAGAGAGTTGCCATGCACTGACAATGCCATATTAGCATTCCAAACTGAGGACTACCTTCAGCAGCAATTACACAGATTCCCTCATGCTTATAAAGAGTTCAGTTTGAGCATCTCCGTCAGGTAGACCAGTGTCATGATCCAGGATGTTGCCATGCCATCATTGATCAGCATTTACATTATGATGATAAGGGTTGTTGATATCTTCACATATATAGGTTCCACAATCACCAGCAATCTGTCACTTGAAGCTGAAATAAACACAAGCTTTGCAAAACTTCAGCCATTGTGTCCAAGCTGAGTAAGAAAGTGTTGGACAATAGCAACTGAGATCATCACACTGCGAGTGTACCAAACGTACAATGGTGAGATCTGGACAACAAATGCTAAGCAGGAGAAAAGAATGAACAGTTTCCACCTTCACTGTCTCAGACGTATCCTCAACATCTCTTGGCAGGACAACTCAGAGGTTCTGGAACATGCTAATTCAATCAGCATACATTTATTGCTAAGCCAATAACATCTGTTGCCTCAGTCATGTGCATTGGATGAATGATGGCAGGATACACAAAGACCTCTGTACGGTGAAGTGGCCACTGAGTCACAACCTGGTGGTTATCCATATCTCCACTACAAGTACACTTGCAAATGAGATATGAAGATACCGGACATTGACAGTGACGACTGGGAGAGAGTCTCTGACAGTCGTGACCTCTGGAGATGATTGGAAGATAATTGGAAGAGGCAAGCAGAAACTAAAAGCTTAGCTGGCCAAGAAGAGGGTCCAGAGAATATCGAGGTTATCAACTTGTGCCCATTGCATTCTTCTGCAGTAAAGAGACAGCCTAGCCAGAGTGGGGCTCCTGACAGCAGGCGATGTTTGACACAGAGTTGACCATCGTCGCAAAACCATCATTTAATGAGAGAGAAGGCTGTCACTTTGTTCTCAGACAGTAAAGCTATGCATCCTTTATTTTATCAAGATGCGTGTATAATGGGATTGATCAGACTTTTTTCAGAATTTCCCTCTTGTGTGTGTGCATAATATTTTCATAATTTCTTCATGTAATGTACTTCTTTCAGACAGCACAATATCAGCACCCAAAGGAGACATTCCCAAGCAGAAGTTCTGTACAACAATATTTTTACATTAGTGGCAAATAGATGGCTACACAACAACATTTTACATTACATTTAACATTTCATGAAGTTGAAATATAAAATTATCAAAACGCTGAGCACCATTTCAAATTAATTTTGTGTATTGTCATCTTAACAAACGCTGTTACACGGAGGTGCCGAGTAAAGCCCGCGGGGTAGGGAGCTCCTCAATGCATAGAATGGGGCTATAATAATCTAGGCCTCCTAGCAACCACTCCAGGGCACTGGAAGAGCGAAGAGCAGGTTGCTGAACCATAGGAGGCATGTGGCCTGCTGAGAAAAATCAAGAGATTTCATGCGCTCACAAAAATTAGCAAAATAGCATGTCGGAACTTGAAATTCAAAATTCAGTTTTATGTACACACCCAAAGGATTTAAAATGGTGATAGAAGATTTACGCCCTGTGAAATTCCTGCCATGCTGGGTACATCAGATCATCCAATGTTTAGCTCTTAACAATAGTGAGTGTATAATGCACAATACTTCCCTTTTGCATGGAGTTGGGATCTGATAAACAGGATTAGCAAAATCAAGAGATATTGGAGACAACAGGACACTGCCCATTCTTGAGGGTGCATCTAACCCTTGGACTCCCAGCAAGCTTGGCCTGCTGCTGGAAATGAAAGTCACTGGATTTACTTCCATTCCGGTCAGTTACACTATTTTCCTGTTGGTAAATACTTTACCTTAATGCCTAAGGATTAGTGGTATTGTAACTGATCTAGCAATTCACGGACCTAGCCTAATGCTCCGGGGACATGGGTTGGAAATGCACCACAGCAGCTGGTGGCAATTGCATTCAATTAATAAATCTGGAATATAAATCTGAGTCACAATTTAACTAAATGGTCCCATAGCAAGCGCGTTTATCCGCTTGTTTACTGCTGCTCGCAGCGCCGAGAAACACCCCGCTATTTAACGCGGTTAGTTAGGGGGCTTCAGCAGGGAACACGTGCTCGAGGCTGCACATAGCCCCATTCTGTGCATTGAGGAGCTCCGCAGTGTAGCGAGAGATCGGAACGCAACCCGCGCACCCCGCCCCAAGCCCCAACTCACTATGAGGGTGTCCTTCCCCAATACCCGTGCAGGGAACCTCAGGCCTGATAAATGCCACATGAAAAGTGTCAGCTGGACACCTTGGCAGTGCCAACCTGGTATCCTGGCAGTGTCTCTGACAGCTGGCAATGCCCCCTGGGCACATTGGCAATGCCAGGCTGACATCCAGGTGGTACTGCCAGGGTGCCAGGCTGACAGAGCCAGGGTGCTCAGAGGACATGCACCTGTGGGCCTCCGATCCCCAGGGAGACCTCCACAAGTAGATCACACTGAGGAAAATAGTTGCTGAGGGAGTGTCCGTCCTTAGGAGGAAGCCAGAAAGCGGGTGGGAGGAGGTGAATACAGAGGTTCACGCTGGGGGTGACTGTGTTCTTGGCTGGGGTTCCATAACCTTTGCCATGTCCTGCAAGGGCAGCCACCACATGGAATTGGAGGGCATCTACTGCCTATAGCCCTTAAGGTATCTGCGTTCTGAACCTCTGTGTGAGCACTTCGTTTCAGGGCAGGACCGATGATCTGTCTGCAATCTCCCAGTCAATCGCACACAAATGCATTAGGCAGATTACAGATGCCCTTTATTCAAGGACACACATGTATATCAACTTGGATCAGGATCATGGGCTTTGCCCATTTCGCAAGCATGCCCCAGATACAGAGTGTGAGAGACTGTACCTATGTGGCTCTGTGGTCTGCTTGACTTCATACGGTATCGTTCATGAACCACAAGAGATGCTAACCTCTCAACGTTCAACTTGTTTTTGACTACACGATGCACATCATGCAAGTCTGCGTCCGTTTCCTGGGGAGCGTCCATGACAGTTTCATCTTGGGCTATCTCAGAGAGCTGACCTTTTCGAGGGAGAGCGGCAGCTGGATTAATGACTCCTTGGGGATAGAGTGTACCCAATCAGGGGTGGCTGATGATGCCAGGGCGGAAGCCACAAACACCTGCTAAGACTCATTATAATGAGGCTCGTGCATCACTCATGCACTGGTCAAGCAGGCGATTGGACTACTCAAGATGCAGTTCTGGCAATTGGACTGGTTGGGGTAGGCCCCTGCATTACAGCCCCCCAAGGGTGTCCCGCATTATTGTGGTTGCTGCACTGTTCACAACTTGGCACTGCAGCGGGGAGTCCAGCTGGATCAGGAGGATATGGAGGAGGACCACATCTGAGATGAGGAGGTGGTGGAGGAGGGTGGTGAGGGGCTACTCACAGAGGAGGAGGAGGAAGGGCCTTGGGCCATGGACTGCGCTCGCATGGGCCGAAAAGCTAGGGAGGTCCTCATAGCCTCTCGGTTTTTGGACGACCAGAACTAGGGAGGGAGGAGCTCTCCCACTGTGGAGACTGTGAGCTCATCAATTTTTAAAATAAATTTAGCGTACCCAATTATTTTTTCCAATTAAGGGGCAATTTAGTGTGGCCAATCCACCTATCCTGCACATCTTTTGGGTTGTGGGGGCGAAATCCACGCAGACACGGGGAGAATGTGCAAACTCCACATGGACAGTGACCCAGGGCCGGGATTCGAACCTGGGTCCTCAGCGCCGTAGGCAACAATGCTAACCACTGTGCCACCGTGCTGCCCAGTGATCTCATCATTGATGTGGTGACAATGGTTGGTTTCTGTGGTGTTGCTCGATTCAATGGCAGGTGGCTAAAGCTATTGGCCGGACTCTGCGGGAGAATGATGATGACTTGCATTGAGAACAGAGCGATGCCCCTCTCATCCTCAGTGATATGTCTGACTCCTGCCTGGCAGAGAGCTGAACGCCTCCTGCCAAGGGTCTTATCATGGGGTTTAGAGACGCGGGATGATCTCTAATCTGATGCAGACGCCTTTGAGGTCAGTGGTCCTGATGTGTTCCTCCAATTAACCTCTGGGGTGGGTCAGCCTTGCTACACTTTGTCAGCCCACGGCATCCTCAATGCTGGAGAAGAGTGGGAGAAATGAAAGACCTGAGTGTTAAAGGGGAGGGGGGGGGGGGGGGGGGCGCTGCCAGAAGCAGTGCGTCTTCACTGAGTCATCAGTGTGCGAGGTGAGAGAGACACAGATCTGCCACTCTCACACTGCACATGGATGGAGTGCTGAGTGTGCGCAGGGGTTGGCACCAAAAAAATGACAGGGTGGAGGATCTACTGGTGGTCAGAGTAATGTTTATTTAAAAGTGCTATATTACAGTGGTGACCTATTTTAACTATTGCCTATGTTCACCCGTGCCCACGAGGTGCCGACTGTTTCTTAATCTTCCCCACCCTCCCACCATATCTAGGTATTGCTCCAGGATCTACAGCTGAGGTCGAGGTGGTCTGCTGACTTCCACGCCCTGAGATAACTTTGGCAGGTGTCCCCTGGGGTGGTCTGGACCTTGAGGTTCCGGGCCTATTTTTGGGTAGGACGGGTGTTGCAGTGCTTCCCTTCACATTGTGTGGGGCTGAAGGTGCATCGCTCACAGGGAAGGGTTCCCTGGGTACAGGGCCCCAGGTTGCAGTCCTGTCAATCCTCTTCCCTTCAGGCTTCTGGTGAGTCCTGTGCTCCTCCATGGGCTAGAGGGGCACCTGGAGTGAGATCCAGAAGACCTACCATCCTCTGGTGCTGACATTTATGGCTTCCCACTGTTTTGTTATGCTCTTGACGTAGCATAAGCTGCTTCCTTAATGTGCACTCTGACAAAGGAAGGTTCAGACTTGAAGATAGCTTTAACACATTTATTTAAACTGTTAACAATTCTCCTACTTGGATCCGACTCTCCCGTTAATCCTGCTATAGCTACTCAGACTGACGAACCAGTCTGCTACAATCCAGGTGGTGGGTGTGATATTGAATCAACCCTGTGTCTCTACTCGGTGAGTGTCTCCACTGGAAAGAGGAAGATCATGTGTGCTGTGTCCTTTTATATGGGTTGGTGTAATGCCCTCCTGTGGTGGTGTCACCTCTGTGTGTATCGTGAATGCCCATTGGTCGTGTCCTATCTTACTGACCTATTGGTTGAATGTCTGAGTGTCATGTCTCTAGTGCTCCCTCTAGTGTCTAGCTAGTCTACGTGTATTTACATTAACCTTTTGTGTATCTACAGTGATGCATATCACCACATCCACCTTTTTTCATGTTACATATTTTCTGTAGAGTGTTAAAGAAAATTGAACAAAAACAGGTAGATAAGTGATGCTATGTACAAGTTATGATAACAGTGATCATTAAACAATAAATCTAAATCATATGCATGAGTCCAAAATTCATTAATTATTATGGTTGAGTGTCTTTCTTGTTTGGTTGGTGAGGTGGTGATGTTGATGGTGGCATGTCCTTGTGAATGCCATCAGTGTCCCTGTGCATAAGGAACCAAGAAGTGGTCAAATCACTTTGTTGTCTGATTTGGAGTCTTTTTTTCTTCCGATGCTTGTGGTAGCGATGAATGCAATCTGTGTCATCCTGCCATGGTGTGTCATTGTACTGAGCTGAGCAGTAACAGTGTCCCTCATGGGCAGAGTTGTACCATGTTGTACCAGTCGTAGTTCCAGTGGCGTTGTGTTTGTCGTGCTTGTTGTCGACATTGTTGCCTTTGGTTATTGTCGTTGATGTGGTTTTTATAGGTTGTGTTGTTGTGTTGGATGGTTCTGTTGTTGTTTTTGCTGCGCTCAAGGACCACACTATGTGGATACTACGGGTTCTTCACACAGTTACTCGTGTCAGCGTGCATTGTGGCATCTGCTGTTTCCTTGAGCGTGCCGTCACTGAGTTTGCAGCACTCCCCGTCTGGAGTCATATCCGGCTTACTTGAATCAGCTTTGGCTTGTTGATTCTCCCCATCTTGAGTCTGGTCTGTTTCACCTGAATCAGTTTTGGTTTGTCGATGCTCCCCGTCCGGAGTCATTGCAGGTTCACTTGCATCTTCTGAGGTTTCTTGATGCTCCGCGTCTGGAGTCAAAACATTCAGGAATGCATTTGCTTGTGGAGAGGCTCGAGCGAATGAGGTTTGAAGTAACGTGGTGTCACCGGAGTCACCAGTAGTCTCACTGTGATTGTCGAGTGCCTCTGTACACACTAGCTGAGGTCTGTCACATTGCACATCTTGTATGGGAAGTGGGATGGCATCGTCACTTGCCTCACATACAGTGGGTAGAGCCCCAGTGTGTTCTTGTCGTTCACTTGAGCTGGATAGACTGTCAGAGGCTTTGTCTTGTTCACTGGAGCGTGGTAGACTGTCATAGTCTTTCTGTTGTTCACTTGAGCGTGGCAGACTTGCATTATCTGCTGCTGGTTGCTCAGAGGAGGTTGCCTGACACTCATGGTCTTGTTCATGCAAGGACTGCACTTTGGAGTCTTGCGTTTCTTCAATTGTGGAGTCTGTCCACAAGCTCGCTGTGGAGGCTTGTGTCACTCGAGTCACTTCTTGTTCATGCAAAGACTGCACTCTGGAGCCTTGCGTTGCTTCTATCGTGGAGGCTTGTGACACTAGAGTCACTTTCTGTGTGGAGACGTGCAGTTGTCTTGCTGTGGAGTCTTTCATCGCTTTCTGTATGGAGGCTGGGACCATTCGTGGTGCGTGGACCACTTTCTGTGTGGAGTCGGGGACTCTTCGTGGCGAATGGAGCACTCTCTATGTGGCAGCAGGCCGCTCTCTGTGGGCTTGTACCGCTCTCTGTCTCTTGGCGTCTGGCCGCAGCATAATCCCGCACTCACGAGTTGGGATGTTATATATGCTGGGCTGAGGATTCCCCAATCCGAAGAACTCGTCGTCGGGGTTGTCAATGTACAACATGTCTAGTTGCGGTTCAGATTTGGTACTGGGGTAGCCACCTCCCAAGGTGAAATCTTCATCTGAGTTGTTGTCTTCCAAGACCATATCATCACGTTTTGTGTCGGAGCTAAATGCTAGGGCTCGCGATGTCCAAATAATTCAAGGTCTGAGTAATAGTCTTCAAGGACTGTATCATCTCTTTGGGTGGTGCTAACTGCTTGTTGCAGGGTTCTGCAGAGGTTACTTTCAGCTACTGGTCGAATTTCAGACATTGTGCTGTCGTTCCAGGTAAAAGAATCGAGTTTTACGGCTGTAAAATTTCTTTTACGTGTTTTAGGACATTTCCCCTTTAAGTGGGCGTGGTCTGGGGCCTCTGACATCACGAAGCGTGTGACGTAGGTCGTAGGAAGTGATTAGGCATGCTCAGATCGCTGTTCCTTTACTTGGGGCCTTTTTCTCCACTGCGCATGTGCAGCACCTTTACCAAGATGCTGCCAATCAAAATTGCAGATTTCTGCTGCAAGCCTACCTCGTGGTGAGTTTTGGTGCCTCTTTTACCATTTTTTCTTGTATGCCCCTTGCAGAATTCTTGGAATTTTTCCAGGACTGCCTGGAAGTCGCTCTTTTTTTGCCCCTTTGAGTATTTGAAGGTCTGGAAAATTTCAGCTGCTTCTGGACCCGCGATGGTAAGTAGAAGCTTTACTTTCTCTGCATCCGCCACACCATCTAAGTCGGACGCTACCAGGTAGATTTCGAATCTCTGCCTGAACCAACGCCAGTTTTCACTGAGATTGCCTTGGTACCTGAGCTGCTGTGGAACCGGAATCCCGAACATCAGCTTGCCTGGCTGTTGTTGCTGGTTGTCACTGTTTGCTGAGTTGTAACTATATGGATTTAAACGGTCACTCCTGCGTACCATGTTTTGTTATGCTCTTGACGTAGCATAAGCTGCTTCCTTGATGTGCACTCTGACAAAGGAAGGTTCAGACTTGGAGATAGCTTTAACACGTTTATTTAAACTGTTAACAATTCTCCTACTTGGATTCGACTCTCCCGTTAATCCTGCTATAGCTACTCAGACTGACGAACCAGTCTGCTACAATCCACGTGGTGTGTGTGATGTGTTTAATCAACCCTGTGCTCACTGAGTGTCTCCACTGGAAAGAGGAAGATCATGTGTGCTGTGTCCCTTTTATATGGGTTGGTGTAATGCCCTCCTGTGGTAGTGTCACCTCTGTGTGTGTCGTGAATGCCCATTGGTCGTGTCCTATCTTACTAACCTATTGGTTGAATGTCTGTGTGTCACGTCTCTGGTGCTCCCTCTAGTGTCTATCTAGTCTACGTGTATTTACATTAACCCCTTGTGTATCTACAGTGATGCACATCACCACACCCACCAATGCCTTTTCAGTTGTATCAGCTCTGGGATGACCGAACTCAGGCGAATGTCATCGGCCAGGGGCTCTGGAATGTCCCGATTGAATGCCGGAGCCCAGGTGCCAGATCTATGGAACATCCCTGCCTCCACCTGCTGTGGATTATCAGCCATGAGGTGTTCACCAGTGAGTGAACGAAAGCCTGCCTACTACTTAATCGCATCGAAGTGTGAGTATCTGCGCTGTTGGAGGGTGTGGGTGACATTCCTCTTCTATGGTGATGTCCGAGACGTCTCCCTCTGAGTAGCTTTGGTCAGTGGTATCCACAGGCTGTGAGGATGGTCCAGGCTGCTCGTCTGATTGCAAGGGAAGCGAGATGACATTAGTACATCACGGGGGAGACTTGATGAATGATTGTGTAACCTTAGGGTTCTAACGTTTGCTCTCTGCCCCCACTTCGCCATCAGCACAGGGACGGTCAGGTTCCTCTACGTCATCTCAGGGTTTCTTTCCTCATGTGGGGTAAGGATGCGGAGCTCTCGCAGGACACCGGGCTGTGCCCTCACATGTCGGTTGTGTTTGAGTTTGCGTGGTGGAGACACAGGTGGGGAGAGTGCAGATGGGAGTCTTGCCAGTTCAGATAGTTGAGGAATGGCATACGTGGGATAGGAGTGGGAGCGGGGATGTGAGGAACTGAGTAGAGACTGGAGGGGCAGCATGGGAATGGGGGAGGGGGGAAAAGGGCCTCATGACAGGTGGGCAACCCGCAAGATGGTTCATTGAGAGATCACCTAAGAGGTGTGAGGGGTGGGTGAGGGGGAGCAGTGAGAGACTGCAGGTGGCAGACTTACCCTGGCTGCGGGAAGAAGGTCATTAATTTTTTTCGACACTGCTGCCCGGTCGGATCTGGCACTTACTAAAGCTGCTGTCAGGTGGGAATGATCATCTTTCTGGGGGAACATCTTTGGGGATTTGGGTATAGGAGATCTTGGGCATGATTCTCCGAGCCCCGCACCGGGCCAGAGAATCGCCGCAACCGCGCCACGCCACCCCGACGCCCGACGTGCGGAGAATCGGCACCAGTTGTACAGGCGCATTTGGCACGGCGTCGGCCGCTGGAATCGGCAGGCCACTTATTCTCCGGCCCGGATGGGCCAAGCGGCCGGACGGAAACGGCAGAGTCCCGCCGGCACCGTTCACCCCTGGTCGCTGCCAGCGGGAACTCTGCGTGAAGGGTGGGGGGGCGGCCTGTGGGGGGGAAGGGGGGCTCCGTCTCCGGGGGGTACCTCCGATGGGGTCTGGCCCGCGATCAGGGCCCACCGATTGGCGGTCCGGCCTCTCACACCCCCCCCCCCCCCCCCCCCCGGGCCTACGTTGTTGTGCAGCCAGCCCCTGAACCCCCCACGCCATGTGGCCCCTGAGGGGGACAGAATTGGTTGCCCACCCGCCCGTTTCGTGTTGTCCCGTGAAACGCAATGGTGTTCACGACGGCGCGAATACTTAGTCTCCATTTCGGAGAATAGCGCCTCCTGCCTCTGCTAGATTCCATCCAGGGATCTAGTGAGGGGTCCCTCTGAAAATCTTGCAGCAAGCTTCCTGGCTGCAATCCCCTCAGTTGGATCTGGAACAAGGGCTGCTGAGTGCTAGGGAGACGTTTAAATGAAGATCCCCAAGATTGCAGTGATTGTTTCCCAGGTGCAAGCAAATCAGTGGGAGGGCGCCAAGCGCGTGGCATGATTCTTGTGAAAATAAATGTTGTTTAAGAGGTTCAAAATTCCGTGAGTGCGGCATTTGCACCGTTTTTCTCAGTAGAACTGAGACTGCCATTTTTTTGTGAGATTTTGCCCAATGTGTTCTTTCGGGACAAATTGAAGTTATTAAAAAGTAAGAGTGCAAACTAACTCCTTTGAATTTTTATTAGCAGATTAATAGTCTCAATCAAGTGGCAAAGCAGAAAGTAGGACAAAAGCCCATGACACCTCCAGAAATCCAAAAGACTGGAAATGTTGTGCTTATAAAATAAATGTTACTGGCCCAGCCTGAATTGAAAATTGCCAGAACTGCAGTTTTAGAATCAATAATTCACATTGACTTGCCCGTTACTCATCTGCAGTTTTCAATGTGACAGTGCTCCGAATGAAGATATACGCAGTTCGTTTTGTGGTCTTTACACATTGCTGTTTCGGGAAGCTTCCTGTTGCAATTCCTACATTAGTGACTGCACTTCAAAAGTTTGGGCACTCTGGGAAGTTATGAGGTCATGAAAGGTGCGGTATAAATGGAACTCTTCCTTCTTTTCCCTCACAGTATTCTTTCCTTATTTCTACTCTTCTGTAGGAGAGACTCACACAATAAAACAGGCCTAAGCATTTCCCATTGCAATTTCTCAATTATTAATCACAGCATGATTCCAAATTTCCGATGAGAACTGTCAGTGGAAGAGGCTTCTCTCAGTAGCCCAGACTTCTAAAAGTCGTAGGTTCCATGGTTGTTAGCCATGGGTGTCAAAAACAATTCTGACAGTGGGAGGCAGCATAGCCCTGTCCTTACTCAGTGCCCATACACATGTACTTTCCGGCAAAGGTCATTACGAAGTTAACAAGGGAGAAAATTCTGGTCAATTTCCCTTCCTCACTCATTAGCCTAGGGATACAACTGGTAATTATAGCACCCCACTATTGTACTGATTGGAATCAGCTAATTCAGCACAGACCCAGGATTGAACCTGATGTGTCTAGTTCAGTATTGCGTCATTTAACGTGTTTTCCCACTGAGACAACAGGGAAGCTATAATTTGCGATTTTATTGAAAACTGTGCACCCAGCTATTGAAGTAAATGGAAAAAACATGGCAATGCCATTTTTCAGACAGACCATTTAAACTTCACGTTGCACTCACTTTAGAATGGCAAAGAAGTCTGTTTTTGGTTAAAGAATTGACTTTTACAACCAAAACATTAATTAGAAGGTACTGTTTACTTATTTTTTTAAAAACTACCCACCCATGAAGGGAAGAGTAGGCCAACACTGAAAATGTAAACATACCTACAAGCTTTTGACTGTTAAGCTATCTAGTTTATTCATTTTGAGTTTGGTATCTGTCCTGGTTTCCTAGGCTCCTGCTATTTTGCTATTCTGGTTTAGTCTTGCTGGTAGTTTACACCATGGACCTTCATTTTGATTTCTCAATAATAAAAATGAAATCAGCCACCCACATTTGAGATGCTGAGAGTCATTCACAGAGGCAGATTTCCACCTCTGGGGCCCCACGCTTCCCTCTTTGCTGGGCCCTCATGTCACCACAAATTACATCAAGCCCTGCTCTAAATGACATCAAACCCCGCCCCCAATGACATCAATGCCCTCCTGACCCCATCTGCCCTCAGCTCATACAATACTCTCTGCTCTGGTCCAGTTGTCCCGCCTCCTCACTCTCAGCCCTGGCCTCTGGTCGAGTCGCCCCGCTGCTCCCCCAAAACCCGCTGGCGCCTGCCTGGTCCCTGCCCCAACTGCTCACCTCTCGCTCGAATGGCCGGGCCTCGAACCTCAATGACTGTGTGCACTCCTGGCTGGCTGCCTGGCTACTGCTGGCTTTATCCGGCCTCTGCTGTTGCCCTCCATTGGTGGCCTCACCCTTGCCGGCCTGGTTTACACCCAGCCCCCTTTCTCTCAGCCCTGGCCTCTGGTCGAGTCAGCCCGCTGCTCCCTCAAAAACCACAGCAGCATCTGCCTAGCCCTCGCACCTCTCGACGGCTCATCACTCGCTCTGGTGCCTGGACCTCAAGCCTCGATGATCACATGCAATCCTGGTTGTTGCTGACTTTATCCAGCCTGCCTGGCCCAGTCTCTGTCCTTTCTTTGGCTGGTTGCCCCCCGCCCTTCCTTAGCCCTGGCCTAGCTTGGCCTGGAGGGCGAGAGTCACCCCACTGCTCCCCTCGAAGGCCGTTGGACAGTGCCTCCTTCTCAGTCCTTGCTGAAGGCCTCGCAGGCTCATACCTCGATGTAAAGTCGGCGACCTCTCTTTTACCTGAAGTTGCCGGGCCCGAAAACCTGGCTGCTGCTTCACTAAAGGAAAGTTCAGAAACTTCACACCAGACAATCAAGTCATCCGTCCAAACTGCTCCCAAGTTTCCATCATTGGGACAGTGCTTTCCTGCTCTAAGAGGACTCAACTAATCAGAGCCCAGTGTTGTTGGGCATTGCCTGCTAATAGGCTCAAGAATTTCAAATGAGCCACCTGCAAATTCAAAGCTACCAGGCTCTATTGGTGCTCCCACACCATAGCCACCTCTCAGTATGGGGCCCCCTGATTGGCGTGGGTCCAACGCTGCAGCGCCGTGAGTTTCATGGTAAGTCCGTCCCTGGTCACTCAGTCAGAGCAATTGCACCACTCATCTCATAGGGCATTGCTGGCCATTTTGATAAGAACATTTCAATCAATAACTGATCTCTAGAGACAATAGTCAGCTGAGTAATTGGAGTAGGATTTACATCTATAATAATTCTCAGCATGTATTCTCATGGACAACCTGGCACCTGAGCTTGTATTTACAATTTGATTACAAGTTAATTACAAGTTTTGAAATGGAATTTGTTTTTTTCTTCTTTCATTATACACAGCCCTCCTAGTTTTATCTATTTGCCTCTCCATTCTAAAAGGCAGGAATTCATGCTAGGATAGCTCTTGGCAGATCATTGTACATCGTTCAAATGGTCATTTTTGATAAATGAACCTTCATGGTAAATGTCAACCTGGAAGTGGTTACAACTGAGGCTAATAATGAGCCTACATGTACACACTCGCAACAGAGATAAAGGAGGGTTTGGCAGAGGCAGGTTGGATTGAGGAGTGTGACCATTTGACAATGCTCAGTAACTCTGCTTTTTTTAAGCTGCCAACTTGAAATTGCTGAAACCAACTACTATCCCATTGCACCCATGCATGTTTCAAAGACACGTTTCTGTATCCATCAATATAATTACCTCTGGCTCATTCACTGAGGAGGGCGACAACACCAGATTCAACAATTTCCTAATGTTGGCCGACAATTGCCAGGGCTCCACATGAGTTGCCATCATCTTAGCCAACAACTTTGTGTCAGCGCTTAACAGAAAAATAGGTTGGTAGGACCCACACTCCGAGGGATCCTTGTCCTTTTACAGAATCAAGTAAATCAATGCTTGTGCCAGCATGGCCGGCAACGGCCCCTGGGACAAAGAATCATTGAACACACCCAGCAAAAGTGGAACAAACAGACCAGCAAACTGTTCATAAAATTCCGGTTTCCTCCCACAAGCCCCCAAAGATGTGCTGTTGGGTAATTTGGACATTCTTGATTCTCCCTCTGTCGACCCGAACAGGTGCCCAAATGTACGACGAGGGGCTTTTCATAGTAACATCATTGCAGTGTTAATGTAAGCCTACTTGTGACAATAAAGAATATTATTATTATTCCCAGAGCACGGTTAACAAACCGTCTTGTTCTTGTTAAAGTCCACATAATCCCCAATAGCAGAGGATATCCGCTCTCAAAATCCCTTATCAGCAAATAACACCGTCTCTAACCTCCACGGAGGTCACTGAGGGCAGCCTGGCTCCAACGACAGGTCCACATAACGTGGGGAATGATCCAATATAATGATTGCCGAGTACCCGGGCTCCACAACTTCAGGAAGTAGAAACATAGCCACCACGAAGAAATCAATCCTGGAATAAATCCGATGGACGTGGGCAAAAAAGAAAATTCCTTTTCACTCAGACACTTAAATCTCCACGGGTCTTTCCCCCCCCCCATCTGTTCCATGAACACCAACAACTCCTCTGCCATCCCCGATGTAGTGGAGGACTTTGCACTTGGCCTATCCAGCCTAGGATGCAGAACACAACTGAAGTCCCCCCGCCCAATATTTAACTGATGTGAGTCAAGATCGGAAATAGAAGCCAGCACCTTCTTAATGAATGCCGTGCCATCTCAATTTGGTGCATACACGTTGGCCAAAACACTGGCATGCCCACTAAAATCCCACTAACAATTATGTATCTCCCACCTGAGTCTGCTAAAATGTTAACTGCAGAAAAAGTCACCCTCTTGTTAATCAGCACCGTAGTCCTCCGTGTCCTAACGTCAAAACTCAAGTGATACACTTGCCCCACGTGTCCTTGTTTGATCTCCGACTCTCAAATGGGTCTCCTGTAGAAAAATCACATCAGGTTTCAAATTTTTCAGCTGGGCCAATACCTTGGATCTTTTAACTGGGCCATTTAACCCCCTCACATTCCACATAACCAACAGGGGTCCTCTGACACCCCCCCCCCCCCCCCCCATCCCCACTGTGAGGCACCTGCGCCAGCTCCAAGCCCACCCAAGATGTCCACCATCACCTCCATCAAGCCAGTTCAAAAACAAAGAAACTATCACCATCAGAAAACTACCCCTCTCCCCTCCTACATCCTCCTCCTCTCAGCCGCCCCCGGCACCTGACAAACAACCCACCGAGAACCAAAAAACCCCCTCCCCATCTCAAACGAAACAGAAGCAAAAAAACCTAAGCTCGTTACCTCAAAGAACAAAAGAAAACCCAATCTGCAGCCATCTCCCCCTCTCCGTTCCCGTTAACTAGCTATACTGCTAGCAAGATGACCCCCACCCAGGGTAAACGTCAATGTCTTTCAAGCATTGAAACAACAATCAGCACCCCTACCCATACCCAACTTTAATACCAAACATTATAGAAAGAAAGAAAGAGAACCACACCCAAATCCCCTTCTGCAAACTGTTCCAACAATACAATAAACAACCCCAATTTTGCCCAGATACAACCTCAGCAACAAGTCCCACAACAACACCCCACTGTCCCCCACTTTACAACAATCCCACACAAAAATACAGCTACAGAAGAACTTAACAATGATCAAACAGCAAAGACCATAGTCCTCAAGCACTTCCGGACGTCTTCCACAATCTGTGTCTCTTAACAAAGTCATTCACATCCTCCGGTGCATCGAAGTAATAGTCTCTGTCCTTGAAGGTAACCCGAAGATAAGCCAGGAACACACATTGCTCTTGGAGAACGCAGCCTTTGCCTTATTAAACACCGCATGCCTTTTTGCCAACTCTGCCCCAACATCCTGATATATCCTGATGGCATGGCCCTCCCATCTACAATCTCGATGGTTCTTTGCCCATCTCAAGACCTGTTCCTTGACCAGGTACCTATGGAACCTGACTATGATTGTCCGTGGTGGCTCTCCCGATCTGGGCTTCTGCCTCAGCAATCGATGGGCCCAATCCAACTCAGGAGGGGTTAGCAAGATCACCTCCCCACCAACTTTCCAAACATCTTAGAGATGTAATCCTTAGAGATTGTACCTTCGAGGCGTTCCGACAGCCCAACAATTCTTAAATTCTGCAGTCTGGAATGATTCTCCAGATCACCGACCTTGGCCTTTAACACAGTCCACTTCTCCACCAGCAACACCATCTTGCCTCCAGAGAGACAATCCGATTCCAAGGTCAGTGAGCACCTCCTCCACCTTCTTGATTGTCACCCCCTGTACCTCTATCCACTGATCCATCCTACCCAAGGACACAAGAATAGGTGCCAAGGCCCCCTCAATCACCTTCACCAGATATTCAATCACCTTCACCTGATCTTCAACCACCTTCATCAGATCCTCAATCACCTTCACCAGATCCTCAATCACCTTCGCCAGATCCTCAATCGCCTTCACCAGATCCTCAATCGCCTTCACCAGATCCTCAATCGCCTTCACCAGATCCTCAATCACCTTCACCAGATCCTCAATCACTTTCACCAGATCCTTAATCACCTTCACTAGATCCTCAATCGCCTTCATCAGATCCGCAGTGACTGCTTGATGTTGCTTCTTAAATTCACTTGTTAAAAAGTCCACCATCTTCTCAGTCCTCCACTGAAGAGGCAACAACGCCACAGACACCCTGGCCATTTTCTCCTCTTTTGAGGCTCGAGGACGTTCTGAATCTGATGAAGATCCTTTGCCCGACTTCTGCCTTGTATTGTATCCACCAGACAGCACTTGCAAGAGGAGATCCTACTCTGTCGCATTGCACCAATTTCTTCCAAAAAATCACCCACTAACCAGGCAGAAAGGGCCAAAAACCCAAATTCTAGGCTGGAGACACCACATGTGAGACTGCACACCTCATAGCCACCACCAGATGTCTGTGGAACCCTTTTGACCTCCCAATAGGTATAAACATGCAAAATCAATCTTAAAAGATGTTTCTATGTTTTATATGTGTACAGTTGTTATAATAAAAGAGTTCTGTGTTTCAACAAATACTTTCAAATCTTACATTCTTTAATATGGCCAATCCACCTAACCTGCACATCTTTGGACTGTGGGAGGAAACCGGAGAACCCACACGATCCCTACGCAGACGCGGGCATAATGTGCAAACTCCACATAGACAGTCACCCAAGGTCAGTATTGAACCGGTCCCTGGCCCTGTGAGGCAGCAGTACTAATCACTGTGCAGCCCATATGGGGATAGGGCGGGGGTGTGGGCCAAGTGGGGTATTCTTTCAAAGGGTCAGTGCTGACTCGATGGACTGAATATCCTCCTACTGCACTGTAGGGGTTCTATGATTTTTAATGGGAACAGCCACACACACACACTTCCTCAACCGCACTCATTCACCCTCACCCCTTTCATCCTCACCCATAACCACCCTCACCCACTCTCACCTACCCTCACCCACTATCACCTACTCTCATCCACTCTCACCCAGTCTCACTTACTTCACCTACTTTCACCCACGCTCACCCATTCATCCTCTTGGGTCCACCTAGCTTTTCTCAACCCCCCTGCCCCCCTCAGCCCATCTTGGGCTCACCTGGCCCTGGCTCTTCTCGGGCCCCCACCCCTATCTGGCCCGTCTCTCTTTGAGGACCCCGCCAGCCTTGATCCCTGCTCTCCCTGGACTCCCCAGGCCCCGGCCCTGGATCATACCGAGCTCTGGCTGGACCGACCGCACAACCCCTGAAAGAGTCCCAGAACCCAGTTTAGGAACCCCTGTTATAGGTAATGAGCATTGTTTCCCCCACCATCACCACCAGCTAGTCTTCTCCTCATGTGTATTCAGGGACTCCCTGCTCTACTCAAGCTGAAAAGCAACATTCTTTCCCAAATAAGCAACTGTTGCAACAATCATCAACGCCCTTTAGTCGATGATGTATGTTCTGCAATGTCAAAAGTTGAGCCATACAAACCAATAAGTTATCAGCTTTGATTCCAGGGTAATGGTAAGAATGCTATAATTGGCTTCTGTTTTTCTGAGTTAGGATGGGAAAGGAATGGCCATGGTGTTGTGAAGGGTGGAGTTGACAGTGAAGCATTTGAGTTTTGGATCAGCATTGACGAGTGAAGGTGTCTTAGTTACATTTTTCCAACTCTGACGGGGAGGATCAAGAGAGAGCAGATAAGTTGCCAAATGTATCACTTATTCAGGTATGAGTGTGTACTCTCTTTGTCCAGCTAGTTCCAGTCCACCTCCTTCTAATTACTTATGGCCAGAACCTGGTGTTCCTCCCTAAAATCCATGACTGAATTCTCCCAGATTGGAAGTACATGTGCTGGTGCTTGTGGCAGTTGGAATGAGTGAAGCAGGATGATAAGAGGTGTTGGCCTCATCACTGCCATCTGCTTCTGGGCCTTCCTGGATGCCTATGTAAACAGAAAGAACATATGTTAGATTGCTGGCAGCAAAATCGCTCTTCATACAGAGCTTGCATGGAGAGAGAGGTGGAGGGAAAGAGAGAGAGAGAGAGAATGAATAAGTGAATTCAGAAAGAATGAAAATTAAAGGGTGGTGTGCGCTGTAAGATGAAGGAACCTCTGCTATCTCAATGGACAAACCAAGAATTTCTAATGCTCTAAAACGGATTCACGGCTGGACATTTTGGAGATTCATGGCACATCGATACATTCTCCCATGAGAAAAAAAAACAAAGCAAATGGACATTGGATTTTAAGGGTAGATAGGTACTGCCCATCTCTCTGGGCTGGATTTTTTTGCTTGGGTCAGGGTCCGGACATCCTGGCAGTGAGCCCGCCCCTCTTTGGCAGCTCAGCCAACAGCTGTTAGTTGGTTTGAGCTGGGCTTTCTGCCCTCACCTGGGAGGGAAGACCTGCCTCCAAGAGCTGCTGGCCAATCAAATGGCCAGCAGTTCTCTGGTCCCAGCAGTGCCACCAGGAATGGTGCCCACTGCTGGAAAGGCAGCCAGTGCCAACGGTGATCACCAAGGGTTTAAAGGCATGTGGGATATTGTCACTCTAGTGCCAGACTGGCAGACAGTGCTGGGTAATTCCACCCTATGTTTCAATTTGTGCATCAATAAAGTTACAGCATAAAAGCAAAATACTGTAGATGCTGGATATCGGAAATAAAGAGAAAATGCTGGAACGGCTCCTCAGGTCTGGCAGCATCTGTGGAGAGAGAAACAGAGTTAACATTTCAAGTCCAATATCATCCTTCTTCGGCAACAGCGCATCAGGACTTCCGTAAGGTTCCAATGATCCAGAGACAGGAAGATTTGGATCTTCATTTAGACAAACACTGAGTAATCTGAAATTGGCAATCTTCCTGTAGCCGTTAAGCTTCTTGCATATTTGCTTCCATGGCCTTTAACATAGAAGACAATGTACATTCTTTTGGCCACCTCCTCCCATGCATTGTGGACAGTTTTACAGAGACAAAATGGTTAGTCTTCCTTTCTTAACCCTGGACCATTAGCATCTCTTTATTCCGCAAGATCAAAAAGAAAGAAATAAGGCTTATAAAGGATATGCTCCTTTCCATTTAAGCGGGAGCAAAGACCCTTTATGAGGTGGAGCACCAGTTATACCTCTCCCCATAGTATTAGAGCTCTCTGGAAGTGATTTTGACTTTGTGCAATTGTTGCAAATCAATGACAGCAAATTGACAATCCCGTTTATATCCCCGCTAATTTCTCTTTCTATCAATGGAAATAAAAGTTGTGAGAGGTATAAAATGGACCGCCAATTTGTTATAACCATTTCATACCAGCATGCTAAGTCAAAATGACTCCTCCCCATCCCCCATCCCAGTCACCCTCTTATTTCAAATAAAACCTCCACAGTGAACTTTTATTCAGAGTAATTAGCTAACCTCGCAATGTTAGCTCTATGTTGAGATTTAAAAGTCTAACTTATGGCTATTATTATTTATCAAGGGGCAGCACGGGGGCGCAGTGGGTTAGCACTGCTGCCTCACGGCGCCGAGGTCCCAGCTTCGATCCGGCTCTGGGTTACTGTCCGTGTGGAGTTTGCACATTCTCCCCGTGTTTGTGTGGGTTTCACCCCCACAACCCAAAGATGTGCAAGGTAGGTGGATTGGTCACGCTAAATTACCCCTTAATTGGAAAAAATGAATTGGGTACTCTACATTTTTTTTTTAATTATTATTTATCGCATCACCAAGTATTTTTTCCTTTGTTGCAATTTCCCCAATCCTCAGGGTAAGCAGCAGTTGCCCTTTATTCATGAGGCTTTTTCCTCTTGGCCATTAACTGTTTGGAAATGCTACAGAATGAAAGTCAGATTCAACACAATCACAGCACATGCTTGTTCATTTTTTTTTAAAGTAACTCCTCTTTTTTTGTTGCCTTGTGAGATTTTCCTTTTCAAACTGCAAAGTCCTGCTGGAAGTAATTCCACCATCCCTATGGACTTGCAAGAAAAATTGCAAATTCCAAGAAGTTTTGTCGAAATAAAACACTGGGTATTAGGTTACACAGTAACAATGGTGGCCAAATCTGGTTGTATCCTCCCATTTTCCCACAGTGGACTAACTTGCAGCAGCCCTTTGTTTATTTTAAGTTCAGACATTGATTGAAAGGTTGGAAAAAGGACCAACGGTGCAGGGGGTGAAGTAATTGCTTGGCACAGAACTCAGAACCACTCGGGGATTACCGTGCTGATGAAAAGTTCCAGTAAAAACAGAAAAGAGCTTTTTACTTCAAGCCATGCATTTCCTTTATGGCATTTTTCTTTTAAGAATGTGTCTTTGGTGCTGCTTGGCTGTCTGACTAACCCTCATGGGGTGTGTCTGCGGTTTTCTCCACACAGTAACTCTTTTGTCTAGGGACTGCCGCCAAGTATACAAAAAGGTGGAGTGTTTATATAAACGTCACATCTGCTCATATTAAAAAAAACCTTGCTCGGAGGGAGCGGGGTGTTCAATCACAGCAAGACTTTAGTGGCATTACTCATTGATAATATTTTCAAAAAGTTTTCAATTAAAATAGCGCAGAAGTGGCTTTGTTTTGGATTTGAATACAGTATTAAAGCAGTCAATATTTTTATTTTATGTAACATGCGCTATCCTATTTCAGTAACATTTTTATCCACAGTAAAAAGGGAGCTGAACTGTTGGAGTTGTACACATGCCAGATAGTCACATACATACATCCTGCAGTGAACATGCAATTGTAATTACGTGCAGTTCAGGTCATGTGGTCCAGAGTCGCTAGAATTGGAAAAGCTCAGATTTGATAACTATATCTCAGGAATTGAAGTTTTTTTCCCATTCCAAAGGGGTCTTCAATTCTAAACTCTGGTGTAATCCAAGACTTTATTCATAACCTTCCATAATTGCACTAACATACCTCAAAAAAGGCTTTGTGGGTAGAAAGCTAAAGGTTACACTAGCAGTTTAGTAATCTGGAAATAAGAAGCAAGTAGTAGTAAAACTGATCATGAAGCTGGTTGATTGTTGTAAAAACCTGATAAACCTGGCACGGTAGCACAGTGGTTAGCACTGTTGCTTCACAGCGCCAGGGTCCCAGGTTCGATTCCCAGCTTGGGGCACTGTCTGTGCGGCGTCTGCATGTTTTCCCTATATCTGCGTGGGTTTCCTCCGGATGCTCCGGTTTCCTCCCACAGGCCCCAAAGACGTGCTGCTAGGTGAATTGGACATTCTGAATTCTCCCTCTGTGTACCCGAACAGGCGTTGGAGTGCGGCAACTAGGGGTTTTTCACAGTAACTTCATTGCATTGTTAATGGAAGCCTACTTGTGACAATAATAAAGATTATTATTATTAACATCCATTAAAGAAGGAAACTTTTCATTGCTATCTGGTCTGACTTCTGTCTTCTACCAACATGGTTGACTCTTAACTGCCCCCTGAAATGGCCAGGCATACCACTCATTTCTAGCAATCTCAAGGAAACTAGAGGTGGACAGTTTATGTCGGCTTGGCCTGCAACACCCACATTGTGAGCACTCATGTTTATTGAATGTTTTCCAATTGCAGCCAAATGGTTGTGAAGTAGGTGGGGCACCCACCTGAACCCCATGACTTAAGACACATACCACCTTTGCATGGCTCACATCCATAATTAGAGTGAGCTGTCAGCACTTCATTGGTTTATCATTGGCAGCTTGCCTATTACGGTGAGGGTGGGGCTGGGGATAGTAAAACCTTTCAAAATGTGAACAACTTAAAAGCTTACTGCACCTCTGAAAGGAGAAATGTATTTGATAATTGGTGAATTGTTGCTTCCAGCAAGATGTCTTGGTGAACGAGATGACCAGGAGGAAGAAGATATTTTTCCCACATCCCGTAGGATCAGAATGTTCAGCCAAACTCTTTCTTCCCTCAACCCACAAATTCCAAGGCAGTCCAGCAAATCGGAATTTGAGTCAGCAGGTGGCAGAAAGGGTAGGCAGTGAGGAAAAGGAGCAGAGCACATGAATTCCGGGAATCTGTGGCATAGGTCTAGCAGCAATGTAGACCTTAACTGGCCTGATCAGAGATGCAGAGAGTTAAGACTTCCACGTACAGATCTTGCAATCTAGATGGCGCTGCATGGGTCTGTGCTGTAGGCCCTCGCAATCCTCAGTACTCCCACTTTTCTCAAAACCACAGCAATACATTTCAAAATATCGCTTTCTTCTTCCATTTAGATACATAGCAACTGCTGCTCTCGTCCCAATTACAGAGTCCTTTTCCTCAAGCCTGCTATTTCTTTCTCTCAGGCTGCTTCCTGTGCCAAGCTGCCTCAGACACCTTTATATCTCTTCATCAGGCTACGGACTAGCCCATTCTCAATTTACTTGCATGACAAACCGACACATATTGAGGTCCTGCACGTCCGTTGTTAAGTGAGCAAGGACCCACTGAGAATCACTTCCAGTACATTTTCTCTTTATAATTGGAGTCAATATGTTCCACCCTGGAAAGATTGGCCGACTCTTCAAGAAGGGCGGTCTCCAATACATCAGGTGCTGAAGTATTTTTTGTTTATTTGGAAACGTGTCCAATGATAGCAAACTGTGTATTTCCTTTTAAAGTACATCCTGTCCTTTGGGTTTCTCAAGAGAGCCAATTGGCTGAATGTACTACCAGGCTGCTGATTATGTCACCCTCCTTACTGAGGACATCTGAACAGCACTTCGAGATGATCATCCACCTCCACATCATATGGTTTAGAAAAGTTAATTTGTCATGCAGCTCTGGCACTATTAGGCTCTGGTAAGGTTTGGTAACTATGAATTATTGTGTTATTTATTAAATCATTATATCCCTTTTATCCGATGGTTTATTGATTTTATGACTGAAATTTAAAAATAAAAACTGTTCATCATCTGAACAAGATAAGAGACGACAAAATTGTGGGTCGGAACCGATACACACTCCGATACACACTCGGCCCCAAGCATTTTGAATAAGGGATTTTCGACCTGTACTACAAGTGGTCTTGGTGTGCCACACTAGTGCAAACCATGAAGCTTTGTTGGGGTGGGTGCATATAAAATTTAAAAATATGTTCCCATGAATTTGCATAGTTTGTGTTGCTGATGCGAGCAGATTGTGTTGCTCTGGCTTAAGATTTGCTTGTCCATGGGGCATCAGAATGAAGAATATTCATTTCTAAACCTCCCAGAAGATGAACTGACTCAGCTCTGGATTTAGCTGCCTCAGGCCCAAGCTCTGGAACTCCCTCTCCAACCTCTCTGCCTTTCTACCTCTCTTTCCTTTTTTAAGAGAATCCCCAAAACGTACCTCATTGACCAAACTCTGAGACATCTGCCCTCCTTGTGTGGTTTGGTATCAAATTTTGTCTGAAAACGTTCGCTAAAAGTACTGTATAAATACAAGTTGTTGGTGTACAAAATTCAAACTGGACAAAACAGTTTATAAGAAATGCGAAGAGTTGCCCTTAGTGGAGATTGCATGTCAGGGATGATTATGTGGCCTTGAACTCCCAAATAGTTTCTTAGATGCAACTAGCCTGCATTGAGCAACAGATATGTTAGGGTTCAGCACATTTGCATTTGAACAGCTGTTGGATAAGAATGTAAGTCATTCTGGCTTTCTGGCCGCCTATAAACTGTCTCGTCAGGAGATCATGAACTTTGTACAGTTGCTTTGGTTAAAAAAAGGAACTTCGGTCAATTTTGATTTATACCAGACATATCTGTATGCATTAGTAGGAATGGTGCAGTCATGGGAATTTTGTCCCTGGAAAGGAAGAAAGAAAGAATTTAGTGGTGAATATATAGAAACAATAGCCTTTGACTGAAAAATATTTCACCTGGAGGTAGTCCAAAATTTTGCTCAGAAGTGGCACTCATTTTTGAAGGGTGAGGTTATGTTGTTATAATCTATCACTCAGCAAACAAAAGGCTTGTGTGCTTGAATAAGTGTGGACAGATTTCATGTAGGGTGCTTTGGCACATCTGAATGTAGTGCAGTTTCAGACTTGTTGTTTCAGCAAGTTCATACCCGTGTACTACATTGTACCACAAGATTGCGAGTATTATGCCTATCCTTGTGGGTTTATCCAACAGCTGTAGTTAATTGTAAGTGGGAAGACGCAATGCAGGCAGATGAATTGTATTCTCGCCATGTGAACTGCTGCCCATTTTTTTAATATCAGGATATACCGTACGCTTCACAGCGACCTGTGGGGTAAAATTGTTATTTCGAAATAAACAAGTAGAATATCTCTTCTACGTCATTACTCATGACACATCACCAAAATCATGTGGTTGAACAGCTTTCAATTCAGCGATTTCTGACATTGAATTTCGACTACATCGGTGGCTTTGTACAAATTTTGGCAGTCTCCAACTTTTCCTTTTGAGAGGAATTTCACATTGATAATAATTTCATTTTTCTTTTGTACTGTTTGAATGAAACCTTGATTTAAAATTGATGTCTTGGACAGAGCTCTTTTGTACTTCCAATTAAAATACGACGACTAGTTAAGGAGGACATTTTGGAAGAGTTAATATGGAAAGGCTATGAAAAGTTTGCTTTAACTTTATAAATTACAACATCACTCTTTGATCAATGAAGAGTGACAATTTCTGTGGGTGAGACATTGGTTTCAAATTGACATTCCTTCCATCCAAACCTGAAGCCAAAACAAAGAACACAAAAGCTCAACACTGTATGCTCTGTTGCTTAGCAACAAGCAAAAGCTGTCTCAGCTTCTGTAGGTTCAAAATAGTTACAATTGCTTTCAAAATCCAAGTAGCAAATGACAGGGATGATTTAAATAAAATTGATGGGCTGGGGTGAGAAGGAATTTCCCATAATAATTTTCGGCCATTTATCAAATGCTGTAAATTTGTTGAGAATTTTCCCAGCTACTTGAAAGCTTTGCTTCCATCTTTCAGTTCTACATCATACAAAGGAGTTTTAACAACAGCAGAGAAATCCCCCAATAAATATTATAAAATCATAACAGGTTCACGATTTAAAAAAAAACGAATCATTTTGCCAAAGGTTGTGTTACTGTACCATATATCTTCCATATGTTTCTTTCACATATTATAACTCCCACATACAAGTATTCTGTAAGATATTGGCAAAAGCCATGTTGTAATCTAAGGATGCAAATTGAAATTGTTATTGAAGATATTGGAGGCGATTTTGAGCCCGCACTAGCTGTGCGCAGGATTGTCAATGCGGTGGACAATCCTGAAAGAATCGGGAAATGTGGGGTGGAATTCTCTGATAATGGGGCTATGTCCCCCACGCCCGCGAGAAAATGGGCGTGAATCACTCTGGCCCCGCACAACATGGCAGACCCACACAGCGGGCCGGCCCCGACAATATAGGAACCCACCCGCAGATCACACACCCGCCGATCGGTAGCCCCCGATCGCGAGCCTGGCCATCCTGGAGGTCCCACCCTGGTGACGGATTCCACCCCCCCCCCCCCCCCCCCCCCCCCCCGCCCCCCCAACAGGGCAGCCACAGACTGAGTCTGCAGCCGCCACTCCGAGCTCCCGCTGGGTGGAACCATGAGTGAACCACGCTGGCGGGAACTCGGCCAATTGCTGGTAGAGAATCGCCACGGGGGTCTCTTTCAATGGCCCCCGACTGGCGCCGCCTCGACCGCACGTGTGCAATTGAGGGCGATTAAGGCGTCGGACCCGATCGCGGGCCTGACACCCCATTCTCTGCCCCCGCGCCAAGTACGATTGCAGCGTGGAGAATCCCGGCCGTGATTCTCTCCGGATAAGGTTCACGGCCCACAAAGGGCTGAACCCCATTTGAATAATTTTAACGTATTTGAATATTATTAACGCCGGCGAGGTTTACAACAGGTTTGGCCAAACGAGAATGAGTCGAGGGGATCCCTCCAGGGGCGGCGAGGTAACTATAGCCCCCAGGAGGGAGAGGCACATGTCTGGACAGTACCCTGGCATTGCGCCTTGGCTCAGGTTGGCACTACCAGGTTTCTACAATGTCAACCTGGCAGCGCCAATTCTGGCAGTAGCAACCTGTGCCAGGGCCGGGCCCTAGGGGGAGCCTGATGGGGGAAGTTCATTTACGTCTGGGGGTAGAGCAGGTATTGAGGGAAAGGGGATTGCTGGCAGTACTTCCACGGTAGGGGGGAGGGGTGGGATGACAGCAATGATTGGCGGGTTGGCAGGGGGAGGGTCCCCGATACCCCCATGGTGGGGCTGGGGATCACTGGGTCTCAGTGCTTATCGGGGCGCCCCTGTTCTCCATGAAGCCTGTTGCCAGCTCTGTCAGGCCTCGCCCTGCCAGAGTGATGGTGTAAATCACGGCCACTCGTTTTTGTCTCGAAGGAGCCTCAATAGCTGGAGTGAAAACTGGTCTGTGCAACTGGAGAGTAACACACCAGTTTTCAGCCTGAGCCTGACACTTTGCCAAATTCTGGTAAGATTCCACCCATGATTCTGCAGTGTATCAGAATGAATTGTTGTATCCATATGTTTCCATGTAATATTTTACAGTTTATGGGAAGAATGTTGGCAACTGCAAAAGGTTAATCAGTGTTTTTTGTAGATGGTAAAAATTACGACCGGCCTCATTGATAACATGCCAGTTGGTGATAAATCTGCTTGCTTAACTATTTCATACTGAAGAGTACAATTATGTTTGGCTGTGGACATTAACTCAGCTCCTTTGTAAGTTGAGATCCATGAACATTTGCTGAGTACTATCCTAAAGATAGTATGACTGATAAAACTGATAAAACAACATTAGAGAAGATAGCAAAACCTGACAGTAAAAGCAAACAGAGAAATTTCCTAACCCTTTTTATAACTAATCTGAATCATTACTTCTCCTTTTAAGGCCAAGTTGCACTGATGACCTTTGCCTACATCTAGCCAAGAGCATGCAATACTCTAACTTATTCCATTTTTAGTCTGTTACGTAAATGGATATTAAAAGAGTAATATTTAACAAAGATTTGTGGAATGTCTCCAGGAACAGAAGCTATTGTGCATTGAACAGGAACGTCAATGTCGTCTTCTGAGTAAAACATAAAGCAGCAACTGGAGATAGATTGTAAGTGTTGCACTGCTTAGAAAATTGATGGGCTGAAAAGTTACAAAGAATGGCGTAAATAATTATTATAGATAGAAGCTAAGTAATCCACAAAGGAAAATATCTTGGCGAGAAAATTGAATTAGGTCCAGTATCGGCGTGGAGGTGGCACTACGTGATCACCTGGTCGGTTGAGGCAGAGAGGACACAAATTTTGTGCTGCCAGTTCATCTACTTGATTACAGCATGCTGCTGAAATTTGCTGCTGAATGGCTGCACTTTCAGCAGGGAATCCAAGTCCATTTATGATTTGCTGGATGCATGGTTAGTCTGGACCTCTTAAAGCTAGCTTGCTTTCTTAAAGGGGAGGTCCTCTGCGGATACAGCAACCTCTGCAACATTCTCTGGCGGATTGGATGGGAGGTACAGGAGAGAAAGTGGAACAAGAGGCTAGAGAGACATCTCCCAGGTTTCTTTTGGATATAGGCTGGAGGCCCTAGTGATGGAGATGGAAAGAAGGAGTAATGCCATGTTTACAAGGAGTCCAGGAGAACCTTACAGCTCACCCTGAGAAGAGAATGGCAGAAGGAGGCCATGCCGTACATTCCCAGTGTTTGGTCTAAACACCTAACTTTAGTAACTGAAAATGTTCAAACACATCAAATTGTATCAAGGTCAATGAATACATCTTTGAATGAATCTCTTACCCACTCCCTCCCATCAATATCTCATGATGCTCAGTGTACCACATCGTCATCTCTCACCCATCAGCAATCAATTCTCATGTCTTACATTCAGACTCCACCCTACCCTCACAGACACGCTAATGCCTCACACCCAACCTCTTCCACATATCTCTAGCTTTTCAACTATGGCTGGGACATCAAACGCATTGCCACACTCTCACCGACATTCGCCTTTCTCTCCTGCAGGACAGGATCCCACAATACCACAGGGAACAGACAAGCCTGCATTGACTAAAACCTTCTGGAGGAGACAGCGGTCTGCATCATGGGACTGGCTGTTACTGACGCCGTTGAACTGGACATCGCGGAGAGCATTCCGGATGTTTTTCTTGTGCCCCTTTTCAAATCCAACTTCCCACCCTCATCCTACTCTGGCATTAAGTGCAAGAAGCAGATGGCATACAAGAAAATCAACAGTTCAGAGGGTGGGTGGTCAGGAATAAGGCCACAAACTGACCAGTCATGATCTTACTGAATGGTGGAGCAAGCTCGAGAGACCAATAAGCCTACTCCTGCTGCTATTTCTTATGATCTTGTTTATAACCAAAGATCTCCCTCTTGTTTTCTATTCCATCCTTCTTCACCCCAACCTTTCAGACACCCAAGATTTGCCATTTGAGTGCAGACTTGCATGAAGGCCAAGAACTACACCAGACCTCTGATGAAGAAGCTTGATCTGATACCGCCTCCAGCTCAGAGGCTGATACTGTGAGTAAGTTACAGGGTGGCGTAGTGTCATGATCAGCATGTAATGATTAGCTGAGGATGACTGGCAAGACCCAAAGGGTTACAGGGGGTGCAAAACATCGGGGCCTGTGCTCAATGGGGGCCCAGACTCGAGTAAACACATTCCACCCATCTGATTGAATGTTTAATGACTCAAGCAGCCCCATAATGTCCTGATTGCCTGGGCAGTGCAGGAAGGTTGAACAGACAGTACCTGGCTGTCAGTCAGATGGGTTTTCAGGGGCTTTGATTCAATTTGATCAAGAGGGGGTGAAATAGACTACAATCCTCAGAATTCCACGGACCTCCTCCCTGATGATAGGTCAATATCGGTGTGGATGGTCTGATCAGATGCCGATATCCAGCCAGGACTTCAGGTTAGTGAGGGTCCTACCCATTAGTTCAACTTCTCACTCAGTGAGAGCACCTCGATCTGTCAGCTAAGGCAAAGAAACCTACCGAACAAAAACTTTGAAGGGAGAATAAACACATTTGGTGTGAAGACCTCAATATAACTGTTAACTGTCTGATCTGTTGAGCAATTAAATGAAAACTTTTTCATTAACAGCTCTGTCATGAATTTTCCATCAACCGACTTATAATAAGGAATTTCGAACTGGACGTCAAAGCTTAACTTTCCAAGCTGGGGTCTATGGACCCTCGGTGGGAAGTGAGCAGTATCCAGAAAATCATCAGATTTCTGTCTGAGGTTGAGCTCACGATGCCTGAAAAAACACAGGCGGGTAAATTTTCGACTGTCTGTCCAGGCATATAAGTGGTAAAGTGGATTTTCAGAGAAAAAAACGGTGATTTCCATTACAGCCGGCCAATCTAATGGTAGCCTTACACTGGGAAGTAAGTTGGAAATCTCGATTTCCACACGTGTTTCTGTTGTTTAGTGATAATAGAAAGTTTTCTGCCGTGATACCAATATTTTCCTTGGGCATCTGATACGATCAATCAGCCATGAGGCCTGGAGTCCCTGTGAGGATACAGTATTTGCAGAGCCCAGCTCGCACAGGAATTTTTGAAAGTTGTTTTAAGTTGCTGCAGTTACTCCCATGTCTCAACATCCACCGCAATAAAATAATGTTTTCTGGTATTAGGTGGCCTAATGAAAGTGTAAAGTTCCTTTAATGACGCAGTCTCAGTCCCCAAAGCTTTCAATAGAGCTGTTTCAGATAGTTTCTGGTTTGCAATACCACAGAAAGTCCCTACACATAGTTATTCAAGTGGGTAGGGTCTCTGTTGGAGGTAAAGAATTGAATTTTCAGAAGTATGTTCCTCATATTTTTAAAACAATCATTGTATCAACAAATGATAAGGGACATTGAATTAAAAAGCAGCTTCTTCAAACACTGCTTCCCATTTAACCAGAATGGAGTTATAGGGCGGGATCCTCCGGTATCCGAATGTGGTAGTATGACTAGGGGTATTACGGTACCCTAGAAGTGAGCTGCTATTGATACAGAGGACTCGCTGCCCATTGGCCCGGGTAAGTCATGTGCCTCTCAGCCGATTGGCTGAGAGGTAGGTAGCTCTGCCTACCAGGCGGGATATAAGAACCCGTGCTTCCCGGCAGTCGGCCATTCTTCTGTACGTCTGCTGCCGGGCACACATCTTGTGCATTAAAGCCTATCGTTTGGATCTCATCTTCGTCTCGTGTCCAATTGATGGTGCATCAATTGAATGCACAAGTTTTAAAAGATGGAGCTTCGTATCAAGCCGGAGTGCCTTCGACTCAGACCGCATGCGGCAAATGCAACAGCTGCATTTAAACACTGGCTGGCGTGTTTCAATAGTTACTTGAGCACAGCCGAAAACCGCCTGACGAGGGAACAAAAACTGCATATCCTCCACTCGTGCGTTGGCACCGCCGTGTATACGCTCATAGAGGACACAACAGACTATGACGCAGCTATGGACTTGCTCAAGGGACATTTCATCTGGCTGGTGAACCAGGTCTACGCTCGGCACTTACTGGCCACGAGACAGCAATTCCCTGGTGAGTCTTTAGACGAATTCTACCAAACCCTCCTTGTTCTGGGGAGAAACTGCGCCTGCCCACAAGTTTCTGCGGCCAAACACACCGAACTTTTAATTAGAGATGCTTTCGTTGCGGGTATTCAATCTTCCCAGATCCACCAGAGACTCTTAGAGAAAGAAACTTTAAGCCTCTCCGAGGCACGGGCCCTCGCCTCCTCTCTAAATGTTGCTAATCGCAACGCCCGCGTGTACGCTCCCGACCGCGCAGCGGCCCCCTGGGCAGCATGGAACGCGACCCCCATCACCTCCGCAGACTCGGAACCCCCTCAGGCCTGTGCCGCAGGGCGCCGCGATAAACCCACGGGGCTCGGCTGCTACTTTTGCGGCCAGGCCAAGCACCCCCGCCAGCGCTGCCCGGCCCGCAACACAACCTGTAAAAGCTGCGGCAAAAAGAGCCATTTTGCGGCCGTTTGCCAGTCAAAGGCGGTCGCTGCAGTCCCGAGCAGCGACCGCGGGTCCCCCCCGCGCTCCTTACGCGCCCTGCACGGCCCGCGGACCTCGCTGCCCCACCACCCACCGCCACGTGTGATCCCCGGGCGCCGCCATTTTGTTCACCCCCCACCACGTGCAGGCGACGGGCGCCGCCATCTTGGACCAGCACCGAGGACCCCGCAAGTGACCACTCGCTGCCGGATGACGACTCGGAGTTCCTGCCACGACTCGCCTCAGTCACGGCCCCGCACGCTTTCCACGGCGACCACGAAGATCCTTCTCAATGGCCACGAGACGAGCTGCCTGTCGTTTTTATGGGTTCCTTTCGGTGTCACGAATGGGGTCTCGGTCTTCCAGAGGGAGATGGACCGAATGGTTGACCAACACGGTTTATGGGCAACCTTCCCGTATCTCGACAATGTCACCATCCGCGGCCACGACCAGCAGGACCACGACACCAACCTCCGCAAATTCCTCCGTACCGCAAAACTCCTTAACCTGACCTACAATAAGGATAAGTGCGTGTTTAGCACCGACTATCTAGCCATCCTCGGCTACGTAGTGCGTAACAGAGTGATAGGCCCGACCCCGAACGCATGTGCCCCCTGATAGAGCTCCCCCTCCCCCACTCCCTCAAATCCCTCAAGCGCTGTTTGGGCTTCTTTTCATAATACGCCCAGTGGGTCCCCAATTACGCCGATAAAGCCCATCCCCTCATCCAATCAGCCACTTTTCCCCTGTCGATGGAGGCCCGCAAGGCCTTTAGCCGCATCAAAGCAGACATTGCAAAGGCCATGATGCGTGCTGTCGACGAGTACCTCCCCTTTCAAGTCGAGAGCGACGCGTCTGTTGTTGCTCTGGCGGCCACCCTCAACCAAGTGGGCAGATCCGTGGCCTTCTTCCCACGTAACCTCCACGCTTCTGAAATCCGCCATTCTCGGTCGAGAAGGAAGCACAGGCCATAGTTGAAGCTGTGCGACATTGGAGGCACTATCTGGCCGGCAGGAGGTTTACCCTCCTCACAGACCAACGGTCAGTGCCTTTCATGTTTGATAATGCACAGAGGGGCAAGATAAAGAACGATAAGATCTTGCGGTGGAGTATGGTCCGCGTACAACTACGACATCTTGTATCGTCCTGGGAAGCTAAACGAGACTCCCGATGCCCTGTCCCACGGCATCTGTGCCAACGCACAAGTGGACCGCCTCCGCTCCCTCCACACGGACCTCTGCCACCCGGGGGTCACCCGCCTTTTCCATTTCATAAAGACCCGCAACCTGCCCTACTCCATCGAGGAGATCAGGACAGTGACCAGGGACTGCCACATCTGCGCGGAGTGCAAGCCGCACTTCTACCGCCCTGAACGAGCGCACCTGATAAAGGCTTCCCGCCCCTTTGAACGTCTCAGCATGGACTTCAAAGTTCCCCTCCCCTCCAACAACGGCAACACGTACTTCCTCAATGTGATTGACAAGTACTCCCGTTTCCCTTTCGCCAACCCCTGCCCCGACATGACCACAACCACCATTATCAAAGCCCTGCACACCATCTTCTCCCTGTTCGGTTACCCCGCATACATTCATAGCGATCGGGGGTCTTCCTTTATGAGTGACGAGCTGCGTCAATTCCTGCTCAGCAGGGGCATCACCTCCAGCAGGACGACCAGTTACAACCCCCGGAGTAACGGACAGGTCGAGAGGGAGAACGGTACGGTCTGGAAGACCGTCCTGCTGGCCCTGCGGTCCAGAAATCTCCCAGTCTCCCACTGGCAAGATGTCCTCCCAGACGCCCTCCATTCTATCCGGTCACTCCTCTTTACATCCACTGACCAAACGCCTCACGAACGCCTTCTTGTTTTCCCAGGAAGTCTTCCTCAGGGACCCCACTCCCGACCTGGCTGGCCACCCCCGGGCCCATCCTGCTCCGGAAACACGTGCGGGTGCACAAGTCGGACCCGTTGGTCGAAAGAGTCAAGCTACTCCACACAAATCCGCAATACGCATATGTGGAGTATTCTGACGGCCGACAGGACACGGTCTCTCTTCGGGACCTGGCACCCGACGGATCTCGGCCACACCCCCCAACACCAGCCCCCCCCGACCCCCACTGCCCCCAGCACCGACGCACCCACAGCTCAGCGGACAGGGACCCCCTCCCCCGGCCTGGCCCCCGCTAGCTCCAACCAGGGGTACGGACACAGAAACAAGATCATCGCTCCCGGAGTCACAGACGACCACCGCTCCGACGTCGACGGCACCACTACGCAGGTCAAGCAGGACATCGAAGGCGCCCACTCGACTGATTGAATCGAAGTGACCTACTGGTGGATTTCTGCCTGCGGATGGACTCTTGAGATTTCCTCTTGGTCTTTACCTGCTTCACCCATCCCCCCCCCCCCCAATTGTGCACAGTGTGCATAGTTGTTGTTTTTCCTTTTGCACATAAGTTATGGGTCGGTGGGCAGCCATCGATGCGATGGTACGACCTAAACATCTCTCTAGTCATACTACCAGTCTTACGTACTCATGGGACACCAACCCCCCCCTCATGTCCGCGTTTCCCCCTCCCCCGCTTCTTTTTCAACAGGGGGTGAATGTGGTAGTATGACTAGGGGTATTAAGGTACCCTAGAAGTGAGCTGCTATTGGTGGAGAGGACTCGCTGCCCATTGGCCCGGGTAAGTCATGTGCCTCTCAGCCAATTGGCTGAGAGATAGGTAGCTCTGCCTACAAGGCGGGATATAAGAACCCGTGCTTCCCGGCAGTCGGCCATTCTTCTGTACGTCTGCTGCCGGGCACACACACACCAGATTGGGGTGGGGGGGGGGGGGGGGGCGGTGGCTGTTTGGCGCCGTTTTCTGGTCATAAAAGACCATCGTTCCCACGCCGGCGTCAGCACTTAATCTCAGAATCAGAGAATCCAGCCCATAGTGTTTAATCGATTGTAGCCAAATTAATGCAAATCATAATCAGGGACTATGAGCAGGAATTTTCCTTCCCCTCTGTGTCTCGCAGTGGCGTGAGATGTCTGCCAGTGGATGACGGCGGGATCTTCTGGTCCCACTGTTTCTCTTTGAATGCACCCCGACCACCATGAAACCCACGGCAGGCACATGGCATTGGCGGGACCGTAAGATTCCACCAGCGTAAACAGCCAGAAAATCCCGCTCAGCATGTCAGATTTAATACAAGCCTCTGCAAACTAAGTTAGATGATGTAAATTCATTACCATTTCTGTGTTGCTGTTTGTTAGTGTCATGTGAGAGTACCCTTTAAGAAATGGGTGTTTAAGAAATGTACCTTTAAGAAATGAAGCTGCTCATATTACTGGAGTGATGTCAGAGTGTGGGTGGAGCTGAGCTCAACTTCTGATTTTTAGTTTCAGTTTGAGAAAAGCTTGGGTGTGTCTGTGTTTTTCAGTGAGCTGCACTGCTGTTGATCTCTGCATTGAAAGACTATCTATGGATCATTTGGGTGAACTCAGAATTGTAAAAAGGTCTCAGTATTAAATGTAAACTTAATGTGCTCCTGTTTGAAGGTTTGTTAAGTCTTTAAGGTGTAAAAGGACAGCATACAGGTTACTTAGTGTTGCATTCTTTAGGGGGTGTATTTGATTTACTGGTTGCTAAGCTATTCACTGTTTGTTTTAAAAAAGGTTAACTTGAGTTCATAGAATAAACATTGTATTGTTTTAAACACCACTGGTCCATTTTCTGCTGTACCATACCTGTAGAGTGAGCCGTGTCTATAATCTATTAAAAGTTGTGGGTCAAGTGAACTCCATGATACACTTTGGGATTCTCTGAACCCTGGCCCAAAACAGTTAGAAATAAAGGCCTCAATCGAGTTTACATAGCAGGTAAAAAGTGCAGTTAAAGATCTGCAAAAAAACTTTGTTTATTGGAATAAGAACATAAGAACATAAGAACTAGGAGCAGGAGTAGGCCATCTGGCCCCTCGAGCCTGCTCCGCCATTCAATTAGATCATGGCTGATCTTTTGTGGACTCAGCTCCACTTTCCGGCCCGAACACCATAACCCTTAATCCCTTTATTCTTCAAAAAACTATCTATCTTTACCTTAAAAACATGTAATGAAGGAGCCTCAACTGCTTCACTGGGCAAGGAATTCCATAGATTCACAACCCTTTGGGTGAAGAAGTTCCTCCTAAACTCAGTCCTAAATCTACTTCCCCTTATTTTGAGGCTATGTCCCCTAGTTCTGCTGTTACCCGTCAGTGGAAACAATCTGCCCGCATCTATCCTATCTATTCCCTTCATAATTTTAAATGTTTCTATAAGATCCCCCCTCATCCTTCTAAATTCCAACGAGTACAGTCCCAGTCTACTCAACCTCTCCTCATAATCCAACCCCTTCAGCTCTGGGATTAACCTAGTGAATCTCCTCTGCACACCCTCCAGCGCCAGTACGTCCTTTCTCAAGTAAGGAGACCAAAACTGAACACAATACTCCAGGTGTGGCCGCACTAACACCTTATACAATTGCAACATAACCTCCCTAGTCTTAAACTCCATCCCTCTAGCAATGAAGGACAAAATTCCATTTGCCTTCTTAATCACCTGCTGCACTTGTAAACCAACCTTCTGTGACTCATGCACTAGCACACCCAAGTCTCTCTGAACAGCGGCATGCTTTAATATTTTATCGTTTAAATAATAATCCCGTTTGCTGTTATTCCTACCAAAATGGATAACCTCACATTTGTCAACATTGTATTCCATCTGCCAGACCCTAGCCCATTCACTTAACCTATCCAAATCCCTCTGCAGACTTCCAGTATCCTCTGCACTTTTCGCTTTACCACTCATCTTAGTGTCATCTGCAAACTTGGACACATTGCCTTTGGTCCCCAACTCCAAATCATCTATGTAAATTGTGAACAATTGTGGGCCCAACACGGATCCCTGAGGGACACCACTAGCTACTGTTTGCCAACCAGAGAAACACCCATTTATCCCAACTCTTTGCTTTCTATTAATTAACCAATCCTCTATCCATGCTACTACTTTACCCTTAATGCCATGCATCTTTATCTTATGCAGCAACATTTTGTGTGGCACCTTGTCAAAGGTTTTCTGGAAATCCAGATATACCACATCCATCGGCTCCCCGTTATCTACTGCACTGGTAATGTCCTCAAAAAATTCCACTAAATTAGTTAGGCATGACCTGCCCTTTACGAACCCATGCTGCGTCTGCCCAATGGGACAATTTCTATCCAGATGCCTTGCAATTTCTTCCTTGATGATAGATTCCAGCATCTTCCCTACTACCGAAGTTAAGCTCACTGGCCTATAATTTCCTGCTTTCTGCCTACCTCCTTTTTTAAACAGTGGCGTCACGTTTGCTAATTTCCAATCCACCGGGACCACCCCAGAGTCTAGTGAATTTGCAATTTCCCTAGCCATCTCTTTTAGCACTCTGGGATGCATTCCATCAGGGCCAGGAGACTTGTCTACCTTTAGCCCCATTAGCTTGCCCATCACTCCCTCCTTAGTGATAACAATCCTCTCAAGGTCCTCACCTGTCATAGCCTCATTTCTATCAGTCGCTGGCATGTTATTTGTGTCTTCCACTGTGAAGACCGACCCAAAAAACCTGTTCAGTTCCTCAGCCATTTCCTCATTTCCCATTATTAAAACTCCCTTCTCATCCTCTAAAGGACCAATATTTACCTTAGCCACTCTTTCTTGTCTTATATATTTGTAAAAACGTTTACTGTCTGTTTTTATATTCTGAGCAAGTTTACTCTCATACTCTATCTTACTTTTCTTTATAGCTTTTTTAGTAGCTTTCTGTTGCCCCCTAAAGATTTCCCAGTCCTCTAATCTCCCAGCAATCTTTGCCACTTTATATGCTTTTTCCTTCAATTTGATACTCTCCCTTATTTCCTTAGATATCCACGGTCGATTTTCCCTCTTTCTTCCGTCCTTCCTTTTTGTTGGTATAAACCTTTGCTGAGCACTGTGAAAAATCGCTTGGAAGGTTCTCCACTGTTCCTCAACTGTTCCACCATAAAGTCTTAGCTCCCAGTCTACCTTAGCTAGTTCTTCTCTCATCCCCTTGTAATCTCCTTTGTTTAAACACAAAACACTAGTATTTGATTTTACTTTCTCACCCTCCATCTGTATTTTAAATTCCACCATATTGTGATCGCTCCTTCCGAGAGGATCCCTAACTATGAGATCATGAATCAATCCTGTCTCATTACACAGGACAAGATCTAGGACCGCTTGTTCCCTCGTAGGTTCCATTACATACTGTTCTAGGAAACTATCACGGATACATTCTATAAACTCCTCCTCAAGGTTGCCTTGACCGACCTGGTTAAACCAATCGACATGTAGATTAAAATCCCCCATGATAACTGCTGTACCATTTCTACATGCATCAGTTATTTCTTTGTTTATTGCCTGCCCCACCATATCGTTACTATTTGGTGGCCGATAGACTACTCCTATCAGTGACTTTTTCGCCTTACTATTCCTGATTTCCACCCAAATGGATTCAACCTTATCCTCCATAGCACCGATGTCATCCCTTACTATTGCCCGGATGTCATCCTTAAATAACAGAGCAACACCACCTCCCTTACCATCCACTCTGTCCTTCCGAATAGTTTGATACCCTCGGATATTTAACTCCCAGTCGTGACCATCCTTTAACCATGTTTCAGTAATGGCCACTAAATCATAGTCATTCACGATGATTTGTGCCATCAACTCATTTACTTTATTCCGAATTCAGTGCACCTGCAAAATAATAACTGCAGGAGGAGGATGCATGGCAAGGAAGCAGCGGTGTCAATATATCTGACGTCAGAACATAAAGTTTGTAAGGAAACATAGATAATAGTATGCTACGTCAGAATGCTATAAATAACATGCAAGACTGATGGTGGTTAGAAAAAAAATATCTCAAAATTGGCTTAACCTATAAAGCAATGGGTCTGGATTCTCCAATTCTGGGGCTATGTCCCCATGTTGGCGTGGGAACGGTGGTGTTTAACGTCAGAGGAAATGGCGCAAAACGGCCACTGATTTCCTGTTTTGCTGGGGGCTAACAGGATGGCAGCATAGTGCACCCAGTTCTATTTGCCGGTTCCGTGGCCGCACGTGCGCACGGCGGCGGCCTTCGTGGCTGCGTCATGCTACATCACGCCGGCGGCCCACGGACCCGGACCGTAAAACGGTCCCGTCCTTCGGCCGGCTCGTGTGCCCCGGGACCACCACCCCCACCCCCCCACCCCCCCCCCCCCCACAGTGCCCCCAGCCTCAAATAAGGCCCTCGCCCGACTGTGGCGGCGCTGGACTGAGTCCGCAGCTGCCACACAGAGTTCCCAACGGATGAGACCATTTGAGACCCACGCCGTCGGGAACTCAGCCAGTTGGGGGCGGAGCATCGGGGGGGCAGGCCTCAGGCAACGTCCTGAGACCATCGATACGTGGTGCGGCGTACTCCTGGAGTAAGCCGTTTTGGAGGGGGTGGAGCATCACGAAAGAGGCGCCGCTCCTGATTTGGTCGGGAACTCGGATTCTCCGGATTTCAGCATTGCCGACCGGAGAATCCACCCCAAGATATTTTAGATATGTTAGCTTCAGGTTCAGATGTCAAACATAAATTGAAGTAAATTTTTAAAAATCGACATGCAATAATATGCCTGATTAAGAGGATTGGTTGACTCGCATTATTTTACAGTGCAGAAGGAGGCCGTTTGGCCCATCGGGTTTGCACCAGACCTTAGAAAGAGCACCCTACTCAAGTCCACGCCTCCATCCTATCCCTGCATCCCAGTAACTCCACCTAGCCTTTTTGACATTAAGGGGCAATTTAGAATGGCGAATCCACCCAAACTGCACTTCTTAGGATCATGGGAGGAAACCGGAGCACCCGGAGGAAACCCATGCAGACACGGGGAGAAAGTGCAAACTCCACACAATCACCCGAAGCCAGAATTGAACCCAGGTCCCTGTAGCTGTGAGGCGACAGTGCTAACCACTGTACCACCAATCAGCCCAAAAGAGGTGAGTGAGTTGGACGGGGTCGGGGGGGTTCATAGAATTTACAATGCAGAAGGAGGCCATGATGGTTGATGGATGGAAATAAGAGGCTTGGAAACAGGGGAAATGCCAAGGCCCATGATTTCTCACATGAATTCTGGTGCAGAGGGCATGGATGCGGGACTTTGATGGGCCGGAACAGAGACGAACGCTGATTGGTGAGCACATAAGGTGCTTGGTGCACTGGGAGGCCTGAATGGCATGTCTTGTCACTGTCAACTGGCGCAAAGTAGTCCAAGTTGGCAGAGGGTTTTCCACAGACCTTGGAGCCATTCATTCCAGCATAGAAGTGGTGGGAGGCTCCATGAGAATGTTTGCAAACCTATCTGTGTGTGGCATCTGATGACCAATGCCTCAGCTTTCATCCAGTTCACAGCCGAAGTCACCCTGGGTCTCAATACTGCACTGGAAGCTCAGGTGAAGGTCATAAAATCCATGCTTGTTGTCATACAAGCCCAGCTTGATCCTATGCAGATTCAGGCCACTGCCACTATTGCTGTGGTAGTATCACTATAACTATCACTATTGCCCCATGGCAGTGGCACATTCATGTGCCCGCCACTGCCATCTGCCAGTGCCACTGCTGCTGCCTTTCAGCCAGTCATCCTTGGCTGAAGTGAAGTGAAGTTGGACCCACAAGGCCCAGAGATGCTCAATATTATTTGCCAGGTGTAGAGTGGGTATCCTTTGTCAACCAGCAGGCAGCCTCTGGGCCGAAAAGGGAGGGTGCAGCTGTTTGGCACAGGATAAATGTGCCATGGCCGCTGCCAGAATAGCGGTCATTGATCGACAGGGCCGGGTTCTGCACCAACTACGTTTAGTGGAATGGTTGCCCTCACAATTACAAAAAATCTCCCCATTATTATATGGGGCCTGCAAAGTCACATGTGTACTGTCAATTCCACCCTGCAGCATCCGGAATCCCACTAACCTGGCAAAGTCACATGTGTACTGTCAATTCCACCCTGCAGCATCCGGAATCCCACTAACCTGGCAAAGGCACATGTGTACTGTCAATTCCACCCTGCAGCATCCGGAATCCCACTAACCTGGCAAAGTCACATGTGTACTGTCAATTCCACCCTGCAGCATCCGGCATCCCACTAACTTGGCAAAGTCACATGTGTACTGTCAATTCCACCCTGCAGCATCCGGCATCCCACTAACCTGGCAAAGGCACATGTTCACTCAAAAATAAAACCAGAAAGTACAGGAAGAGCTCAGCAGGTCTGGCAACACCTCCGGAGAGAGATACAGAGTGAACATTTTGAGTCTTTGGAAAGTGTCACTCTTCCTGCTTCCCTCTGTTCAGTGGGAAGATGATGAAAGTGTCCACTCCTTTTGTCACCTCTCTGAAGCAGCGATGGACAGGAAGCTATGATATGTCAATGTCTCCTGGTCCAACCTGTAAGGATTCACTCGGGTTGTGACCAGGTGAGAAGGGGTGAACTGGTTCCCCTCTATTCAACATATTCGGTAAAGGGTGCGAACTAGCGGCCACATTAGCCGTGAGCACAAATCCTGTAATGGCCATGAAGACATGCGGGATTCTCCGCCCCGCCACGCCACATTTCTGCCTCACCACGCTTGCGGGATGCTCCGTTACGCCAGCAGGTCAATGGGGGCTGGATTCTCCGCCCTGCCGGCGGGATTCTCCGTTACACCAGCTGGTCAATGGGGTTTCCCATTTTGGGGCAGCTCCATTGTGTCGAGAAACCCCCGTGCGCCATCAAAATGGAACATCACGCCGGCAAAGAATCCAGCCCAATTTGAGCCAATGAGATCTCGGTTTGAGATCTTCTCTGACTCCCCCACCAGTGACATAATCAACCTGGTTTCCATGCATTTTAATAACTTACCATATATTACTGGCCTTGACACTGTAATGTTTCCACCCATCCCCCCCGCCCCTCCCCCACCGGTGGCGTGATGTCATCCCGGCGTGAATCACTACTGGTTTTCAAAAATGAAAACTAGTCGTGATGACCACACCGGGGGCACAGAGGTGCCTGCAGCAGTCCCACGGTTTGATGACAGCTCTCTATTCCTGTAATTGGCCCATGAGAGATCAGCACTTCTTGCCCCACTAGTGGCCTGGTTTAGCACAATGGGCTAAATAGCTGGCTTGCAATGCAGAACAATGCCAGCAGCACTTGTTCAATTCCCATACCGGCCTTCCTGAACAGGCACTGGAATGTGGCGACTAGGGGCTTTTCACAGTAGATTCATTGAAGCCTACTTGTGACAATAAGCGATTATTATTATTATTATTATATTACTAGATAGGAGTCGGCAGGGTCAGGAGCATCTAACATTGATACCTGTATATTGGAGGACATAGCAACACCATCCATCATGCTTGCCTGAGGCTCCCTCGTGCCTGGTGATGAAGCTACTCACTCTCCTGCAACTGCACTCCGACATCACTGTTCCTCTAGGAGGGCACCACCCTTCCAGCTCCAGCAACTCCTCCTCCATGTGAGTCAGGATGCCAATGATTGAGATTCCATCATCGGCTGAGGCTCTCTATCTGATGTTCTGGGTCCTCTTCTCCTGTGGGAATACATATCAATAATGTTGGTGGCTGCATTAAAGTAAACGCGATGTTTAATAGCCTTGCACACTTGCTGCTGCGTCTGTGGCCAATGGCTTACATATGACATTGGGCAACATTGGAGCCACCCTGTGAAGGTCAATAGTGGCAGGTTACCTCCCTTGACAGAGCTGCAGCTATTCTTTATCAAAGAGATGCTGCAGCCTCCAGCCATTGCCACTGACATGGTGCGCTCACTCTCTACACATACTGCACCACCACACTTATTCATTTGTTGCCCGAAAAATGGAACCAGGTTGTGGTGCTCATCCTTAAAGAGGGGAGAAAGCATTTGACCAACATGTGGCACTGCAACCAGGTTCTCCCGATGACCCCCTGGCAGCTGACCTCCCTTCTGACCTCCATCCAGACGTGCTTAATTAGGCAAGGTTGTCTCCTCCTGCTGGGGAAGAGGACTTCCCATCTTGCCCAAGTTGCCTAGAAAAGAACACATAGTAGTCATCACTGAGCCTTGAGGCCACTTGGGATCTTGCTTCTCCCATGCTGGGACAAGTGCTTTTTCACTGTGGATTCCTTGTCAGGATGCTGGGGGTGGGGGATCCTAGATGCTGACTGGCTTTTACATTCTCGGGATGCTTGCAGGGAGGATCACTAAGGCCAAGACATCAGGGCAAATAGACACTGGTGACCCTTTAAACATGGTACCAGCACTTCCATCTGCATCAAGTGATGGCATGACTACTGCTTCAGCGCCCGGCTCCAGCCATTGATTGGCCGGCCACCATGCTGCTGGCCATGAATGGACCGAAAGCACAAAATTGTGCGGGGACAGGATTGGGAGGGCCTGCCCTTCCATTTCCACCAATCCGCAAAAAGCCCAGCCACTCTCTCAAGTAGAATTATGTTCACCAAAATGTGTGCTTTAGTTGGTCAGGAGGTTACAAACACATTGCAGTTGAGGATTCTGGCAAAATGTAGCTTTCCTCCAAGCTTTAAGCAGTAACCAGAATATCAAACAGAACATATCTTAATTTTGTATTAGATACACCATCATGTCTTTCATTATCCACTTCATAAATCATTGCTCCCATTGCTCACCCTTATTCAATCTATCATGCCCAAATTACAAGGCACGTGAGCACAGAGAACATGAATTCATAATCAGGCCAGCGACTTTGTTACACAGAACTTTGCAGTTGTGAAATCATAATTGCTGTGATATATGAATTTCACACTTTCTGAGCTTGGTATTTGTCTTTCACAGGGACATCAATTCATGAAACTTAAGCAAGAGAGTTTGAACTAACCTCTGTGATTGACCACTCTATATCCATCAAAAACATAAAACCACACTGAGAATTTATTGTCCAGAAAAATGAATGAAAATACTTGAAACATAAACAACCACTAAAAATAAATCGAAAGTTGAAAAATATGTGACTTGACAAGATATTCCAGCTTGTTTAATCACAGAAGGAGACTCAGCAATGGCATTTGCACTGTAAGGTACTGTACACAGGTGGTGCTTATTTTTTCCGAAAATATTTACAACTCATCAGTGTGAATAAGATGCCATAACCAATGTAATCGAGTTTCAGGACAAGTTGTTCCTGGTTGTTTTGTGAATAAACTTGCAGAAAACTCCTTAATAACTGTGATATTGACACTAAGAATATTGCTTTACACCAACACTGTAGTTATAAATGGAGCCTGAATGTAGAGTCAGGGCCAAAATGACATTGGAATGAATGAGGCTGATGCTTTTTGGAGAATGCAGTTACTCTGATTCACTTTGAAGTCAGTTAGAATCTTGCCCCTAACGTACTCTCAACACTGGAGTCTTGAGGGCTAATTTTAGCTTTGGGTGAGGTGCAAAATGGCAGAAGGTGACTCGCCTGCAGGTTTTGCACCTTGTAATTGTTTTTCCTGTTGAGGTCAATTGAAAAGAAATGTGAGACAGAATGTAAATTTCGCTGCTGATTCCTGATTTTAGGTCAGTATCATTGAAAACAAAATTACCGAGCATAAATGCTAAACTTGTTGCCTGAATGGATTGTAAACATTCAAGAGGCACCATGGGGGCGATTTTATGGCCACATTCAAAATCAGTGTGAACAGTCACACGGGCTCAATAATCCCTCTAGAGTCGGGAAGCCAGCTTCTCGCCAGCGAGGTCTTGGGCAGGATTCTCCGGTTCCCCAGCCGCGTGTTTCTCGGCAGTGCCCCGTTTGCTGGTGGCGGGATTCAACTTTCCGCCGCTTGTCAATGTGATTTCCCATCGTGATCAGCCCACGGCACCCCACAATTCAGCAATTGCAGCATCTTGTTATTTAGTACATGGAGGAGGAGTTGGTATCACATCACACCTCTTTGACAAAGACCGTAATAAAACAATTGGTAGCATGTAGAGTAATGTCGGCCACTGAGGAACATAAGATCAGCCGGAGGCCTTTCAACCCTTTGAGCTTACTTCACCATTAAATAGGCAAATGTTTGCTGTGTACCTCAACATCATTTACCTGCTATTGTATCATTTCCCTTGGCACCAAAAAACTATCGAGCTCAAGTTTTGAAAATTTCAGTTGACACCATATCCACAGTCTAAGGGCATCAGTTAGATGGCTCGGGTGTGATTGTCACAGACAGAATGTATGTGTTTCCTTATGCCAATGATCGGTGCTTTCTATAAGTGAAGAGGGTCTTGTAAAGCAGACAATTTTCAGCAACTGGTAAAGCCTCTTGAAGTTGACTTTGCAAGAGGCTGATTCTCAGGTGAACGTTGTTAAATTCAGTTACAGGATGTGGGCGTTGCTGGTTGCGTCATTTCAGAGTCAACCACATTGCTGTGGAACTGGAGTCACGTATAGGCCGGACCAGGTAAGGACAGCAGATTTTGTTCGCTAAAGAACATTAGTCCTTTGCTAAAAGCCAGATGGTTTCATGGTCATCATCAGACATCCATATCGGCAGGTTAAGCCGGGGGCCTTATGTGGCGCCGACTTTTTGGTTGTAAAACCAGACGGATCCTGCAAACATAGCCGCAGAATGGGAGAATCCAGCCCGTGGTATTTCATGGTGTTAGCGAATGTAGCTAATTACCATAGCCACAGTCTTCCCGGAGACAGAATTCCATATTTTACCGACTGTTTGTGTGAAAACATGCTTCCTGGTTTTATTTTTGAATGGTCTAGTTCTAATCACCATTCCAGTTAATGCTTCTCCATACCGAGACTACATATGAATGCACACTGCTGTTGAACATTGCCTTCCATTATACTCACTCGACTGGTTCAGCTTTAGGCTTGTTCTTCGTATTACTTGAAACCGCAGTTGTCACTACATAACTATTCAGCATTTACAATACAGCAAATTCCACAACCCATCCTGCAAGCCAAATATTAGTTTAATTCATGTTTTCTGGTCACTGCCACTTGAAATTTACATGTGTTAAATTCAGGTCAGAATTTGTAAACTGGCAGAAATACTGCTAGTATTTTAATAACGATTATTACTATTATAAAAGCCTGGCCTGTCATTTTCCGCATGGCTGTAATGTTTATAAAATAGCCAGTCAGTAACTCATTCTCGTTAAAAATTAAGAGATTAAAATGAAATAAAAAAAGATACAATTTAAAATGGAATTAATGAGAAGTACATTAACTAAATCAGGTTAATTGTTATGATAATGATACTAACTTGCTTTCCTTCCATCGTTATTGCTGATATTAGTCACTGCCAAAATGGACATATGTCAGCTTTCATGCATTCAATTATGAACTAGTGATCCTTTCAAAACTAGGATGATTTCTCAGCCCTAGTATTTTACCACTGGCCTAGAGCAATTTTCACCCATCTGGTTCTACTAAATACAGCAGTACAGGCACATTAGGAGTGAGCTTTTTTCTAGTCCATTGCCCTTTGTGGCTAACTGTCAAATATATTTTACTAGGTACCCGGATTAGTCACGCATTACCAATTGCACCCACAGCAGTTTAATGCTCGCAACATAATGTGTACATGGGATTGGGCAGATATGTGAGTTAAGCGTTACTTTAAAGGGTAACTTTATTAATGTTGTGTTTATATTATGGAAGTGTTTCATACGCTCCTGGCATTTCAAATACTCTTGATTTGCCCTGTTTAAATCGGTTGTGCAATGCAAAGCACTGGTAATTGTATTATAAGGGTCTGGCGCAATCCGGTTAGTGTGGGTCTGTGTACCGTACCGTCCTCACAGTGATGTAAGAGAATGCATGACCCAAACCTAGGGGGTCAGTCTAGTGTTGGACAGAGCCATGTGTGCCAGCAAACATGGAGACTGCTTCCAGTTAGAACCTTGTGGTGAATCACTGTTGCACCTATATTAGGTGATGTATGGTAGGACCTGTACTACAGGTACGGTGGTAGTCCCTGGGCGGAGTATAAATATGTGTGTCCTCCGTGCAGCAGCCATTTCTCCAGCTGCTGTGGGAGGCCACACATCTTAGAGCAATAAAGCCTCAGTTGTATTCAACTCTCGTCTATGTGCAATTGATCGTGCATCAATTTATTGCTCTAAGATTTTCAGAAGATGGACCTCCGTATCAAGCCGGATCGCCTGCAGCTGGATCCGCAATCAAGCGACGCCAAAAAGGACTTTCAGCACTGGCTAGCTTGTTTCGAGGCGTACATCAACTTGGCGCCAAGCCCTGTTCCGGAGCTCAGAAAATACAGATACTGTACTTGAGGTTGAGCTCCAACATCTTTCCGCTGATCCAGGACGTGCTAAACTATGCTGAAGCCAAGACGCTACTCAAAAAAAATTATGCCCAGAACACGAACACGCTCTTCGCCAGGCAAGTACTCGCCACTCGCTCTCAACTCCCTGGTGAGTCCATAGAAGACTTCTGGCGGGCCCTAATCCCACTAGTCCAGGACTGTGACTGTCAGGTCGTTACAGCCACTGAACATTCTAACCTCCTTATGAGGGACGTTTTTGTTACGGGGATTGGGTCGGACCTCATACGCCAGCGACTTTTGGAAGGGGCCACGCACGATCTCGCAGAGACAAAGAGGCTAGCGCTCTCTATGACTCTCGCGATGTTCAGGCCTACACCCCCAGCCGCGCGGCCCAACCCTCCTGCACTTCGTGGACCCCACAGATGTCTGCCCCAGCGGGGGCCTTACCCAGCCAATACTCCTGCGTCACGCGGCATGCAGCGAACCCCGGGGGTCCCCGATGTTACTTTTGTGGCCAGCAGAAACACCCCCGCCAACGCTGCCCGGCCCACACTGCCCTTTGTAAGGCTTGCGGTAAGAAGGGGCACTTCGCCACGGTGTGCCAGGCCCACGCAGTCGCCGCTATCGCCCCCACCCCTCTTGTTTACGGACAATGGGAGCCGCCATCTTCACCTCCCCGGACCACATGCGGCCAGTGGGCGCCGCCACCTTCTTCCCCTCAGACCACGAGTGGCCAATGGGCGCCGCCATCTTCTCCTCCGCGCGACACGTCCGGCCCATGGGCGCCGCCATTTTGTCCTCCCCAAGATCTTCAGGCGCCGCTATCTTGTCTCCCCCACGGCACATGGGCACCACGAGCGTTCCAGGACCCGTGCCCCCGGGCACCCCATCACCTGACACCAGCAACGACCAACCATGACTTGCCTCAGTGACCATCGGCCAGTCTCGTCCGCACAACCTGGCCACCTTATCAACCAGCGTTAAGATCGACAGATACGTGACCTCTTGCCTGCTGGACTACGGGAGCACCGAAAGCTTCATCCACCCAGATACGGCAAGGCACTGCTCCCTCGCGGTACACCCCGCCAACCAAAGAATCTCCCTGGCCTCTGGATCCCATTCTCTGGCAATTCGGGGGTACTGTACGGTCACACTCACAGTCCAGGGTGTAGAATTCAGCGGCTTCCGCCTCTTTGTCCTCCCTAATCTCTGCACTGCCCTACTACTCGGCCTGGACTTCCAGTGTAACCTCCAGAGCCTAACCCTGAAATTCGGTGGGCCCCTACCACCCCTCACTGTGCGTGGCCTCACAACCCTAAAGGTCGATCCAACTTCCCTCTTCGCAAACCTAACCCCGGATTGCAAACCTGTCGCCACCAGGAGCAGATGGTACAGCACACAGGACAGGACCTTCGTCAGGTCCGAGGTCCAGCGGCTGCTTCGGGAAGGCATCATCGAGGCCAGCAACAGCCCCTGGCGAGCCCAAGTGGTTGTAATTAAAACTGGGGAGAAACACAGAATGGTCGTGGACTACAGCCAGACCATCAATCGGTACAAGCAGCTCGACGCGTACCCCTCCCACGCATATCTGATATGGTCAATCAGGTTGCACAGTACCGGGTCTTCTCAACGGTAGACCTCAAATCCGCCTACCACCAGCTCCCCACCCGTAAAGCGGACCGTCCATACACGACTTTCGAGGCAGACGGTCGCCTCTATCACTTCCTCAGGGTTCCCTTTGGCATCACCAACGGGGCCTCGGTCTTCCAAAGGGAGATGGACCGAATGGTCGACCGGTACAGTTTGCGGGGCACCTTCCCGTACCTAGACAACGTCACCATCTGCGGCCATGATCAGCAGGACCACGATGCCAACCTTACCAAATTTCTCCACACCGCCACTCTCCTAAACCTCTCGTACAACAAGGAGAAGTGCGTGTTCAGCACAAACCGCTTAGCCATCCTCGGCTATGTGATCCAGGCCGGATCCCAACTGCATGCGCCCCCTCACCCACTGCCTCAAGGCCCTCAAACGCTGGCTGGGGTTTTTTTTCATACTACGCCCAGTGGGTCCCAAACTATGTGGACAAGGCCTGCCGACTCATACAGTCCACCCATTTTCCCCTGACGGCCGAGGCTCAACAAGCCTTCGCCCATATCAGAACCGATATCGCCAGGGCTGGGATGCATGCAGTAGACGAGACGCTGCCCTTTCAAGTGGAAAGCGACGCATCAGACGTCGCCCTAGCCGCCACCTTCAATCAGGCAGGCAGACCCATGGCATTCTTTTCCCACACACTTCATGCGTCAGAAATTCGGCATTCATCCGTCGAAAAAGAGGCCCAAGCTATCGTTGAAGCTGTGCGGCATTGGAGGCATTACCTGGCCGGCAGGAGATTCACTCTCCTCACTGACCAATGGTCGGTAGCCTTCATGTTCAATAACACACAGTGGGGCAAGATCAAGAATGATAAGATCTTGAGGTGCAGGATCGAGCTCTCCGCTTACAATTACGAGATTTTGTATCGCCCCAGCAAGCTCAACGTGCCCCCAGACGCCCTATCCCGAGGTACATGTGCCAGCGCACAAGTAGACTGACTCCGGGCTCTGCATGACAGCCTTTGTCACCTGGGAGCCACACGGTTGTACCATTTTATAAAGGCCCGCAATCTGCCCTACTCCGTCGAGGAAGTACGGACAATCACCAGGGACTGCCAGGTCTGTGCGGAATGTAAGCCACACTTCTACCAGCCAGACCGTGCGCACCTTGTGACGGCCTCCCGCCCTTTTGAGCGCCTCAGCGTGGATTTCAAAGGGCCCCTCCCTTCCACCAACCGTAACACGTATTTTCTCAGTGTGGTTGATGAGTACTCCAGATTCCCCTTCGCCATCCGATGCCCCGACATGACGTCCGCCACCGTCATCAAAGCCCTCAACACAATCTTCGCTCTATTCGGTTTCCCCGCCTACATCCACAGTAAGAAGTCTTACAACACCAGGTTAAAGTCCAACAGGTTTGTTTCAAACACGAGCTTTCGGAGCACGGCTCCTTCTTCACCTGAAGAAGGAGCCGTGCTCCGAAAGCTCGTGTTTGAAACAAACCTGTTGGACTTTAACCTGGTGTTGTAAGACTTCTTACTGTGCTCACCCCAGTCCAACGCCGGCATCTCCACATCATGTACATCCACAGTGATATGGGATCCTCATTCACGAGTGATGAGCTACGTCAGTTCCTGCTCAGCAGGGGTATTGCCTCCAGCAGGACGACAAGCTATAACCCCCGGGGAAACGGGCAGGTAGAGAGGGATGACAGGACGGTATGGAGGGCCGTCCAACTGGCCCTACGGTCCAGGAACCTCCCTGATGCACTCCACTCCATTCAGTCACTACTGTGCACCGCCCCATGAACGTCTCTTTGCCTTCCCCAGGAAGTCCACATCCAGGGTGTCGCTCCCGACTTGGCTCGCTGCTCCAGGGCCCATCCTGCTCCGTAGGCACGTCCAAATCCACAAGGCTGACTCGTTGGTGGAGAGGGTACAGTTGCTCCATGCGAACCCCCAGTATGCCTACGTGGCGTACTCCGACGGCTGCTAGGATACTGTCTCCCTCAGGGACCTGGCACCAGCAGGTTCCCCACATACACACCCCTCTGGTCCAGTGCCACCCTCCCTTCCCCCGGCGCTCCCAGCAGTAACCCCCCAAGGACCATCCGTCCTCCCCCTGCCCACGCCCGAGGATGAAGAGGATTTTGGCACGCTCCCGGAGTCACCGAAGACCACACCAGCATCGGCATCGCCCGCACCACTGTGTCACTCCCAGCGGTACATCAAGGCCCCGGACCGGTTAAATCTCTAACTAGTCCACTGGACTTCAAAAGGCATTTTTTTTCTCACAAAAATTGTATATGTAAAATTCAGTTGTTGTATATAATTCTCCACCACACCCGCCGGACTCAATTTTAACAGGGGGTGAATGTGGTAAACCAGTGTTGCACCTATATTAGGTGATGTACCTGCCTGCTGGCTCTGCCCAGTGGGCGGAGTTTAAATATGTGTGTCCTCCGTGCTGCAGCCATTTCGCCAGCTGCTGTGGGAGGCCACACATCTTAGAGCAATAAAGCCTCAGTTGTATTCAACTCTCGTCTTTGTGCAATTGATCATGCATCAAACCTTTTATTGTATATTTGTACATAGTTATTGTAGTTAATAAATACATACAGTTAACCTGATTAAGACCACAAAAACTTCATTAAGGGGCAGCGAGGTGGCACAGTGGTTCGCAGTGTTGCCTATGGCGCTGAGGACCCGGGTTTGAATCCCAGCCTTGGGTCACTGTCCGTGTGGAGTTTGCACATTCTCCCCGTGTCTGCGTGGGTTTCACCCCCACAACCCAAAAGATGTGCAGGATAGGTGGATTGGCCACGCTAAATTGCTCCTTAATTGGTAAAAATAATTAGGTACTCTAAATGTACTTTAAAAAACTCCATTAAGACCTACTGAATGGTATTCAACACGGTACAACATGGTGGCAGCAAGTGGAAACCGCCAAAACTCGCAGAAATGCAGAGAAAAACTAAAATGTTGCAATACTAATGAAAAATTGAAGAAGCATTCTGACCTGAAGAAAGTTCAAGAAGCAGATGCACAGAGGAAAGTCATCAGAGAAAAACTCCATAGAAAAGCTTGGAAGCTGAAGGTAGAAATTTGAAATATCTCACTGCAGCAGACAACTCCATTGGATCTCCTGGACGTCAAACTTCAATTCACTGAGTTCAGAGTCAGCAGATCTAGCAGGGGTGAACTAAAACATTTAAATTTAGGGAAAAAAAACAACTCCTGAGCAACCTATAAATAGTTCAGTAGTCGGAGATTGCCGTTTAAAAACTTTGCTGGAAATATCAGATTCCTGAGTTGGACCTGAACATTTCCATGCTCTCTCTGAAAAATAAAAATATTAATCATTCGCAAATGTTGCATCAAGAGAAACAACTTTAAAGGTTAGTATTTGATGCTTTTGTGATCCTTTTATAAAAGAACTTTAGAACAGCCAATTATTTTTTCCAATTAAGGGACAATTTAGCGTGGCCTATCCAACTAACCAGCACATCTTTGGGCTGTGTGGGTGAAACACGGGGAGAATGTGCAAACTCCACACGGACAGTGACCCGGGGCTGGGATTGAACCCGGGTCTTCAGCATTGTAGGCAGCAGTGATAACCACTGCACCACTGCTTTTGTGATCCTCATGCACAGCTCTAAAATGGAGAAGTCCACACTAGTCATTCCAAGCAGCCATTGTTTAAAGGTTTTTCAAGGCTGAGTGTGAGCTTCATTGTAGCAGGAGCCCACCACACATGGCAAGCAGCGTAAAACTCATTGCCTTCAGATAAACAGTGGCATCATCTTGAATTTCAACAATATCTTAAAGCTGAACCTACACCTAAAAAAAAATTAAAACATGGATCAAAAATGTAATTTAGCAGATCAGTGTGGACTCATCCGAGAGCCAAACCCAATGGAAAATTAGGCATCCTGGAGAAGAGAATTTTTAAACTATTGGAGTACACCAGATTGAAGTAAGGGGAGTCCTTCTTCAAGGGTGTGGACAAGTTGATCTCCTCATTCATCTGGGGGAGAGGAAGGTGGCCAGGATTCGGAGGGTGGTTCTGCAGAGAGGATGACAGGCGGGGTGGGGTTAGGCCTCCCAAACTTGCTGTACTATTATTGGCCGGCGAATGCAGAGAATGTGCAGGGCTGGAGCAAGGAGGGGGAGCCCCGGTGGGTTAAGATAGAGGCAGGCTCGTGTAGGGGGTCGGGATTGCGGGCGCTGGCAACGGCACCACTTCCGATTGCTTGAGGAAATTGTTGTCCCTTCTAAACCACAGTGTACCACAAATTACCACAAGTTGCTTAGTACAATAATAGTTTATTTCGCACACACAAAGTTAATGTTAATCAATCACACGCACATACAAGTTGAACTCTGAGCTAATACACTAGAAAGACCTTAACTTAACTTGTAGGTGACTGGCAAGTACAGAGCAGATATGGCTGTACCAGGAATCTTGTTGTCTGGCAGTGCTGGATGTCTGTTGTTGGTCATCTGTTTCCTCTGATCCCTCTGTGGATGGTCCTCTGTTTGGCTGGTGAAGGGGTCACCATTGATGTCATCAGTCGACTGCTGCAGTCGAGAGAGCAAGTGGTGGGCTACGCAGCACCTTTTATCCTTTGGGAACTTTGTGCGCTTTTGGGCGGTCCCAGGTGAATGTCCAATGGATCAATCAGGGCTCGATCACCCTCACCAATTAAAGGTTGCCACCTTGATGGCTGGGGGGTCCCGGTCCGCCATGGCCGTTAGTGTCCGAGGCACGTAGGTCTTCCCAAATAAAGAAAACAGACACCACCAAGTCCACCACTTGTTGTTAGTTTCTACCTTGAGCCCATTGTCCTCGGATGGCTTTTTAACAGCCTTTTTCCTGTGTCATTGTCTGCAAAAGTCTGAGCTGCAGCTTTGTATATTTACAAACTGCAGCCAATCTGTGCTCTGTCTTTGACCAAATTTCCCATCGATCTTTGTGGGCGGCTATTTTAGATAGCCACAAAAGTATTCGGTGAGTCCGGTGGTGGTGGCCTCATTGAAGATCTGGAGGCAGTTCAGGCAACATTTGAAGCTGGGGTCCAGATCAGGGGGAATGCTGATTAGGGGGATCATGGGTTCAAGCTGGGGAGGATGGATGCAAGGTTTCAGTAATTTGATGAGATTTAAGGAAATGAAGGATTTGTTCCTTGGGGGGCGATTTGTGAGACTGGAGGAGTTGGGAGAGAAGTATGGGTTGGCTTAGAGGGAAGGGTTTAGGTATCTGCAGGTTGGGGACTTCACAAGAAAGGTTTTCCGAACCTTCCAGATAGCACCGGCCTCTTTGTTGCTAGGGGCGGTGCTGTCAGCGGGAGCACTGGAGAGGGGGGTTGTTTCGGCGTCCTACGGAAGGATACTGGAGGAGGACAGGGTGTCTATGATGGGATTAAGGCAAAGTGGTAGGAGGAGTTGGTGAGCATTAGAAGAGGGATTATGATGCAAGGTGCTGCGGAGGGTGGTGAATGCCTCAACCTCATATGCGAGGCTGGGATGATATATTGGGCGCACCTCACAAAGTCAAGGATGAGCCAGCTGTTCAAGGGGGTGGAGGATGTCTGTAAGTGATGTGGGGAGTGCTACGTGAACCATGTTCATATGTTTTAGTCCTGCCCAAAACTGGAAAGGTTTTGGAGGACAGTATTTAGCACAATCTTGGGGATCTTGAACATGGATGTGGAGCCTGAAAAGCCATAGAAGCCATAGTCGAGGTGTCGGACCAGCCTGAGTTGCAGGTGGGGGCAGGGGTGGATATTTTAGCCTTCGCCGCACTGGTCGCTCGTAGGTGGGTCCTGTTGGGGTGGAGGTCAGTCTCTCCACCCTGTACCTTGGTGAGGTGAGGGACCTACTGGAGTTTTGACCCTGGAGAAGGCGAAGTTTGAGCTGAGGGGGGTGAAGAAAGGGTTCTACAATTGTTGGGGTTTGTTTATCATGCACTTTCGGGAGTTTGTTATCATTCACTGTTGAGGGGAAGAATCGGGGAGAAGTGTGGGGGGGTTTCTTGGGTTTTGGAGGGATTGATTTTATATTGTTGGGGTTGTTCTTCTTTTTCTTTTGTATGGTGAAAATTATGAAAATTTGTCGAATAATTAAAGCTTTTGACAAATATTTTAAAATTTAAGTTATAGAGTGCACAGAGCTTAAAAGGAGGTACAGAAAGCCCCCAGAAAAGTGTGACAAAAGGGGACAAAGACAATACTTGAGTTAACTGCACAGGAGCACCAGAGAGGCAGGGGACTTTCTTGAAATTTCAAATTGCACCTGAAGTGCAATAATAGGTGACAGTGCAGAATGAGCAGCTGGCTATGAATGAAGGGAAGCTATATGATCAAACCCAAAATAAACAAACCCTGCAAAAGGAAAACGAAATTAGGTTGGAAAATATTTATATTTATATCAGAACTGAATTGGAAGATTTGAAACTCAAGATTCAAGCTGAGTATATACCCTTGGAATTGCTGAGGGACTAAATTCATCAATGGCCCAAACTGTTCAAGGAACAGGAGCAGGAATTGCTAATGAATCATAACAGTTGCTTGAAAGCAGAATTAACAACCAAAAGTGATTAAATTCATGAACTTCGGTTCAATCTGAATAACCTGAAGTACAGATGCGTGGTACGGAAGAGCAAATCCAGATTTTCAAAGCAGAAAAGGTGAATTCTACAGAATAGTTTGAAGATCTAATGAATTAATTGAAATAGACCACGAAGCAACCAGCGCCCATGGGAGAAAGATTCCGATCAGAACTGAATGCCCACAACCTTATATAAGACTTCCATTGATAACTCTGAAATAAAAACAACTCAATTATCATTTTTTTTGATGAGCTGAATGAAAAGATGATTAGCCAGCACTGTACTGTCAGACTGAGAGCTGTACTTTTCCATTGCCAAAGCAAAATGGCAGCCTAAAAAGCTTTTTAGTTTTGCTGGCTTTGACAGTTGTCTAGAGCGGCATGGGGAGAAACAACCTTTTGACCTACTTGTCCATTGCATTTCTTGTTTGTATTACAGCTGTGGTGTTGTAGTCAGGATTCCTTCTAACAGTATTGCTGAAATATAAATGCGACATTAGGGAACAATATACTTCGACTTGCATTCAGCAATAAACTTTTTTATCCAATTGATTCAACTGTTTAAATTTCTTTATAGAAAATCACACTTTTCTTGCCCAGATGGTGAATTGACAGTACTTCATGGTCATGTTTGCTAGTTTAAAATGATGTTAGGTGGGATACGTTTTTCAGGGTGCTTGAATGCAAAGTATCATCTGGCCATCAATTAGCAGTATCACCAGATTGTTGCCCACTACTCTGGTTAATGTATTCCAGATGGGATCATCTCGACGAGGAAACTTGACCTGATTTAGAAAGCTTGGCAGATCTAATAAAAAACAGATTTGTGCAATTTGTCCACTGCAGTTGAGTTTTTTTTTTCCCGCAACAGATCACTTGAAGAAAAATTTATTTTAACAGTTCGACAAAAGCTATGTGATGAAGTGCTGTGCCAGAATGGGAGTATGTGAGGCCAGACCTGTCAAGCCATATAAGATATGCTGAAACAACTTGACAGCAAGGTGCATAGAGGTGGAAGTGATTAATCAACTTTGGTTGGGAGTGCGAATAAACATGAGGTGATATGGCATGAAGCAAAGATCATTGCTCTGAACATAATTCTAGAGAGGGCCTTTACAGAGAAATTATTGAAAGGCAGACTGATAAGAATATATTCAACAGATAAATAGTTATTGTTGTACGTTGATTGTGACTTGTGGAGATATATGTCTGAATAATGACCGTTTCTTTGTGAGAACATACCTACTTACAGATGTCCAAAACTGCAGGTACTACTCGGTCTAAGCCATGAGTTTTCTCCGCTCGATGCCTAGTCATGTGACTCTCTCTTTCATTATCATATGGGTGGTACTGTTTTTCCAGTCAAACACCTTTACTCTTTCATCCCTGAAAACTCTAATACCTTAGTCTGTGTTATAACCCGCAAGAGACCTACCGGGTTGGAACAATCATCTCCCCATGAGTCTCGCTGTATCCGAGCTACTCGCTAAGGGGGTGGGGAACCCGAGGACATTCATGATTGAGATCTGTATAAAGTCGGCCAGGTATGGAACCGACAGAGCAGACCCAGCTGGGATCTGATGTATATTGTAAATATAATTGCTTTGCAATAAATTAAATTTTCTTTTTACCAACTCGATTTGGACTCATTTGTAGCGTACTAAACAGGCAACAAGGGTAAAACTGGATTACTGTTGATGCTGATATGTCACCTCCCTTCCCCTGCTGGACTAAGGTTGCAGAATTTATTTTTTGTTTGTAAATACGTCTATGTTCAGAAGATTGGATGTGTTCAAAGCAAGCTTAGAGGATTGGACACAGTACGCAGGAAACATGTGTTACATTTCCGGACGAACACTGGGCTGGATTCTCCGCAGTCCCGCGCCGAAATCATGCTCGGTGCAGGGGCGGAGAATCCACTTTCACACCAAAATTGGGCCCGGCGCCAGTCTGGCGATTCTCCGGGACCCGAGAATCGGCGTGATCGTGGAGTACGCCGCGCGGCTGGGGGCCCATTGCCAGAGGCCCGCTCAGCGATCCTCCACTCCCGACCGGCCGAGATCCTGACGGCGTGGAACTAACCTGGTATTGCTGGTCGGGATGCTGGCGTGGCAGCAGTGGACTCAGTCCGCGGGTGCCCTGGTGGGGGGCGGGGGGATCGGACACCGGGGAGACCTTTTTGGGGGGTGGGGGTTAGATCCGTGCGGTTAGATACTCGGGCATACGGCCGATTGGGGGGGGTCTAATTTTTGTGTGTGGCTTCGCGGTCCATGGAGCTCGGCGCGGCCATTGGAGACCGCCACTGTGTGCATGCGCATACTCCGAACCAGATAAGCGGAGGCTCGTATCCACAGCTAAAGCTGCGTTATTCACTCCTGGTCCCTGCAGGGCATTGAATTAGCTGATCTTTTCTCCAGGAATCACTGGAGTAAAACTCCAGCATTTCTATGCCGGCATGTGGACATAGTCCCATTTTGGGAGAATACCGCACAGACAGTGATATTGCTGACTGCCTGTGGAGCTCATACTTATGGATTGATAAAAGCCTTATATATCCTGCAGCTCCGGACACTAAAATGTTTGAACAATTAGTAACTCTAGTGGTGCAACACTTCAATTGTAGTGCAGAGATACCGTTTTAACACAACAGAGAGGACCTCAGGAGATTCCGTAACCAAGTTTCTGACGAGGCTACAAAAACTAGCCAAATATTGGGAACACAGAACTTCCTTTTCTGAAATGCTGCATGACCGCTTGGTCTGAGGTGTACATAGCACGGCTACTCATGTTGCTAGCCGAACAGACTGTAGACATTCAGCAGCCAGTGAAAATTGCACTTTCTGGCAAAAGTGCTGAGAGAGGAGTGCATGAGATCCAGGGGATGCAGATAAGCATCCTAGGATGCTCCTGACAAGTGGCCCCACCCAAGACTGAAATGCCGCCCTGGACCGAGTACCGTAAGGGCCAGGTCCATTGATCAAGGACTGGAACATCCCAATGGGATACATCCCCAAGTCCGTAGAGGGAGACCCCAGGCGTTGTGGGGCATGTGGACTCAGGAGCCGCAGGGAGTACAAGGCACAAGTCAGCCATCAACCCTGATGCCCCGTTAGAGGCAGGTGCCAGCCAAGGGCTCGCACTTTCCACCTGGACCAGCTGGAGGAGGAGTGTATGCAGCTGAATTACTTTGCAGCACCACGGTAGCATGGTGGTTAGCATCAATGCTTCACAGCTCCAGGGTCCCAGGTTCGATTCCCGGCTGGGTCACTGTCTGTGCGGAGTCTGCACGTCCTCCCCGTGTGTGCGTGGGTTTCCTCCGGGTGCTCCGGTTTCCTCCCACAGTCCAAAGATGTGCGGGTTAGGTGGATTGGCCAGGCTAAATTGCCCTTAGTGTCCTAAAAAATAATGTTAATGGGGGTTGTTGGGTTACTGGTATAGGGTGGATACGTGGGCTTGAGTAGGGTGATCATTGCCCGGCACAACATCGAGGGCCGAAGGGCCTGTTCTGTGCTGTACTGTTCTAATTCTAATTCTAATTCAAATTGCCCCTATCAAGTTAACCATGCGAGTTAATGGGCATCATTAGACATGAGACTAGACATTGTATCTGTGGTTTCAGTTATTGAAAAGCAAACCTTCGAGTTAGATCTGCGAGACACCGAGGTAAGATTAGTGACATACACCAGCGAACCATTAGCCATTGCGGGAACCACAATGGCCCTGGTGGTTTACGGACAACCATCGGTGCAACATCTGTCGTTCATAGTCAAGGGAGTTGGCCCCAACCTGCTAGGCAGCGGTTGGCTAAAACGCCCATCTGGGCTGGCAACAAATTTTCCAAATGGGATCCAGGGTCCTATATGAAGTGTAAGGGAAATACCTTAAGGTTTTTCAACCCGGTCTGGGAAAAATAAATGGGGCCTTGGAGAAAGTTCAGGTAGACTTGGATGCACAGCCAAGGCTCACCCAGTTCCTCACACCTTGTCAGCAAAAGTTGAGGCTGAACGCAGCCGGCTCAAAGGCCTTGGGACCATTAGACCATTGCATTTTGCCAATTGGGTGGTTCGGTGCTCAAACCAGATAAGATGGTCAGACTATGTGGGGACTATAAGTTGATGGTCAACAGGGTCCCCCGGCTGGATCATTATTTGATGCCCTGTATCGAGGACCTGGATGCAAAACTGGCCAGTGGACACTAATTTACGAAGCTTGATATGAACCATGGGTACCTGAGTGAGACTTGGACCGTGCCTCACGTAAATATGTCACTATAAACACCCATAGAGGCCTATATGAGTACACCAGACTACCCTTTGGAGTGCCGTTGGCCTGTGCCATGTTCCAGAGAGTAATGGAAAACATAATAAGAGGTTTGCAGCGAGTGTCAGTGTATCTGTGCAACGTGTTAGTCACAGGGACAACTGAACAGGAACATTTAAGTAAATTGGGTGAGATTCTCCGTCATTTTTCAGACACAAGCGTTTGCCTGCGGAGAGGAAACTGTCTGTTCCATGCAAGGATGTTCCACGAAAGGGAATTGGTGTACCTGGGCTACTGAGTGGACGGTGAGGGGTTACACCTGGTCGCAGAGAAAGTACGGGCATTTCTACACCTGAAAACACCACAGAGTTGCAGATATTTTTGCGATTGGTTAACTATTATGGCAAGTTCATCCCTGACCTCGCAAACATGTTAGCCCTCCTACACCTCCTCTTAAAAAATAACCAGGAGTGAATGTGAAGAAAGCAACAGCAAGAAACATTCACGAAAGTGAAAAAACAATTGCCTTCCTCAGGCTTGTTAACCCATTTAGATCCCGCAAAGCAACTAATAGTCACGTGTTTTATGACACGGTTTGGAAGATGGCACAAAGAGGCCAATCACTTTTGCCTCCTGGACTCTGGTCATGGCCAAACTCAATTATGCGCAAATTGAGACAGAGGGTCTGGCAGTTGTCTTCGCTGTGAAGAAATTCCATCAGTATGTGTACAGGCGATGGTTCATGATCATCACGGATCACAGGCCACTCCAAGGTCTTTTCAAAGAAGCCAAGGCCATCCCCTCTGCCAGGATACAGCATTGGGCCCTCCTGCTGGCCACCTGAGTGCTCAACTCAACATGGTCCAGGTACCCAGATCACAAATGCGGGTGGATTAAGCTGACTGCCTTTGCCGATGCGCCCTCCTTCTCCTCCCAGGACTGACAAGGTAGTGGCCATGCTCAACTTTATGGATACGTTGCCTGTTACAGCATCCCAAATCTGTGAGGGGACACAGACTGGCCTGGTCCTTTCAAATGTTCGACACATAGTCCTGTATAGGGATCAGCATAGAAGACTGCCCAACGAATTATGGGCATTCGCAACGGAATTATCTGAGTTTAGTGGAGAAGACAGCTTCCTCTTGTGGGTAAATGCTGTCACCATCCTGGGCAAGGGCCAAGACCTGATCTTGAGGAACCTGCACAATGGGCACCCAGGGGTGTCCAAAATAAAAAATGCTCGCCCGCAGCTACAATTGATGGCCGGGCCTGGATGCAAAGATAGAGAAGGTAGCCCAGCTGTGCAGTGTACATCAGGAACAACAGAAGCCATGGACGGCACGGTGGCACAGTGGTTATCACTGCTGCCTCACAGTGCCAAGAACCTGAGTTCAATCCCGGCCCTGGGTCACTGTCCGTGTGGAGTTTGCACATTTTCCCCGTGTCTGCGTGGGTCTCACTCCCACAACCCAAAAAGATGTGCAGGGTGGGTGAATTGACCACACTAAATTGCCACTTAATTGGAAAAAAAATAATTGGGTACTCTAAATTTATTTTTAAAAAGGCATAACAGAAGCTTCCGCCAGCCGCGCCCCTTCACCCATGGGAATGGCCGGGGTGACTGTGGATGAGGTTACATGCTGACTTTGTCGACCCCTTTCAAAGCTCAATATTCTTACTCCTGATAGATGCCCACTCCAAGTGGTTGGAAGTCTACAGAATGTCGTTGATCACCTCGAAGACAACCATTGAGAAATTGTGCCTGTCTTCCAGTATCCCAGAGGTGTTAGTTACCGACAACGTAACGCCTTACACAAGTGAGGAAATCTCGAGATTCTTGAAAAGTTTTCACATGATCAATTCCTTCTTGTCTACATGGTAATCAATTAATTTTTGCTCAGCACATGTTACTCATGTGGCTTGTGTATTGATGACTGAGAACTTGTCCAATGTGTCAGAATACTATAATGAAAAAAATTCCAACTATTTTACATTTTAAGGTAAAATGCTGGAAAATCTCAGCAAGTCTGGCAGCATCTGTCGGGAGAGAAAGGAGCTAACGTTTCGAGTCCGATGACCCTTTGTCAAAGCTAACAGACGGAGAAAGTGGGAAATATTTATACCCCTTCCCCTCCCCCTACATCTACAGTCTATCCTCTGATGTTAGTTTCCCTGCTGTTTGACCTTTCACATCTTTTGTCCTCTCTGGGGACTGCCATTAACACTCTTTCCCCTTGGTTTCTGTGGCCATTAGCACCCGGTTTCCCTGGGTTTTTGTGGCTATGACTCATCTTTCATTCTCACTCCGCAGTATAAATATTTCCCACTTTCTCTGTCTGTTATCTTTGACAAAGAGTCATCGGACTCGAAACGTTAGCTCCTTTCTCTCCCTACAGATGCTGCCAGAATTGCTGAGATTTTCCAGCATTTTCCCTTTCGTTTCAGATTCCATGATCCGCAGTAACTTGCTTTTATATTTTACATTTTAACCTTAGTCAGGAGGCCACCAGCAAGAAGACAACATTCCATTTGGAGAGAGAATATGCAATGTTATAAAATATATTTTCCCAAACATAGAAGTGTCTGATTTGATTTACAAGGCGGAAATTTCTGTATAACGAACAATCAATTTTAACTAATAAGAAAGAAGGATAAAGTATAATTCCTTACCGAGGCTGGTTAAATTTCCCGCTGGAGTGGATTTACCACTGCAGAGAAGTTGTGGTGGATTTCTATTCTCAACCTCAAAACAAGCAATGGAAATACCAGCAGAAGCCTTTTCATGCAGCAAGTGGCGAAGATTTGAAATGTGCTGTCTGACAGTGTGGTGGAGGCAGATCAATCAAGGCATTTAAGAGAAAATTAGATTATTATCTGAAAAGGAGGAAAATGCAGGATTATGGGGAGAAGGCAACCGGGAAAATGGCACTCGGTTCATTGTTCATTGGGAGAGCCGGTGCAGGCGTGACGGGCCGGATAGCCTCCCCATCTGCTATAACAATTCTGTGATTCTGTAGAAAGTGCAGCCGCTACCGGTGCCACTACTGGGAGATGCAACCTTGAAATAAAATTCAGCCCACTGCTTTTAAATCTGCATCAGAAACAAAAAATGCCTGAGCTGTCTACAATCTAATTGTCTTGCTTGCAGAGCTGAACGTTGCAGATCCTGGGTTATGTGAGGTTGCTTCTTTCTTCTACCCACAGCCAATTGACAATACTATTCAACAGAACAATCAAGTGAAAAATAGTCCTGGGTCACTTTTAAAGAAATGCTACAGCTTCAGTAATCGTTGTGCGTGCCAGATAGGTGTGTTTATTGTGTTCCACAGAATAACTAACTGTGAACTGTTGAACACAGATTTTAAGAAGTACCTTTCAAGGACAAGAGAAGTTTCAATCGAAACAGTGAAAACTTCCAAAGGAAATTATTTCTGACTTATTCTGCTTGTTTTGTAAAGTTATAAGTTCACTCACTCACTCATTCCTACACAAACACTCCCTCACCCACTCCCTCACCCCTCCCTCCTTCATTCTCAAACATGCTTACTTATGCACTCACTTTCACACACAAACTCACTCAATTGCACACACGCACTCACTTTCACTCCCACACACACTCAATCCTGCTCCCACACACTCATTCCCAACTCACTCCCACACACATAGTAGCATCCCACACACATACTCACTCCCACCCTCCCACAAACACACACACTCTGTCACATCCCCCATACACACATACTCACTCCCACCCTCCCACAAACACACACACTCTGTCACATCCCCCATACACACATACTCACTCCCACACTCACACTCACTCTGACCACAAACACAAGCTCACTCCCACCCCACACACACACACACACACACTCTCACACACACTCACTCACTCTCACACATACTCACTCCCTCCCTCCCACAAACACACACACTCTGTCACATCCCCCATACACACATACTCACTCCCACCCTCCTACAAACACACATACTCTGTCGCATCCCCCCCACACACATACTCACTCCCACACTCACACTCACTCTGACCACAAACACAAGCTCACTCCCACCCCACACACACACACTCTCACACACACACTCACTCTCACACACACACTCACTCACTCTCAAACACTCACTCCCCCACACTCACACACCTCCACTCCCACACACACACCCACTCCCACTCCCACACTCACTCTCACACACACGCACACTCACACACACACGCACACTCACACACACGCACACCCTGGCACTCTGTTCTCCCCAGTACTCGTGTTCCCTCTCACTGGGCCCGACACTGGAAATAAATTCTCTTCTACTGGTGTTCACTGCTGCTCCAATCACAGGAGTTCCTGTCCCAAATTTGCTTCTGATTGGCTCATTAGTTGGCAGGTTGGGACGAGTGGTGTGCCACAGGGATCTGTGTTGGGGCCTTAACTACTCATGGCATTCACTAACAAATTTGATGGCAGGAAAGAGACACATTTCTGCCGAGGACACAATAATAGGCAGCGTTGTAAGCAGTGTAGATGGAAATATAATGAGGACTAAATTGAATAGCCCTCTACATCAGGCAAATGCATTGTGATGTGTGTTGCAAGCAGCTCACAAACGTTGTGCTGCCAGCTCATTTCCATGTATGTGGCCTCCTGAACAGTGCTGAATGTGCTGTTGGCTGGCTATACATCTCAGCTGGGGGCCAAAGCTTGTGCAAGACTCACACCACTTAAAACCACCCAACACTACTTAAAGCCACACTGTTCTTCTTAAATATGATATCTGGACAATACTTTATCTGCTCTGGAACTGCTAATGGCATCAAAAAGGTAGTTCATTCTGATGCAGCAATTTATACAGTGTGGAACACCTATGATAATGAGGGAAATTATTCTCTGGTCACTAAACATATGCAAAGAGGAGAGAAACGGAGGGACCAGGCTGTCAATGCTATGACTGAAGGGGAGGTTTTTCAGACGGTATTAAAAAGCAGGGAAGAAAATGGCAACGGATGTGGTTAGGAATTGGGTTCCAATGGTGAGGCGGAGGAAGAAGGAATGGAAAGTCTGGGACTGGAAGAGCAGGGAGCGCGTGCAGAGATATAAAGGAAGAGATTATTTTTAGAAATATTTTTATTGAAGGCTTTTTTCATATGTACAAAATTACAAAAATACAAAAACCGAACCTCAGCGACAGGTAACTAAACTAACAACCCACCCTCCCTATCGCCCTTCCCCAGCCCCACCCGCCTTCCAACCCTCCACCCCCCTGTCACCCCAAGCCCACCTCTTTCTTATTTCCCTTCCCCTCATATCCCCCACAACTAACAAACACCCAGAACGCCCCCCCCCCCACCCCCCCCCCCCCCACCCCACTGGCACCTTAGTTCACTTTAAAGAAGTCAAGAAGTGAACCCCTCTTCCACTTTCCCACACTCTCGCATTTGGCGGCTCTGAGCCCCACCAACTCAACAAAATCCGATTCCGGGCTATCAGGGAGGCAAAGGCCGAAGGCCTCTCTCCCAACTCAACTCCGTGATGTGTTAGGCAGGTTGGTTCGACGTTGACTGCATCTGGATGCAGTGAAGCTAGAAACAGACGTCTGACACAGTAGATGATCCAACGCTGTTTTATTTAACTAGTGGGCTGCTGTATATGTTCAGCTGTGAGTTGACACTCTACTAATCTAACTGATGACCTCTTACTGGCTTGACCAGACTTACTAGCGACCGCATGGTAATAGTGCTCACTAGCTTATGCACTTTGACTGTCTCAGTAGCTGGGTCCTGAGAGAGGGAGAGTCTTAATGCCCTGTGGGCTTTATAGTGGTGGTGTCCTGTCTGGTGATTGGTTGTTCTGTGTTGTGTGTTCATTGGTCATCCTGTGTGTCAATCGCTACCTGTCTGCATCTCATTATATACATGAGTGGATATTATGACATCTCCCCTTTTTAAAAAAAATAAGTTTTGGAACGTGGAGGTATATACATGCCTGACTATGTACAAGGGCAGCACGGTAGCATTGTGGATAGCACAATCGCTTCGCAGCTCCAGGGTCCCAGGTTCAATTCCGGCTTGGATCACTGTCTGTGCGGAGTCTGCACATCCTCCCAGTGTGTGCGTGGGTTTCCTCCGGGTGCTCCGGTTTCCTCCCACAGTCCAAAGATGTGCAGGTTAGGTGGATTGGCCATGATAAATTGCCCTTAGTGTCCAAAATTGCCCTTAGTGTTGGCTGGGGTTACTGAGTTATGGGGAGAGGGTGGAGGAGTTGACCTTGGGTAGGGTGCTCTTTCTAAGAGCCGGTGCAGACTCGATGGGCCGAATGGCCTCCTTCTGCACTGTAAAATCTATGTAATAAAAATAAAAAATAAAAAAAGTGGTGAGTTAATGAACATATGTACATGGGAAGGTGTCAATCGTGCAGATATAGAGCAAACTGAACAAAATTTACAAGAGTTAAGTCAATAGATTCAGTCTTTGAGGTGGGCGCCGAATTCTTGTCGATCGCCGCAGAGGTGGAGGGGGGGGACGCCGGCACCTGTATTGGCGGGATGGCTGCCAATGCAGTGGTGTCGTGGACAGGCAGGATCGCTGGCAGCTCGGTGGCCTCGTGGCAGGAGCGTCCGGAGGAGGCATGACAACCGGCGGAGCAATGCGGTTAGGCGGTGGGCGGGGAACTCTCCGCAGCGCCCTCCTGTTGCGCCGGAGAATGGAGCCGTCAGCCATTTGAACAATGAAAGACCTTGGGGCGGCCTTCCTGACAACAACAGCTGGGGCTGACCAACCTCCTTCAGGCAACTGGACGCGAACAACATCTGCTGGAGCCAGCGCAGGCAGATCCGTGGCATGGCCATCATGTGTGATCTTCTGCTGGTCCCTGGATCGCTGCACCTTTTGCAGCACCATGAGGTGGTCAAGGTCTGAAATATGGATCGCTGAAACAGCCGTCCTTAGGTTGCGGTTCATGAGCATCTGCGCTGGAGACAAACCAGTCAACAGAGGGGCTGCCCTGTAAGCCAGCAGCGCCAAGTTGAAATTGAAGGCTGAGTCTGCAGCCTTGCACAAGAACCGCTTGACAATATGGACCCCTTTCTCAGCCTTCCCGTTTAATTGCGGTTAATGGGGACTGGAGGTGATGTGACTGAAGTTGTAGGATCGTGCAAAGTCGGATCACTCTTGGCTGTAGAAACATAGACCGTTGTCACTCATTACTGTGAGTGGTATTCCGTGCCTGGCAAATGTCTCTTTGCAGGCTTTGATGATTGACCTGGACGTGAGGTCTGACAATTTCACCACTTACGGGTAACTGGAAAAGTGGTCGACCAAGAACACGTAGTCACGCCCATTGGCGTGAAAGAGGTCGACCCCACTTTAGACCACGGAGAGGTCATAATCTCGTACTGTTGCAGTGTTTCTTTGGGCTGAGCCGGTTGAAACGTCTGGCAGGTTGGGCAGTTGAGGACCGTGTCGGCAATGTCCTGGTTGATGCCCGGCCAATAAACCGCCTCCCGAGCTCTGTGTCGACATTTTTCGACCCCAAGGTGACCCTCATGGATCTGTCCGAGCACCATAGCTCGCATGCTTTGAGGAATGACGATCCTATCCAGTTTAAGAGGGATTCCCTCAATGACCGTTAACTCGTCCATAACGTTAAAGAACTGGGGATATTGCCCCTTTTGCCAGTCGTGGGCGAAGTGTTGCATCATGCGCTGCAGTAGAGGATCCTTGGCAGTTTCTTCACGTATTTGGACCACTCGTTCATCAGTGGCTGGGAGGTTACTGGCACACAACTGCACCTGTGCCTCTATGTTGCAGATGAAGTCGCCCTGTTCACACGGCATGGTGATGGATCGGGATAGGGCATCCGCGATGATCAGCTCCTTACCCGGTGTGTAGATGAGTTCGAAGTCATATCGGCGGAGACAAAGAATTTGCTGTAGCTGAGATGTCATGTCATTTAAATCCTTCTGGATTTGTGGACTAAGGGCCTGTGGTCTGTTTCCACCGTGAACTTCGGCAGGCCCTAAACGTAGTCATGAAACTTGACTATTCCTGTCAGGAGACCCAAGCATTCCTTTTCAATCTGGGCATACCGTTGCTCGGTTGGCATCATGGCCCTGGAGGCATAAGACACTGGAGCTTAGGACGAGGAGTCGTCTCGCTGGAGGAGCACCGCCCCAATGCCGTCCTGGCTAGCATCAGTAGATATCTTGGTGTTCCTGGTTGTGTCAAAGAACGCCAGTACTGGGGCTGTGGTGAGCTTCGCCTTTAGCTCGAGCCACTCCTTTTCATGTGCGGGCAGCCACTGGAACACTGTTGACTTCTTTACGAGATGCCGGAGGGCCGTGGTGTGGGCTGCCAAATTGGGAATGAATTTCCCGAGAACATTTACCATTCCGGGGAAGCGGAGGACCACCTTCTTGTCCTCCGGGGTCTTCATCGCGTTGATCGCCAGCACCTTGTCGGCGTCAGGTTGCATACCCTGCTGTGAAATGTGGTCACTCAGAAACTTGATAGCGGATCGACCAAATGAGCATTTGGCCCTGTTGAGCTGGAGGCCATTTTCATGAATCCGCTGGAAGAACTGTTTGAGGCGGGCAATGTGATCCTCGGGCGCCATGGACCAGATGATCACGTCGTTCACATAGACTCGCACCCCCTCGATGCCCTCCATAATTTGCTCCATAATGCGATGAAATACTTCGGAAGCTGATATGATACCAAAAGGCATGCAGTTGCAGCAATAGTGGCCGAACGGAGTGGTAAACGTGCACAGCTTCCAACTGGATGCTTCCAGCTGTATTTGCCAGAAGCCATGGGAGGCGTCCAGCTTGGTGAAGAATTTGGCATGAGCCATCTCACTGGTTAACTCTTCACGCTTCGGGGTCGGGTGGTGCTCTCGCATGATGTTGCGGTTCAGGTCTTTGGGATCAATGCAAATGCGGAGTTCACCAGAGGTTTTTTTTACGCAGACCATGGAGCTGACCCAGTCTGTTGGTTCCGTGACCTTTGAGATGATGCCCTAGTCTTGGAGGTCTTGTAGCTGCTTTTTCAGACGATCCTTGAGAGGAGCCGGCACCCTGCCTGGTGCATGGATCACTGGGGTGGCGTTTCGGCTTGAGCAATATTTTGTAGCGATATGGGAGCATGCCCATTCCATCAAACACATTGTGCTATTGTGTGAGAATGTCGCCTATCTCGGCCTGGAGATTCACATCGGGCGCAGCAGTCGCCGGTGTCGAGGACATGGTGTGGACTCGCTGGACCAGATTCAGGAGCTTGCAGGCGCGAGCACCGAGCAGGGACGCCCTGTCAGGCCGAACGATCTCGAATCGTAATGTTTCCTTGATTGCCTTGTGAGATACCCCTAGCCGACACGATCCACTGGCAGCTATGGGATTGCCATTGTAGTCAAGGAGTTGGCAGGCTGGTGGAAGAATGCTTGGTTGGTCACAGATGCTGTCGAGATCTGACTGTGATATGAGGTTCGCAGACGCGCCGGTGTCCAGTTTAAATCGGATGCGAGCCTGGTTGACTGTGAGGACAGCACACCACTCATCATCGGGATCCACACTGAGGATCGAAAGGCGGGTTGCAGGTGAAGGGGCTGTTTAGCACACTGGGCTAAATCGCTGGCTTTGCAAGCAGACCAAGCAAGCCAGCAGCACGGTTCGATTCCCGTAACAGCCTCCCCGAACAGGTGCCGGAATGTGGCGACTAGGGGCTTTTCACAGTAACTTCATTTGAAGCCTACTCGTGACAATAAGCGATTTTCATTTTTCAAGTGGAGACCAGCGCGTGTGTGGTTATGATGCCCACCCGATATTGAGACTGATAATTGGTGGAGCGGACCTGCAGAAGGCCGCGTAATGGCCAGGCTTCCCACACTGTAGATATCCTTTGGCTGGACATTGCCGCTTTAAATGGGCGGAGCCACAATTCAGACACGTCATGACGCTGATGTCAGCGCGTTCTGTGCGCCATCGCGCATGCGCAGTGCGGTCGGCCGACGTAAGCACCTGTGCATTAGGGTTTTCGGCCTCGTCACCCACCCGGTCATGGCGCGCATGCGCAGGGACCTGGGAAAAGCACGCGAAACGGCCACTCTCCTCGATACTCAGGCCTTGCATTTTTGCAATGGCCTGCACCCGTTCTGCCTCGTGGGAGGCCAGTTTTGCAGTTTCCGCCGCCCTGATGTGGGAGTAACGATTCTTGGCATGCTCATGGACTACGCACGTCTCGATAGCAATGGAGAGGGTCAACTGTTTGATTTTGAGGAGCTGCAGCCGCATGGAGTCGGAGTGGACCCCAAAAACGATCTGATCCCAGATCATGGAATCAGCCGTCAAGCCATAATTACATGACTGCGCCAGGATGCAGAGATGGGTCAGGAAGGACTGGAAAGGTTCACCCTTACCCTGAAGCCTCTGTTGGAAGATGAACCGTTCAAAGCTCTCATTCACCTCAATGTCGCAGTGGCTGTCGAATTTTAGCAGAACTGTCTTGAACTTTGTCTTGTCTTCGCCATCGGCAAACATAAGCGAGTTGTAGATATGGATGGCGTGATCCCCCGCGGTCGACAGGAATAGCGTGATCTTCCTGGCATCCGATGCTGCCTTGAGGTCGCAGGCCTCGATATACAGGAGGAACTTTTGCTTGAAGCTTTTCCAATTGGCAGCGAGGTTGCCGGAGATGGGGAGCTGCGGAGGAGGCTGGATGTTTTCGATTTGGCTGGATGGCCGCTTGCTGGTTGTTGCAGATTCACTCGAGGTAGGTTCGGCAGGATTAATAGCGCTCTGGTACCATGATGAGTTAGGCAGGTTGGTTCGACGTTGACTGCAGCTGGATGCAGGGAAGCTAGAAACAGATGTCTGACACAGGAGATGATCCAACGCTGTTTTATTTAACAATGGACTGCTGTACATGTTCAGCTGTGGGTTGGCACTCTACTAATCCAACTGATGACCTCTTATTGGCTTGACCAGACTTACTAGCTACCGCATGGTAATAGTGCTCACTAGCTTATGCACTTTGACTGTCTCAGTAGCTGGGTCCTGAGAGAGGGAGAGTCTTAATGCCCTGTGGGCTTTATAGTGGTGGTGTCCTGTCTGGTGATTGGTTGTTCTGTGTTGTGTGTTCATTGGTCATCCTGTGTGTCAATCGCTGCCTGTCTGCATCTCATTATATACATGAGTGGATGTCAGATAGCCAGGTCTCCGACTTCGGGGCTTTGAATCCCTCCAGGCTAATAATATCCGTCTCCGGGCTACCAGGGAAGCAAAGGCCAGAACGCCTGCCTCTTTTTCCTCCTGGATTCCCGGATCTTCCGACACCCCAAAAATCGCCACCTCTGGACTCGGTGCCACCCTTGCATTTAATACCTTGGACATGAAATCCGCAAACCACTGCCAAAATCCCCTAAGCTTTGGGCATGTCTAGAACATGTGGACATGGTTCGCTGTCCTCCCGCACACCTGTCTTCTACACCAAAGAACCTGGTCATCCACCACTGTCATGTGAGCCCAGTCAACAACCTTAAACTGTATCAGGCTAAGCCTGGCACATTTTGTGGACGCGTTGACTCTACTCAGCACATCTGCCCAGAGACCATCCTCTATCTCTCCGCCCAACTCCTCTACCTCTTACTGCCGAATTTCTAGACTTTGGAGGTTGGACTGGAAGTCTAGGTCGAGTAGCAAGGCAGCGCAGGGGTTCGGGAGGATGTAGAGCCGGAAGTCGCTGAACTCTACACCCTGGATGGTGAGGGTGGCGGTGCAGCACCCCCGGATCTCCACGGAGTGGGATCCGGAGGCCAGGGAGATTCTTTGGGTAATGAGGTGTACCGCGAGGGAGCAGCGCCTTACTGTATTGGGGTGGATGAAGCATTCCATGCTCCAGGAGTCAAGAAGGCTGAATGTCTTGTGCCCATCGACCTTTACCGTCGTCGATGTGGTTGCTAGGTTGTGCGACCGGGACTGGTCGAGCGTAATGGAGGCGAACTGCGGCTGGTGTTGGTATGCCCCGGGCTGGTCGGCAGCGGTTGCGGCCGATGAGCGGCCCGGTGAGGTGCCCGATGAGCAGGGGTCCTGAGGCGCCGAAGATGGCGGCGCTCATCTAGCGCAAGTGGCGGGCGACATTAAAGATGGCGGCACCCATGGGCCGCACGAGGTCTGATGGGGGAAGAAGGCGGCGCCCACGGGCTGCACATGTTCTGATGCGAGGAAGATGTCGGCGCCCAGGGGCCGCACGTGTTCTGATGCGAGGAAGATGGCGACGCTCACAGGCCGCACGTGGGTTGTGGGGATGAAAATGGCGGCACCCACGGGTCGCACGTGGGGGGTGCAGGAACAATGGGCCTGGTTACAGCGGCAATCAATCGGGCCTGGCACATGGCAGCAAAATGTCCTTTCTTCCCGCAGGCCTTGCAGATTGCGCTCCGCGCGGGGCAGCGCCGCCGGGGGTGCTTTGTCTGCTCGCAGAAATAGCACTTGGGCCCCCTGGGGTTGCTTGGCTGCCGCAGCGCAGGCTGGGGGCGGTCGCTGGTGGGGTCCACGATGTCCAGGAGGGCAGCGTCGTGCGATCGGGGGCGTACGCTTGTACATTACGGGAGGCAACCGTTAGTGAGGTCGCGAGTTTCTTGGGCGCCGCGAGGTCGAGGGTAGCCCCTTCTAAGAGGCGCTGGCAGATGTACGCCTACCTTATGCCCGTAACAAAAGCATCCCTGATTAGGTGGTCGGAATGTTCAATGGCCGAAACGGCCTGGCAATCGCAGTACCTCGCGGCACGCCAGAAATCTTCCACAGACTCACCGGGGAGTTGATGCCACGTGGACAGGAGGTGCCTGGCGTAGAGTTTGTTGGTCAACCGGGTGTAGTTCTCTTTCAGAAACACCATGGCCTCAGCGTAGTTGGTGTGTCCCGGATAAGGGGAAAGATATCGGAGCTCAGCCGTGTCTACAGGATCTGGAGTTTCTGTGCTTCTGAGTGTTGTTCTGTTGCTGATCCAATGTAGGCTTCAAAGCAAGCTAGCCAGTGGTCGAAGGCCAACGTGGCGTTGTCTGCTTGAGGGTGCAGCTGCAGGCGATCTGTCTTGATGCGGAGCTCCATCGCTGTAAAATCTCTGCTTAATAAATTGATGCACTGTCAATTACAACGAGACAAGAGTAGAGAATAATCGAGGCTTTATTAAGCAGAGATGTGTTGCCTCCTGCAGCTGCTATTAGAAATGGTAGTAGCTCTGTGAGCGCGCACATTTATACTCCGCCTACTGGGCGGAGCCAGCAGGCAGGGATCTACCCCCGTACCTGTAGTACAGGGGCCTTACTGTATTACATCTCATATACGTGATATATACAAACAGTGGTGACTACCACACATCAGTCTCTCCTCCCGTTCCACTCTCTCCCTATGTGCCCGAATTGAAATAAATTCTCCCCTTATTCCCGCCTTCAATGCATCCCACAGAGTGGAGGCTGTGGCGTCTTCTGTATTATTCAGCTCTACATAATTTTGATTGGCCGCCCTTGCTGTCTTACAGACCCCCTTTGTCCACCAGCAATCCCACAACTAGCTTCCATTGCGGTTGCTGACCCTCCCCATGCACCACCCGTAGATCCACCACGATTCGTGGTCAGAATCTACAATCACCCCTTCCGGTGGAGGCCATGGAGGGAAGGCCTTTTTTTGGGCGCATTATACCCGTTAGTGGGGTAATTTCAGCAAAAAGGTGGTGAGGAAGATGTAGGAGAAGAGGTTCTTCCCAAGATTGGCATGTATCCTGGCTACCAGACCCAGCAAAAGACAGTTAAAGACCTGGCTAAGGAATTGGAGGGGACCTGTGGCGCAGCAACAATTTTGAGAATGGTAGAGGGGGAAGGGCCGCCGTCGGTGGGAAAGCTCCAGATGGAGCAATTGATGGTCTTCATCAAGGAGGAATTTTGCCAGCAAAGGAAGGAGATGCACAGTGACTGGGCAAAGGCCATTGAGGGAGCAATAGCACCTTTGCGAGGGTCGATGGACTGAGTGGAAAAGTGCCTCGAGACACAAGGAGCCACGATACGTTAGGTGGAGAAGGTGGTGTTCGACCAGAGCGATAGGATAGAGTCCTTGAAGGCAGAGGTGGGGATCCTGGGGAACCTAGGCAATTCGCTGCGAGTAAAGGTGGAGGAGCAGTAGAATAGATCCAGGCCTTATCCAGTACAAAGAAATCTATCCGGGAGTACATCCAGTCCACATGCGAAAAGTATGAAAACTGCTTTGCCCTCGGCCTCCTAAACTGCCGTGGGTCCACCCCTCCCATATATTCCACGAACCAATCAACTATTTCACCACAGATGAGACTTTCAGGGGCCCAATGCACGACTGGTCTAACCTAGGATCCAGAACTGTATTGAAATCTCCTCTCATAATCAGCCGATGCCTGGTCCAGAATCTTCCCTAAAGCCTGCCTCAAAAAATCTACGTCATCCCAGTTTTGGACATAAACATTCACGAACACCACAGGCATCCCCTCCAACTTGCTAAACATCGCGTACCTGCCCCAGGTTGCCTACGGTACTGCTGACCTCAAAGGCCACCCTCTTGTTGATCAGCACTGCCACCCACTTCGTCTTCATGTCCAACCTCGAGTGGAACACCTGCCCAACCCCTTCCTCAGCCTGTCTGATCACCAGATTCACCAGAACCGGCCCGTTCAACCCCCGCATTTTTCATGTAATCAATCGGGTCAGGGGGATCCTCACCCCTCTTCCTTGCCGGTCAGCCATATCCTTTTTTTACCCAGCTCCCCTCAGTCCACGTTGCCCCACACTTCCGAGCCCTTCCCAAGATGTCCGCCGCCATCCCTCTTTAACCAACTGCACCACACCAGCATTTCCCACTGATGTGACCATCAATTCACTAGACACACGATTGGAAGTAAACTGTGGTTTTAATAGTCTTACAACTAAGCCAGCCTGCGACCAGAGGAACTGAGAGCAGGCTTACGGCTGCAGCACTTTATACTTCCGGTTAGTAGGAGGAGCCATGGGCGGGGCCATGAGCGGAGCCAAGGGTGGAGCCCAGTCCAGCTCCTCATCTCTCCCTATGGGCAGAGCCGCGCAACGGCTCACATACAGAGCCCACAAGGAGATAATACAACGCAATGCAATAGAGTGTGAATTACAATGCAGTATAATTCACCACACTCACCCCCTGTAAAACATCAAGTCCGGCGGGGGTGACGAGTCTACAAATTGAGTCGGTCCGGTGGCCGAGTCGTTCTTTGGGATCGGCAGAGCACCAGGGTTGCAGCCTCTTCGGGTGGCTGGGTGGTGGCGGTTGGTGAAGGTACGATGGTGGACTTCGGGGGTGATTCGGACCGAGCTTCATACCTGACCGATGCGACGGGCGATGCAGGAAACCTATAGGCGCGGGGGCGTGGAGCATGGGCAGGGAACCTATAGGTGCGGGGGCGTGGGGGGTGGGGGGTTGGGTGGGGTGTAGTGTGAGGGGTACCTCGGCGGTGGTGGTGGTGGAGTTGGATCCTGCAGGCGCCAGGTCCCGGAGGGAAATGGTGTCCTGACAGCCCGGTGTCCTCAACCATGATAGGAGCGAAACCCCCATGGTAGTGCCCCTAGAGAAAACAAATAGTCGTTCGTGAGGGGTCTGGTTAATGGCAGTACACAGGAGGGACCTAATAGCGTGGAGCGCGTCGGGGAGGACCTCCTGCCAATGGGAGGTCGGGAGATTCCTGGACCGGAGGGTCAGTAGGACGGTCTTCCAGACCGTTGCGTTCTCCCTCTCTACCTGCCCGTTCCCCCTGGGGTTGTAGCGATGCCCTTGTCGAGCAGGTACTGACGCAGCTTGTCGCTTATAAAGGACGAACCCCTGTCGCTGTGTACGTAGCTGGGGAAACCAAACAGGGAGAAGATACTGTGCAGGGCTCTGATGACTGTATGGGAGGTCATATCGGGGCACGGGATGGCAAACGGGAAGCGGGAAAACTCATTGATGACGTTCAGAAAGTACACATTTCGATTGGTCGAGGGGAGTGGCCCTTTGAAATCGATGCTCAGGCGTTCAAAGGGCCGGGATGCTTTTACCAGGTGGGCCCTGTCTGGTTTATAGAAGTGCAGTTTGCACTCCGCGCAGATCGGGCAATTGCTGGTGATGGCTTTTATCTCCTCGGTGGAGAAAGGCAGATTTCGGGCTTTGACGTAGTGGGCGAGCCGGGTGACCCCTGGGTGGCAGAGGTCATTGTGGATAGCTTTCAGGCGGTCGTCTTGTGCACTGGCGCACGTGCCGCAGGACAGGGCATCTGGGGGCTCGTTGAGCTTCCCCGGTCGATACATAATATCGTAATTGTAGGTGGAGAGTTTGATTCTCCACTGCAGGATTTTATCATTTTTAATTTTGCCCCTTTGCGAATTGTCTAACATGAAGGCAACTGATCTTTGGTCGGTGATGAGGGTAAACCTCCTACCTGCGAGGGAGTGCCTCCAGTGCCGTACGGCTTCCACAATGGCTTGGGCTTCTTTTTCGACTGAGGAGTGTCGAAGTTCTGAAGCGGAGAGGGTTCGGGAGAAGAAGGAGACTGGTCTCCCTTCCTGGTTTAGAGTGGCAACGAGAGCAACCTCTGAGGCGTTGCTTTCCACCTGGAAGGGGACGGATCCATCCACCGCCCGCATGGCCGCTTTGGCGATGTCCTCCTTGATACAGTTGAAGGCCTGGCGGGCCTCAGCTGACAGAGCAAAGAGTGTGGCCTTAAATAGTGGGTGGGCTTTGTCCGCATACTGAGGGACCCACTGGGCATAATACGAGAAAAATCCCAGGCACCTCTTGAGGGCCCTCGGACAATGAGGGAGAGGGAGTTGTAAGAGGGGGCGCATACGGTCCGGGTCGGGGCCCAGGACTCCGTTTTCCACGCCATAGCCGAGGATGGCTAGTCTGGTCGTGCAGAAAACGCATTTCTCCGTATTATAAGTGAGATTAGGTTTCTGGGCAGTTTGGAGAAATCGGTCGAGGTTGGCATCGTGGTCCTGCTGATCATGGCTGCAGATGGTGACGTTATCCAAGTACAGAAACGTGGCCTGCAGCCTGTACTGGTCCACCATTCAGTCCATTGTTCGTTGGAACACCGAGACCCCATTCGTGGCGCCAAAGGGGACCCAGAGGAAATGGAAGAGGCGGCCATCTGCCTCGAATGCCGTGTAGTGGTGGTCCTCCGGGCGGATTGGGAGCTGGTGGTATGCAGACTTCAGATCCACCGTGGAGAATATGCGGTACTGGGCGATCTGATTAACCATGTCTGCAATCCTGGGGAGGGGGTACGCATCGAGGAGCATGAACCGGTTAATGGTTTAGCTATAGTCCACTACTATTCGGAACTTTTCCCCGGTCTTGACGACCACCACCTGAGCTCTCCAGGGGCAGTTACTGGCTCTATGACTCCCTCACGTAGGAGCCGCTGGACATCGGTTCTAATAAATACCCTGTCCTGCAGGCTATACAGCCTACTACGAGCGGTTATGGGTTTGCAGTGGAGGGGGGTCGATTTTTAGCATCGCTAGACTGCAGATAGTGAGTGGAGGTAGGGGTCCGCCGAAGCTGAGTGTGAGGCTCTTGAGATTACATTGGAAGTCGAGTCCAAGTAAGAGTGGAGCGCAGAGTTCGAGGAGTACGTACAGCTGGAAATTAGAGTAGCTGGCGCCCTGAATCATTAGGGTCGCGACGGTGCGCCCTTGTATGTGGACAGAGTGTGAGCCCGAGGCGAGGGAGATAGTTTGCCGTGCAGGGAAGACAGGGAGTGAACAGCGTCTTACCAGGTCAGGGTGTGCGAAGCTCTCGGTGCACCCGGAGTCGAAGAGGCACGGTGTCCTGTACCCGTTGATTTTAACGGACATCATCGAGTCCTGGAGGTGTTTCGGACGCGACTGGTCCAACCTGACTGCGTTGAGTTGCAGGAAGTCGGCGGCTCGATCAGCTGTGCTGGAGTGGCCCCGTGATGACTGTCCGCTGAGGTTGTAGTCGTCAAGATGAGATTCGAAGGCTGGAGAGGACGGAGTCCAAGATGGCCACCCCATGAGTCGCACGTGGCCGGCCATGTGGAGGAGGGTTGCCAAGATGGCGGCCCCCATGAGTCGCACATGTCGGGTGGGGGCGGAGTTGGCAGACACGCTGCAGCATTACGGGGCCTGTGGGCCTGTGAGTTGGGGAGGCGAGTGCTCTGGACTGCGGGGGAGTTTGGAGTTTTCGACTTTGCCAGGCATACTCGGGCATAGTGTCCTTTTCGACTGCAGCTGCTGCAGGTCGCGTTGCGGGCCGGGCAATGCTGCCTTGGGTGTTGGGGCTGTCCACAAAAATGGCACGCTGGTGCTGCATAGTGGGTGGGTGGCCGCGCGGCGCAGGCCTGGGGCAGTCGCTGGTCGGGGGCCCACGATGGGGTCGCGTGGTCCACGGGGAATGAGTTCAAACTGCGGAACGAGACCTTCATAGTTGTAGCTAACTCTACAGTGTCCTCCAATTACTGGGCCCCTTTTTCAAGCAATCGATGGCGCACATAGTTGGACCTGAGCCCTGCAACGTATACATCACGTACAGCGAGTTCCATATGCTGGGTGACTGAAAATTGCAGTCCCGAGCAAGGGCTTTTAAATCGCGCAGAAAGCGACTCCGCTGGGCGCTGGCGGCGGGTCGTGAAATAGACCTCGTTGATGGGCTGCGCGTACATTTGGTCGAGCATGGCCAGGGCCTCAGTATATGAGGTGGTACAATTAAGTTGCGGAGAGATATGATGGCTCACCCGTGCGTGCAGTAGGCTGAGTTTCTGCTCCTCTGTAGCCTCGGAAGTGCTTGATTCAGCCAGGTAGGCCTTGAAACATCGAAGCCAATGTAGGAAGATTTCCTTCGCCTCTGTAGCCTGCTAGTCGGTCAGGTTTGAGGGCTGATTCCATAGTAGTTTTCTTCAAGTTTTCTAAGACTATTAAATTGATGTGGCCATCAATTCACTAGACACACGATTGGAAGTAAACTGTGGTTTTAATAGTCTTACAACTAAGCCAGCCTGTGACCAGAGGAACTGAGGGCAGGCTTACGGCTGCAGCACTTTATACTTCCGGTTAGTGGGAGGAGCCATGGGCGGAGCCATGGGTGGAGCCAAGGCTGGAGCCCAGTACAAACTCCTCATCTCCCCCTATGGGCAGAGCCGCGCAACGGCTCACATACAGAGCCCACAAGGACACAATACAACGCAATGCAATAGAGTGTGAATTACAATGCAGTATAATTCACCACACCCACATGAGCAACCCATCCACCCCTCCCCTCCCCCCATAACTAAACAAAAAAACAACCCATCCTCCCTCCCCCGCTATCTCCTCCTGTCAATGCCCCACTTCATTACCGTTACACTTCTGTAGTATGTTTGGTTATACTACTAAATGTAATATACGCTACTCAATCCAGTTGCTGATGAGGTCTTCTGAATCTTGATGGAAAAGACTCAAAGTCGTCCAGCAGTAATGAGTTTGTTGAGTAACTAAAACAATAACTTCATGAGTTCTTTACTTTAAAATTAATACTAGTGGTAAGTTTACAAGATCTAAATACAGTAGCTATGTTTGACTACACTAATCACTCTGAGCTAAATCTATGCTCCTGCTCTCGTTACAGTAAAACCAAAAGAGCGAGAGGAACAGCCTGAGTCTGGCTTTTATACCCCTTAGTGCTGCCCTCTAGTGATCTTCTGATTACACATTAACCCTTATGTACATGCACATACAGAGATCTCTATAGGGTACACTGGACATGTGGGTGGCAGAATAGAAGCTGTTACCACCAATATATATTAGCATCAGATAAGAGCAGGAGCAGAATAAATTAACATCCTGGAAGTGGACTGAGGAGAAGAGGGATTGGAGAAATATGGAGTGGTCAATGATGTAAAATTTTACAGATTAATGAAGTAGGAGAATATTAGGAGAATGACAGAATGCTGTTAACAATTTTGACCATTGCACTATCATTGGGCAAAAGTCAGATTGCAGTGTGGTCAAGGAGATAAATGTACGGTCACAAGTCATTAATATGGTCCAAGATGTTGGAAAGAATGAGAACACAGGAGACAAGATGACAGCTAGATAAGGAGAAGGGTATTTCTTGAAAAGGGCACGAATTCTTTATTCCTAAAGGATGTATGAATGTTGGCAGATAAGGGACAGCGAGCTTATTATGGGCATCAAGCATGGGATGAGCTGGTGATATTGGGTTGTCAGAAGCAGGAATGGTAGGAACTCCAAAGTGAATCTAGAAGCTGTAGCTTCGTGCTGCTCAAAATCAGAGCTCGTAAATTCCACTTATCCACTTAAATGTACTTTTTTACTGCTACCAACACTTCATCCAACATCAATTCATTGCTACATAGAATTGGCTTTGGGTTGCATAACCTTATCCCACAGACTTCATCTGTGAAAATGCTATGGAATTTAAAGTTTTACATTGAAATATGTTTTCCCTTCCCCACCACAAACAATTTTTCATGTCCTTTACTTACATCACAGTGCCTGCATTATCCCCATTAACCTTTTTTGGGGAAAATGCAGCTTTCACAGTAAACGATGCAAGCTCTTGGAGGGAAACCAGATGATCATTGACATACAACAGCTAAACCATGAAACACAGAGTTAGGCTATTAGAAATTTTAGAAGTTGTCCTTTGTCCAATAAATTTATAGGCCATGAACGAACCATGTGAAAAAGTTGCAGTTTCACAACAAACTCCAGTAATGTACAATCCTCACATGAAACCCATTTCTGTCGTTTAAGGTTTTATGTTAGTCGGGACTTCCGGTGGCCCCCTCGAGGAGACAGGTCGCACGTCGGATCGCTCCCGCCCGCAATGGGCAAACGGAACTTTTTTAACAAAAATAATTTTTATTGGAATTTTTTGAAAAATATATATCAACAAAACAATAATAACAATAATAATAGTAATAAACACCCCCCGGCACCCGTAACAACGCATATAACAAACCCCCCCACCCCCCCAACCCCACCAAACAACAAAATATATTAACAATAAGCAAATTAACTTAAACACTATCCCCCTAAACCCCCCCCCCCCCTTCCCACCCCGGGTTGCTGCTGCTGCTGACCTAGTACCTTATCGTTGAGCCAGAAAGCCGAGGAAAGGCTGCCACCTCCTAAAGAACCCTTGTACCGACCCCCTCAGGACGAATTTGACCCTCTCCAGCTGAATGAATCCCGCCATGTCATTAATCCAGGTCTCCACGCTCGGAGGTCTCGCATCTTTCCACTGCAGCAAGATCCTCCGCCGGGCTACTAGGGACGCAAAGGCCTCTTTCGCCTCCTGCACTCCCAGCTCCACCCCAACCCCAAATATCGCGAGTCCCCAGCCTGGCTTGACCCTGGATCCCACCACCCTCGACACCGTCCTCGCCACCCCCTTCCAGAACTCCTCCAGTGCCGGGCATGCCCAGAACATATGGGCATGGTTCGCTGGACTCCCCGAACACCTGACGCACCTGTCTTTGCCCCCTATGAACCTACTCATCCTAGATCCGGACATGTGGGCCCGATGCAGCACCTTGAACTGGATGAGACTAAGCCTCGCACATGAAGAGGAGGAGTTCACCCTCTCCGGGGCGTCCGCCCATGTCCCCTCCTCAATCTGCTCCCCCAGCTCCACCTCCCACTTAGACTTCAGCTCCTCTACTGACGCCTCCCCCACCTCCTGCATTACCTGGTCGATGTCAGACACCTTCCCACCCCCGACCCACACTCCCAAAAACACCCTATCCCTTACCCCCCGCGGGTGCAGCATAGGGAACCCCTCCACCTGTCGCCTAGTAAACGCCTTGACCTGAAGGTACCTGAACATATTCCCCGGGGGAGCTCAAACTTCTCCTCCAGTTCACGAAGGCTTGCGAACCTCCCGCCGATAAACAGGTCTCCCAACTTCCTAATGCCCGCCCTGTGCCACCCCAGGAACCCGCCATCCATGTTCCCTGGGACAAACCGGTGGTCCCCCCGCAGCGGGGCCTCCACCGAGCCCCCCACTTTCCCCCTGTGTCGCCTCCACTGCCCCCAAATTTTGAGGGTAGCCGCCACCACCGGGCTCGTAGTGTACCTCGTTGGAGGGAGCGGCAGCGGCGCCGTTACCAGTGCCTTCAGGCTCGTGCCTCCACAGGACGCCATCTCCATCCGTTTCCATGCTGCCCCCTCTCCATCCATTACCCACTTACGTACCATCGAGACGTTAGCCGCCCAATAGTACCCAGAGAGGTTGGGCAGCGCCAGCCCCCCTCTATCCCTGCCCCGCTCCAAAAAGACCCTCCTTACCCTCGGAGTCCCGTGCGCCCAAACAAATCCCAGAATGCTGCTGTTCACCCTCCTAAAAAAGGCCCTCGGAACGAAAATGGGGAGGCACTGAAACAAAAACAAGAACCTCGGGAGCACCATCATTTTAACGGACTGTACTCTACCCGCCAACGACAACGGCAGCATGTCCCACCTTTTAAATTCCTCCTCCATCTGCTCCACCAACCTAGTAAAATTGAGCTTGTGCAGAGTCCCCCAGCTACTAGCCACCTGAACCCCCAGGTACCTAAAACTCCTCACTGCCCTCTTTAGCGGGAGCCTACCAATCCCCTCCTCCTGATCACCCGGGTGTACAACAAACAGCTCGCTCTTGCCCAGGTTCAATTTATAGCCCGAGAAACTCCCAAACTCAGCAAGAATCTCCATCACCTCCGGCATTCCCCCCACCGGGTCTGCTACACACAGCAGCAAGTCGGCTGCATACAGCGACACTCGGTGCTCCTCCCCACCCCGCACCAGACCCCTCCATCTCCCCGACTCCCTGAGAGCCATGGCAAGAGGCTCAATTGCCAGCGCAAAAAGCAAGGGGGACAGGGGGCACCCCTGTCTCGTCCCACGGGGGAGCCTGAAGTACTCGGACCTCCTCCCATTTGTCGCTACACTCGCCATCGGGGCCTCATACAGCAACCTCACCCATTTAATAAACCCCACCCCAAACCCAAACCTCTCCAACACCTCCCACAAGTACCCCCCTCAACCCTGTCAAAGGCCTTCTCCGCATCCAATGCCACCACAATCTCCGCCTCTCCTTCTGCTGCCAGCATCATTATCACATTTAGCAGCCTTCGTACGTTAGTGTTCAGCTGCCTCCCTTTCACAAAACCCGTCTGATCTTCATGTATCACCCCCGGCACACAGTCCTCTATTCTAGTGGCCAAGATCTTCGCCAGCAACTTGGCGTCTACATTCAGCAGTGAAATTGGCCTGTATGATCCGCACTGCAAGGGGTCCTTATCACGCTTCAGGGTCAGGGAGATGAGTGCCCGAGACATCGTTGGAGGCAGAACACCCCCCTGCCATGCCTCGTTAAAGGTCCTGACCAACAGGGGGCCCAGCAGGTCCGCATGTTTCTTATAAAATTCAACCGGGAACCCATCCGGTCCCGGCGCCTTCCCCAACTGCATGCGGCCAATCCCACTGACCAGCTCCTCCAACTCGATCGGCGCCCCCAGTCCCTCCACCTGCTCCTCCTGCACCCTTGGAAATCGGAGCCTGTCCAAAAAACTCTCCATTCCCCCTCCCACCGCCGGCGGCTCCGACCGGTACAGTTCCCTACAGAAGTCCCTAAAGACCTCATTGACCTCTGCCCCGTGCCGCACCACGTTCCCATCTCTATCCTTCACTCCACCAATCTCCCTAGCTGCGTCCCGCTTACGAAGCTGGTGCGCCAGCATCCTGCTCGCCTTCTCTCCATACTCATAGACCGCTCCCTGCGCCTTCCTCCACTGTGTCTCCGCCTTTCTGGTGGTCAATAAATCAAACTTGGCCTGCAAGCTACGCCGCTCCCCCAGCAATCCCTCCTCCGGGGCCTCCGCGTACCTCCTATCCACACTCAACAGCTCCTCCACCAGTCTCTCCCTCTCCCTCCTCTCCCCCCTCTCCCTATGGGCTCGGATGGAGATCAGCTCCCCTCTAATCACTTCCTTCAGAGCCTCCCACACCATCCCCACCTGGACCTCCCCAGTATCGTGGACCTCGAGGTACCTCTCGATACATCCCCGAACCCTCCTACACACCTCCTCATCAGCCAACAACCCCACGTCCAGACGCCAAAGCGGGCGCTGGTCCTGCACCTCCCCCATCTCCAGATCCACCCAATGCAGAGCATGGTCCGAAATCGTAATAGCCGAATACTCGGCCTCCTCCACCCTCGGGACCAGTCCCCTACTCAAAACAAAGAAATCAATGCGGGAATAAACCCTGTGCACATGGGAGAAAAAAGAGTACTCCCGAGCCCTCGGCCTCCCGAACCTCCAGGGATCCACTCCTCCCATCTGGTCCATAAACCCCCTCAACACAGGCCGCCGGCCTCCTGCCTATCCTTGAACTAGAACGATCCAGTAGGGGATCCAGCATCGTATTGAAGTCCCCCCCCATGATCAAGCCCCCCACCTCCAGGCCAGGAATGCGGCCCAACATACATAGAACATAGAACATAGAACAGTACAGCACAGAACAGGCCCTTCGGCCCTCAATGTTGTGCCGAGCCATGATCACCCTACTCAAACCCACGTATCCACCCTATACCCGTAACCCAACAACCCCCCCCCTTAACCTTACTTTTATTAGGACACTACGGGCAATTTAGCATGGCCAATCCACCTAACCCGCACATCTTTGGACTGTGGGAGGAAACCGGAGGACCCGGAGGAAACCCACGCACACAGGGGGAGGACGTGCAGACTCCACACAGACAGTGACCCAGCCGGGAATCGAACCTGGGACCCTGGAGCTGTGAAGCATTTATGCTAACCACCATGCTACCCTGCTGCCCCTAACATGAGTAGTACGTGAGCGTACTAACATACGCCTCATGAAACCAGCATCATCCCAATTTGGGGCGTACACATTAACCAACACCACCCTCTCCCCCTGCAGCTTACCGCTCACCATCACATATCTGCCGCCACTATCAGCCACAACCTCTGACGCCTCAAACGCCACCCTCCTCCCCACCAGGATCGCCACCCCCGGTTCTTCGAGTCGAGCCCTGAGTGGAAAACCTGCCTCACCCACCCCTTCCTCAGACGGACCTGGCCCGCCACCTTCAGGTGGGTCTCCTGGAGCATGGCCACGTCCGCCTTCAGCCCCTTCAGATGCGAAAACACCCAGACCCGCTTAACCGGCACATTCAACCCCCTCATGTTCCACGTAATCAGCCGGATCAGGGGGCACCCCGCCCCCCCTCCCCCGTCGACTAGCCATAGCCCATCGACTGCTCGCCCCTGGCCAGCACCTATTCGGCCCATTTCCCACGGCGATAGAACCTCACCCCGACCCCCCCGACCCGCACCAACTCCTCCCTGGCCAATCCAGCAGCAACCCGGTATCCCCCCCCCCCCCCCCCCCCCCCCCCCCCCCGGCCACCCCCCAGGCTAGGACCCCTCCTAGCCGCGACTCTCCCTCCACTGTACTCCCGTGAGCCAGCTGACTTCTGCTGACTCCGGCAGCTCCCGCTCTAACTCCGACCCTTCCCGATATGAGGTCCCCCCTCCTCCCCTGCATCAGCTCCTTGGCACCGCTTCAGCGCGGGAAACCAGGTCTAATAACCACGCCCCTCGCCACCAGCTCCACCCCCTCGTCCCGCAGCGCGGGAAACCAGAGAAAAGCCCGCGCTTTCACACTGCCCCACCCCACCAACGCAGCTCCCAAACAGCAGTCCCAACCCAACCCCCAACTCCGTACAAACAAGGACACAGATCAACCACAAACCCCAGTACCCCCCTTAGAACACAAAACCATAACCCACATCGTCCGAAAGCGAGTGAAAAAACAGAAACAAACAGAATAACCCACTACAGCATAAACAATGATACATTTTTTTTTTTTTTTTAATAAATTTAGATTATCCAATTATTTTTTCCAATTAAGGGGCAATTTAGCGTGGCCAATCCACCTACTCTGCACATTTTTGGGTTGTGGGGGCGAAACCCACGCAGACACGGGGAGAATGTGCAAACTCCACACGGACAGTGACCCAGAGCCGGGATCGAACCTGGGACCTCAGCGCCGTGAGGCGGTTGTGCTAACCACTAGGCCACCGTGCTGCCCTATAAACAATGATACATGAATAGAATAGAAAAACTCCCACAGCCCCCAATCTCTAGTTCAAGTCCAGCTTTTCAGCCTGCACAAAGGCCCACGCTTCCTCCGGGGACTCAAAGTAGTGATGCCGGTCCTTGTAGGTGACCCACAGGCGCGCAGGCGGCAACATGCCGAACTTCACCTGCTTTCCATCGAGCACCGCCTTCGTCCGGTTAGACCCGGCTCTCCGCTTGGCCACCTCCGCACTCCAGTCCTGGTAGATACGCACTACCGAATTCTCCCACTTCCTACTCCTCACCTTCTTGGCCCATCGGAGAACACACTCCCGGTCACTGAACCGATGGAACCGCACCAGCACCGCCCGCGGGGGTTCATTCGCCTTAGGCCGCCTGGCCAGTACTCTGTGGGCCCCCTCCAGCTCCAGGGGCAGATGGAAGGATCCTGCCCCCACCAGCGAGTTCAGCATCACGGCCACATTGGCCGTCAGGTCCGACCCCTCCAGCCTCTCCTCGAGGCCCAGGATCCGCAGGTTCTTCCTCCGTGACCGAAGCTCCATCTCCTCAAACGGATCTTGCCACTTTTTATGAAGCGCCTCGTGTATCTCCACCTTCCCCACGAGGGAGGAGGCCTGCTGCTGCAACTCAAGTATCGCTGCACCCTGGGTTGTCTGCGTCTCCAGCAGCTTACTCGTCGTCACCTTCAGGGATTCCAACAACTCCCCTTTCAGCTCCGTAAAATAGCGCAGAAGGGCCGCCTGCTGCTCCTCAGCCCACTGCCTCCACTCCTCAGGGGCTCCACCGGCCGCCATTTTGTCCACCTTCCCCCGCTTTTCCAGGGGAGCTGCTGCCGTTTTTTCCTCGCCCCACTTCGAGTCCGCACCATAAATCCCGGGAGGTTTTGCTCTAGACCCCTTTATCCACCGGAAATCGTCGAATCAGCGCCGTTTGGGGCCCTTAAAAGAGCCCACAAGTCCTCTTAAAGCGGGAGCTGTCGAACGTGCGGCTTAGCTCCGCATAGCCGCAACCGGAAGTCAAACGGACCTTTTTTAACAGACTTTTTTGGGACCTGGCAGCCTGAATCGGTGGAGGAGACGATAGGGAAGAGGCTTCCTTTCCGGGTATGGGCAGCTGGACTAGAAGTGGTCGAGTGGAGCGGCATTGGGGGGGGATTGCAACAAGGGGGGGGGGGGGGAAGAGAGGGGCCCTGCAAAGGGGGCCCTGCACTTGGTACCTTTTGGCTGGTTACGGGACTTGAAAGGGCACGGTGGGATGCAATTAGGTTAATGGGTCCCTGGTGAGTGGGGAGAGGGCCCGAGCGCTCGGACGGGAGACAGGCAGGCGCCAAGGGCAGGGGTCAGCGTAGCTAGCATAGGTCAGGGGGCACCAGGGAGAGTTGGAGGTGGGGCGGGGCAGGCTAGGGCAAAGCGCAGGGCTGACCTGGCAGGTCAGGCCTCAGGGGGCAGGGGAGGCCAGGGGGGGTGTGGGGGGGGGGGGGGGGGGGGGGCAGAGGGTTAGGGCCACGTTAGTTTAGTTCTTTTTAATAAATAATTTTTATTGGAATTTTTTACAGAAAATATAACAGCAAACAATGAAATGCAACAAAATAACCCCATAATAACTGTAACACCCCCCAGACCGTATCACCGCATGTATCACCCACCCCCAATGAACAACAAAAAAACTTTAAAATAAATTAAAATTAAATAAACAAACATAGTCATCATCCCCCCCTCCCCCCCTTTCCCTCCCACCCTTCCCCCCCTTTCCCTCCCACCCTTCCCCCCCTTTCCCTCCCACCCTTTCCCTCCCACCCTTTCCCTCCCACCCTTCCCCACCCTCCCCCCCGGGTTGCTGCTGCTACTGTCCCAGTACCCTATCGTTGAGCCAGAAAGTCGAGGAAAGGTTGCCACCGCCTAAAGAACCCTTGTACCGATCCTCTCAGGGCGAATTTGACCCTCTCTAGCTTGATAAAACCCGCCATGTCGTTGATCCAGGTCTCCACGCTTGGGGGCCTCGCATCCTTCCATTGTAGCAAGATCCTTCGCCGGGCTACTAGGGACGCAAAGGCCAGCACACCGGCCTCTTTCGCCTCCTGCACTCCCGGCTCCACCCCAACCCCAAAAATCGCGAGTCCCCATCCTGGCTTGACCCTGGATCCCACCACCCTCGATACCGTCCTCGCCACCCCCTTCCAGAACTCCTCCAGTGCCGGGCATGCCCAGAACATATGGGCATAGTTCGCTGGACTCCCCGAACACCTGACACACCTGTCTTCACCCCCTAAGAACCTACTCATCCTAGACCCGGACATGTGGGCCCGGTGCAGCACCTTGAATTGGATGAGGCTAAGCCACGCACATGAGGAGGAAGAATTAACCCTCTCCAGGGCATCAGCCCATGTCCCGTCTTCGATCTGTTCCCCCAGTTCCCCCTCCCACTTAGCTTTCAGCTCCTCTACTGACGCCTCCTCCACCTCCTGCATAACCTTGTAGATATCAGATATCTTCCCCTCTCCGACCCAGACCCCCGAAAGCACCCTGTCACTCACCCCCCTCGCGGGAAGCGAAGGGAGTCCCTCCACTTGCCGTCTAGCAAACATCTTTACCTGCAGATACCTGAACATGTTCCCCGGGGGAGCCCAAATTTCTCCTCCAACTCCCCCAGGCTCGCAAACCTCCCATCAATAAACAGGTCGCTCAGCTGTCTGATGCCCGCTCTGTGCCAAACCTGGAACCCCCATCAATGTTCCCCGGGACGAACCGATGGCTCCCCCTTAATGGAGCCTCCATCGAGCCCCCCACTTCTCCCCTATGTCACCTCCACTGCCCCCAAATCTTGAAGGTAGCTGCCACCACCGGGCTCGTGGTATACCTCGTGGGAGGGAGCGGCCACGGCGCCGTTACCAGGGCCCCCAGGCTTGTATCTCCACAGGACGCCCTCTCCATCCGTTTCCATGCTGCCCAATACCCATCCATCACCCACTTGTGCACCATCGACACATTGGCCGCCCAATAATACCCCGAGAGATTGGGTAACGCCAGCCCCCCCCCATCTCTACCCCGCTCCAAGAAGACCCTCTTCACCCTCAGGGTCCCATGCGCCCAAACAAAGCTCATGATGCTGCTAGTCACCCTTCTAAAAAAGGCCCTAGGGATAAAGATGGGCAGACACTGGAAGAGGAACAAGAACATCGGGAGAACCGTCATTTTGATGGACTGCACTCTACCCCCCAACGATAGCGGCACCATGTCCCACCTTTTAAATTCCTCCTCCATCTGCTCCACCAGCCTGGTAAAATTAACCTTATGGAGAGTCCCCCAACTCCTGGCCACCTGCACCCCCAGGTGTCTGAAACTCTTCACTGCCCTCTTAAACGGGAGCCTCCCAATTCCCTCCTCTTGATCACCCGGGTGTACTACAAATACCTCACTCTTGCCTAAATTTAACTTATAGCCCGAGAAGCCCCCAAATTCCACTAACAGCTCCATCACCCCCGGCATTCCCCCTTCTGGGTCCGCCACATACAACAGCAGGTCGTCCGCATACAGCGATACCCGATGTTCCTCCCCACCCCGCACCGGACCCCTCCATCTCCCTGACTCGCTCAACGCCATAGCCAGAGGTTCAATCACCAATGCAAAAAGCAAGGGGGCCAAGGGGCACCCCTGCCTGGTCCCACGGTAGAGCCTAAAGTACTCCAATCTCCTTCCATTGGTAACTACACTCGCCATCGGAGCCACGTAGAGCAGCCTCACCCATTTGATGAATCCCTCCCCGAATCCGAACCGCTCCAGCAGGTACCCCCACTCAACTCTATCAAACGCTTTCTCTGCATCCAGCGCCACCACTATCTCCATCTCCCCCTCCACTGCCGGCATCATAATAACATTTAGCAATCTCCGCACATTCGTGTTGAGCTGCCGTCCCTTGACAAATCCTGTCTGATCCTCGTGTATCACCCCTGGCACACAATCCTCTATCCTGGTGGCCAGGATCTTCGCCAGCAACTTAGCGTCAACATTGAGGAGCGAGATAGGCCTGTATGATCCACACTGCAAGGGGTCCTTATCCCACTTCAGGATCAGAGAGATCAGTGCCTGCGACATCGTCGGAGGCAAAGCCCCCCCTCCCATGCCTCATTGAAGGCTCGCACCAACAGGGGGCCCACCAGATCCGCATACATTTTATAAAATTCCACCGGGAACCCATCCGGCCCCGGCGCCTTACCTGACTGCATTTGTCCAATCCCCCGACTAGCTCCTCCAACTCTATCGGCGCCCCCAGCCCCTCTACCAGCTCCTCTTGAACCCTTGGGAACCATAGCCTGTTCATGAAGCTCTCCATCCCCCCTCTCCCCACCGGAGGTTCCGACCGGTACAGTTCCTCGTAGAAGTCCCTAAAGACCCCATTTACTTCTGCCCCCTTCTGCACTACATTCCCACCCTTATCCGTCGCTCCACCAATTTCCCTCATATACCGCGCCCTGCGCCCTCCTCCACTGTGTCTCCGCCTTTCTGGTGGTCAACAAGTCAAATTTGGCCTGCAAACTACGCCGTTCCCCCAGCAATCCCTCCTCCGGTGCCTCCTCGTATCTCCTGACCACATCCAGGAGCTCCCCCACCAGTCTCTCCCACTCCTTCCTCTCCCTCCTTTCCCTATGGGCCCGGATGGAGATCAGCTCCCCCCGGATCACTGCTTTCAGAGCCTCCCAGACCATCCCCACCCGGACCTCCCCCATGTCGTTGGTATCAAGATACCCCTCAATACTTCCCCGGACCCTCCTACAGACCTCCTCATCAGCCAGCATCCCCACATCCAGGAGCCAGAGCGGGTGCTGGTCCCGCGCCTCCCCCATCTCCAGATCAACCCAGTGCGGAGCATGGTCTGAAATTGCTATGGCCGAATACTCGGCATCCTGCACCTTCGGGATCAATCCCCTGCTCAGGACGAAAAAATCTATTCGGGAATAAACCCTATGGACATGAGAGAAAAAGGAATACTCCCGCGCTCTCGGTCTCCCAAACCTCCAGGGATCCACCCCTCCCATCTGGTCCATTCACCCCCTCAGCACTTTGGCCGCCACCGGTCTCCTACCCGTCCTTGAACTGGACCGGTCCAGTGGGGGATCCAGCACTGTGTTAAAGTCTCCCCCCATGATCAGGCCCCCTGCCTCCAGGTCCGCAATGCGGCCCAACAAGCGCCTCATGAAGCCGGGATCATCCCAATTCGGGCAATATACATTAACCAGCACCACCTTCTCTCCCTGCAGCCTACCCTTCACCATAATATATCTGCCCTCCTTGTCCGACAGCACCTCAGCCACCTCGAACGCCACCCTCTTCCCCACCAGAATCGCCACCCCCCGGTTCTTCGCGTCCAATCCTGAGTGAAAAACCTGCCCCGCCCACCCCTTCCTCAAACGAACCTGGTCCGCCACCTTCAAGTGGGTCTCCTGGAGCATAGCCCCGTCCGCCTTCAGCCCCTAGTTCTCTTAACCGGCCCATTCAGCCCCCTCACGTTCCAGGTAATCAGCCGGATCAGAGGGTAACCCGCCCCCCTCCCCCGCCGGCTAGCCATAGCTTATCGACTGTTCGCCCCAGGCCAGCTCGCCCCGCCCGACCCATTCCCCATGGTGATAACGCCTCTCCTCTACCCCCCCCCCCCCCCCCCCCCCCCCCCAGCCCACACCAGCTCCTTCCTGGCTATTCCAGCAGCAACCCGGTATCCTTCTGACGCAGCTCCTCAAAATCCAGTTTCACCCCAACCCCCAGCCCCGTACAGATGAGAACATATAAAACACAAACCCCCAACATTCCCCACATACCCCACAACCATACCCAACAGACAGACCCACCCAGAAACAGAGCAGAAAGAAAACCAGCATAAAAAACACGTGTCAAAATTGCAGAACATCAACAGCGAAAAAAAAACAGCAACGGCCATAGCGTGTCCTCAGACCCTAGTTCGAGTCCAGCTTCTCCGCCTGTACAAAGACCCACGCCTCCTCCGGGGACTCGAACTAGTGGTGCTGGTCCTTATATGTCACCCACAGGCGCGCAGGCTGCAGCATTCCAAATCTGACCTGCTTGGCATGAAGCACCGCCTTCGTCCAGTTGAACCCGGCCCGCCGCTTAGCCACCTCCGCACTCCAGTCCTGGTAGATTCGCACTACCGAATTATCCCATTTACTGCTCCTCTCTTTCTTGGCCCAGCGCAGCACACACTCCCGGTCACTGAATCGATGGAACCGCACCAGCACCGCCCGCGGGGGTTCATTTGTCTTGGGCCTCCTGGCCAGCACTCTGTGAGCTCCCTCAAGCTCCAGGGGCAAATGGAAGGACCCCGCTCCCATCAACGAGCTCAACATCGTGGTCACATACGACGGGAGATCCGACCCCTCTAGCCCCTCCGCCAGGCCCAGGATCCTTAAATTCTTTCGCCTCATGCGAACGTCCAGCTCCTCCAAGCGGTCTTGCCACTTTTTCTGGAGTGCCTCATGCAACTCCACTTTCCCCACGAGGACCATGGCCTCCTCCTCCCACTCAGCGGCCTGCTGCTGCAACTCCCGAAGGGACACCTCCTGGGCCGCCTGGGTCTCAAGCAGCCTGTTGGTAGTCGCATTCAGGGAGTCCAGCAACTCAGCCTTCAGCTCCGCAAAACAGCGCAGGAGAGAAGCTTGCTGCTCCTGCGCCCACTTCCACCAGTCCTCGGGTGTTCCGCCGGCCGCATTTTGTCCTTCTTCCCCCACTTTTCTTGTGGAGCTGCTGCAGCTTTTTCCTTTGCCCCACTCCGGGTGAGCACCATAAATTATGGGGAATGCTCCTCTAGACACCTTCCCCCACTGGGATTCGTCGAGACAGCGCCGTTTGGGGCCCTCAAATCGGCCCAAAAGTCCTTAAGTAGTGGGAGCTGCCGAACGTGCGGTTTAGCTCCGCATAGCCGCAACCGGAAGTCTCACGTTAGTTTAGTTGAACACGTGTGGCATGGGCAAACAGAGCTGGCAGGGGAAGTGCCTTATTAACATGTTTATTCTTTCCCACTGTTCGTTTTCACTATGTTAAGGCTCTTTGCACAGGGCCATTTTTCTCCCTGTAAATGTTACAAATTTGTGTTAAATAAAAAACTCCCAAAAAAAAGGTTTTATATTTCCTACAAGTGACCCTTTTGCAATATTATTAACAAAATACTTTTCTCAGTACTGCCTTGGGAGATGTAAGCGCCTGGAAGAAACATTGGAATCTGGCATTTGTTGTGACTCTCCCATCCGTTTGACGGGATCCAGATGATGTTGTCGTTGAACAGATTTATAGTTCAGACAATAAAATCAGATGAACTGAATAGTTCAACAGCCTATAATGGTAAAACATTGATGCAAACAATAAAAAAAAAGTTCTGAAAAAACCCCCCCACATAAATCCTGTTTAGAACAGGATTGGAGGTTGTGGGAATTGATTTTTACTCTAGGGTCGGGTGATACCACCTTCAAAAATGGCCGCTTGCAACTGGGATTTTCATTCTTGGGGATGGGCTGGCTTAGAAATTTGGACGACTTCTCCGGAGCAAGTGCTGCCAGGTGCACAGGTGGGCTGGATGGAAGGTGTGCCTCTGTGCCCCAGCACTTCGTTAATAATAAAAAGAATAAAACAAAAGCAGCCCTCACCCCCCTCACACTCTTCCCATGCCTAATCCATGAAAACCTATGCCACCTCATGCCCTCCCCATTCATACTCATAGCCCATTATACTTTCTATGTCAACCATACTCCTCTAGCCACTCCCATAGCCCTTCATACTCGCAAGGCCGCCATATCCCATCACACTATGTAGCCCCATTCCAACTCAGTGCCAACCATGCTAACCAAATCCACCACCCACCACTCTTTACACTTCCCCCTCTATGCCAACTCACCTCATATCTTTTGAAAGATCTGACAGTTTCCTGACAGCATTGACAGTTCCTTGACAGTTTTGACAGTTCATTGGCAGCTTTGACAGTTCAATAACAGCTCCTTGACACTTTGACAGCTCCAATGGGCAGAATGTTTCCAAAGTTAGGCTAAGTGTCAATTTTGGTGCCAAGACCGGTGTAAATTCCACTGGCCTTATTGGCACAGTCTGAACCAAACTCATGAGGTATTTCAGAAAAAAATATTTCCCCACATGAAACATGCCATGCCCATGGCACAAAGTATCTGATTCGCCCAGCCTGAGCATCATCTGAACAATGTAATTATGGGCGCACTGCATTTAAATGGCTCCACAGATATTGCTCACAGCCAAGCCACAGGGAATGGCAGAAAGATACCAGAGGACCCATTTGTTGTATGCCAATCTACCCACAGGTGGGCTGGAGGCCCCCCAGTAAGGTCACCAACCTGCATGGGAGATGGTGGCCGCACTGGCGAGTGCCAGCAATCCCCACAAGAGGACGGGTTCAATGCTGGAAGAAAATGGATGAGCCGTTTGTGCTGCCAGCACTTTGTGTCCTCTCTCACAACTCTCCCTCTCAGACTCTCCTCGCCATGCCACTTGGACCCTGCATGATGCCACCTTACTGGGCACCACCAGCTGACTTCTCACACACTCTTCCATCGCCCTGAGACTCCTCTCCTCAGAATTCACCCCTGCTCCCACACGGTGCCCACAAATGCCAGGCATCATTGCCCACTTACCCGGCACACAGCCTAATTGCTACCTCACCATCTGTCTACCTGCAGGATAAGCTTGCTTATAACCTCCACGAGCAGAGCTCAAGATCCTGACTCCTTTCGAGGAGCAAGCACTGGAGCTGGCTGGGGTGAAACAGGAGTGGGACTGTACAGAGCGCGAGGTTAGCGGGAGAAAGAAAAGTGAGGAACCTCTGCACTTTCATCCATCTGACCTTACCCATGTGAGTTCTGTATCTCCCAGACCTTTGCCATGCACTAAGACAATACCCATTCCCTTGCAGGAAAATCACCAGAGCAGCCTGGCCTGTCCACCAGCAGGAATCCAGTGCCAACTTACGGGCATTATTCCGAGGGGGGTCGACAGAGGACACAGAAGATGCTTCACGGCTGACACCTGCATGCTACGCCAGTGCAGAGACACACATCGATAGGTGAACTTAGTAAACAGGTTTCTGGGTCACTGTGTGGTGAGCATCACACTGCTTCTGATCCACATCAGGTAGAGGCAGGAACGTCAGAGATCTGCTGGACCCCAGGACATAGCTGCACCCCAGGCCTCAGGCATTGTTCATCCCTCAGTTGCTGGAGATACAAAGGCAGAGTAGCGCATACCAGAAAACAGTGTCAGCGACACTCTAGTGATTAGAAGGCCATCTAAAACTTTTTTCATCAGAGATGGAGCTGGAAATGCAACCAGGCCAGCACTGGAATGGTGGTGACCAAAGTGGACAGCCTGGGGCTTGACATCAGATCCATGGCGGAAGGTGTTCAAAGTATGGCTCAGTCCATGGGCTCCACGGTTCAGTCCATGAACTTTAATGGTTCACGGAATGACCTTGGTGGTCAAGGCATCAACTGCGTGGTGCAGACATTGGTGGGCATCCAAGTGTGCCAGTGCCAGAAGACGGAGGGGTGCCTGGATCTCAGTCCAGCTGCCCCTCTATCCCATGGAGTGACCCGAGGGCTGAGGAGCACCCAAAAGGAGAAGGGTCCCCTGGTGCATCATCCAGAGCCTTCCAGGGAGACCCTGGGAGTGTCCAGCCCATCTGCCTCCCCCTTCCAGAGACCAGGACACCTCCCGCACAGCGGACAGAACAGAGTGGCACAGCAACACCTGTGCCACCCACAAGTAGGCGGGGCCCTCCAGGTCCCGGCCCTCCTGAGGAAACTAGCCAAAGGGATCTCAGGCAGGAGGGTGTGGCTGCCTTAACCTCAGATGTGGATGATGGGGACACACTTAAATCTAGCGGGTGGGTTGGTAAGGGTCAGAAAGTGCAGTTGCACAGCGTGGGTATGGGTAATATTAGGCACTTAGATCTGTTGAGCACTACTTAAATTAATCTATCACTGTAATCTCACTTTTAGGCAGGCCTATCTCTATTAATTTCTGAATGGAATGGCACATCTCATTTTGAGGATGCATTTGGAATTACAGAATGTCCATCTCCTCTGTAGGATTATGTCTATCAGTCAAAGTGTTTCCCTCGCAATGATAACACTCAGTAATGATGCACTGAATCTTCTAACTGAACCTCATATCCCAGAGACAGCTTCAGGAGAGATCATCATCGCTCTGAAATGACTCAGGCTGTAGGGAGTCTGTGTGCTGCCATCAGACAGACAGGAGTCAAACATTAGCAGCATCTGTGAGGGGTATCACAGGCCAGTCCTCACTGCGTCATTATCACCCTCCTGCATTGAATGGGCCGCTGGCGTTCATGAACTCCACACCACTGGCTCCCTGAGTCGTGAGGGTATCTCTATCCCCCCCCCTCCCCCACCCCCCGCATGGCCGCCTTCCTCTGCTCCCTCTGCAGGCTCCTTCTCAGCTCCCTCTTTGTCTTCCTCCTCATCCGAGGAGATCCCCTTCTAAAAGTTCCTCACCCCATTTCAGAGCCAGGTTGTGAAGGGTGCAGCACACCACCACAATATGGGAGACCTTCCCGGGCTACAGTGCAAGTTACAGCAGGCCTGTCCAGGCATCAGAAATGCAACTTGAGGAGGCCAATGGTCTGCTCAATCATTGCGTGAGTCGCAGTGTGTGCCTCCTTGTAACAGCTCTTTGCAGCAGCCTGTGGCCTGCACACTTGCGTCATTAGCCAGTCCCTGAGCAAATAGCGCTTGTCATAGAATCATAAACTTTACAGTGCAGAAGACCATTCGGCCCATCGAGTCTGCACCGGCCCTTGGAAAGAGCACCTGATCTAACCCCACACCTCCACCCTATCCCCGTAACCCCATCTAACATTTTTTGGACACTAAGGGCAATTCAGCTTAGTCAATCCACCTAACTTGCACATCTTTGGCCTGTGGGAGGAAACGGGAGCACCCGGAGGAAACCCACGCACACACGGTGAGAACGTGCAGACTCCACTCAGGCTGTGACCCAAGCCAGGAATCGAACCTGGGACCCTGGAGCTGTGAAGCAACTGTGCTAACCACCATGCAATCGTGCTGCACTGTGCTATCGTGCTGCCCTGTGCTTCCGTGCTGCACTGTGCTACCGTGCTGCCCTGTGCTACCGTGCTGCCCTGTGCTACCGTGCTGCCCTGTGCTACCGTGCTGTCCTGTGCTACTGTGCTGCCCTGTGCTACCGTGCTGCCCTGTGCTATTGTGCTGCCCTGTGCTACCGTGCTGCCATGTGCTACCGTGCTGCCCTGTGCTACCGTGCTGCCCTGTGCTACCGTGCTGCCCTGTGCTACCGGCTGCCATGTGCTTCCGTGCTGCACTGTGCTACCGTGCTGCCCTGTGCTACCGTGCTGCCCTGTGCTACCGTGCTGCCCTGTGCTACCGTGCTGTCCTGTGCTACTGTGCTGCCCTGTGCTACCGTGCTGCCCTGTGCTATTGTGCTGCCCTGTGCTACCGTGCTGCCCTGTGCTACCGTGCTGCCTTGTGCTACAGTGCTGCCCTGTGCTACCGGCTGCCATGTGCTACCGTGCTGCCCTGCGCTACCGAGCTGCCCTGTGCTACCGTGCTGCCCTGTGCTACCGTGCTGCCCTGTGCTATCGTGCTGCCCTGTGCTACCATGCTGCCCTGTGCTACCGTGCTGCCTTGTGCTACAGTGCTGCCCTGTGCTACCGTGCTGCCCTGTGCTACCGAGCTGCCCTGTGCTACCGTGCTGCCCTGTGCTACTGAGCTGCCCTGTGCTACCGTGCTGCCCTGTGCTACCGTGCTGCCCTGTGCTACTGAGCTGCCCTGTGCTACCGAGCTGCCCTGTGCTACCGTGCTGCCCTGTGCTACTGAGCTGCCATGTGCTACCGTGCTGCCCTGTGCTACCGTGCTGCCTTGTGCTACAGTGCTGCCCTGTGCTACCGGCTGTCATGTGCTACCGTGCTGCCCTGTGCTACCGTGCTGCCCTGTGCTACCGAGCTGCCCTGTGCTACCGTGCTGCCCTGTGCTACCGACCATGCAGCCCTGTGCTACCGTGCTGCCCTGTGCTACCGTGCTGCCCCATGCTACCGTGCAGCCCTGTGCTACCGTGCTGCCCTGTGCTACTGAGCTGCCCTGTGCTACCGTGCTGCCATATGCTACCATGCTGCCCTGTGCTACCGTGCTGCCCTGTGCTACCGTGCTGCCCTGTGCTACCGTGCTGCCCTGTGCTACCGTGCAGCCCTGTGCTATCGTGCTGCCCTATGCTACCGTGCTGCCCTGTGCTACCGAGCTGCCCTGTGCTACCGTGCTCCCCCGTGCTACCGTGCTGCCATGTGCTACCGTGCTGCCCTGTGTTACCGTGCTGCCATGTGCTACCGTGCTGCAATGTGCTACCGTGCTGGTCTGTGCTACTGTGCTGCCCTGTGCTACCGTGCTGCCCTGTGCTACCGTGCTGCTCTGTGCTACCGTGCTGTCCTGTGCTACCGTGCTGCCCTGTGCTACCGTGCTGCCCTGTGCTACCGTGCTGCCCCGCGCTACCGAGCTGCCCTATGCTACCGTGCTGCCCTGTGCTACCGTGCTGCCCTGTGCTACCGACCGTGCTGTCTTGTGCTACCGTGCTGCCCTGTGCTACCGTGCTGCCATGTGCTACCGTGCTGCAATGTGCTACCGTGCTGGTCTGTGCTACTGTGCTGCCCTGTGCTACCGTGCTGCCCCGCGCTACCGAGCTGCCCTATGCTACCGTGCTGCCCTGTGCTACCGTGCTGCCCTGTGCTACCGTGCTGCCATGTGCTACCGTGCTGCCCTGTGCTACCGTGCTGCCCTGTGCTACCGTGCTGCCCTGTGCTACCGTGCTGCCCTGTGCTACCGTGCTGCCCTGTGCTACTGAGCTGCCCTGTGCTACCGTGCTGCCCTGTGCTACCGTGCTGCCCTGTGCTACCGTGCTGCCCTGTGCTACTGTGCTGCCATGTGCTACCGTGCTGACCTGTGCTACCCTGCTGCCCTGTGCTACCGTGCTGCCCTGTGCTATTGTGCTGCCCTGTGCTACCCTGCTGCCCTGTGCTACCGTGCTGCCCTGCGCTACCCTGCTGCCCTGTGCTACCGTGCTGCCCTGTGCTACTGTGCTGCCTTGTCCCCGATGAGCTGCAACCTTGGGTGTCCCTCAAAGGTTCCGGAATTGGGACTGCCCACAAATTAAACTGTCATGGATGCTCCCCGGGAAACGGGCACAAACCTGTCCTGGTGGGGGCTAGCAGCTGCGCTACATAGAATTCCCACCGTTCCCGATATAAATGGCCAGAGAATTGCCGGGTCTGTGGCCGTGCATGCAGACGGCGACGACCTGCAGCGGTCGCGCTGTACAACATGCCGCCAAATAGTGCCCCCCGGACACCCCTCTCGCCACCCCCTTAACACCCCCCACCAGTCCCCCCACCCTCACCGAAGCCCCCCCTGCCAGCAGCACTGCTCCCACTCGACTGTGGCGGCGCTGGACAGAGTCCGCAGCCGCCACACTGGGTTTATGAAAACTAAGAGCACACGCGACCCGTGGGGTCAGGAACCCGGCCTATTGGGGGAGGGCCTTAAAGTGGCGTGTTGGCGCCGTCGGAACGGCGTGTGGCACCCGCCTCGATGATGCCGATTTGGAGGGGGCAGAGCATCTGAAAAACGGCACCAGTCTGGATTCGGTCGCAAACGGGTCTCTCCACCCGATTGCCGAATACAATTCTCCATTGGGAGACGGAGAATCCCACTCACAATCACTACCATCTGGAAGGACAAGGACAGAAACCCCCTGGAGGTTCCCCTCCAAGCCACTCACCATCCTGACTTGGAAATATATCGCTGTTCCTTCACTGTCGCTGGGTGAAAATCATGGAACTCCCTGTCTAACAGCACTGTGGATGTACCTACACCTCATGGACTGCAGCGGTTCAAGAAGGCAGCTCACCACCACCTTCTCAAGGGCAATTAGGGATGGGCAATAAATGGTGGCCCAGCCAGCAACTTCCACATCCAATAAGTGAATAAAAATAATATTTATTTAGGCAAACTCCATACAGGAGAGACCAGCAATCACAGGATCTGTGGAATGAAAAGGCCTGATAACCTAATGGCATTTTCCTGCTCTTTCTATTTAATTATTATTGGAAGTCTTGCAGATGTAGCATGTTTCCTGTTCGTGCACCTTCCAGCTGCCTTTCATGATTTTTGAGAAGCGCTTTCTATCTCACAATTTATCATGGCAATTGTTAGGTAAATGTTTACATTGGGGAAAGCTATTAAAAACCTTTGAAAATTATTGTCCTATCAGGCTGCATTCACAGGACTGGCACAAGCAGGAAATCCTCCTGCTGCCTGACCTTATTCACAACCTCTGACCCCCGAACCTGCTCTTCCTGTTGCGTTGCCAGCTGCAGATTCTCTTTTGGCGTAATTCCTGACTGCACTCTCACCTGCCGCTCACACGGCCCGTGCCCTGATTGGCTGCTGGCTGTAATTTCTTTCATGCTTGACTCCACTCAGCGAAGATTTCACTCGTGGCTTCTCTCCTCAATCCAACGTTGTTGTCCCCGGACTGGTGCTCTGGGGTCTCTCGGGCTGCGAGTCGAGGGCTCCCATCCGTGTCCGCGTCCTCCTCCTCCTCACTGCTCTCCTCCTGGGGTTGGGGTTGCGGTTGGAGTCGGGGCACCAGAAGGGCCCACTCATCACCACATGATCCTGCCAGACGCATGATTGGATGGCGGGTTGGGGTGGCGAGTGGTGGTGGAGGGGGTAGGGTGGGCACTCTGTGGGGTGGGGTGGTGTGGGGGCGGGGGGGTTGGAGGGGTGGTGGCGGTTGTGGGGTTGGGTGTGGTGACACACGTGCCATGTACAACCACAACTCAGCAGGGTCTCACTTGCTCGCCCGATGCTGACTCAGTTGCCACGCTCTCCCCGGGCCTGCCGATCAGGTCCAGTGCTCAGCTGTGGTGAGGGGCCGCAGGTCCAGTGGTCCCACTTCGGTTTTCTCCCTACCACGTCGGCTGTGTGCTGACAGAAAATGCACAGTGTGAGTGAGGCACCCTCAATTACGACGCGAGAGCGAGGTCGGTAATCAAAAGGCTTTAATCTACAGAGAACAGGACAGCATTCGAGAGAAGTGTGCTCGCCACATGGAGCCTTATCCTATATACCGTTTCCTGGGGGCGTAGCCAGAGGCGGAGTCCCCCAGGGTTCCAAGCCTCTTAAAGGGGCAAAGTATTAAAGGTCAGGTACCGTTTACGGCAGTTATTAATACCGTTCATCACAGTGAGACAGTCAGATGTTTGCAGCACAGGGGGTGGGTGGCTGGCGGCCTTCATGGCCAGGAAAACCAGCCGTGTTAAAACATGGTGCCTGGTGGGGGTACGGTCACCCCCTGGGTAAGGAGGGGTGGGGGGGGGACACCGGAGCGGAGAACGCTGGTTGAACTGGGGTTCCTGGGCCAACCCCACCCTCAACGTCCGTCCATCTACCTCCCCCACCCCCTGCGCCACTCTGCGGCCAGCCCAGACCAGCCGATCCCACCCCTCACACTCTACTGACAGAGCACTGAGGCAGGTTGTAACGTTGTGAATAGGTGTTTAATGTGAACAAGTGAACATATATAAAGATCTTCGTGCCCTCGCTCCTTCCACTATACTGTCTACCTATCTAGCCTTCCAGGCCCTCATGCTACACCTAGGTGGATCCCTAGGTGATAATTCAGGAGTGGAGCTGGCCTGCTGCGATTCCCGCTCTTTGGCAGCCATGTTATGAGGCAAATTGGGCCTGGATGGTCGCCGCTGTTGCTCGGGTGTCCCAAGTGGTGTGGTGCTGCCCTGTTCTGCACACTTCCCACCAGATGCACCAGGGAAGGAGGGGGAGTCCAAGATGGCAGCTAGTCCCTGGGGTCGGACCACCCTCAACCATCTACTGCTTCGGGCGTTCATACCTCCACCTGCTGTACCTTGACACGTTTGTGGTGTGCACCAGATAGTGCACCAGGAACCTCTTCACTAAATTGCCCAACTGAGGTAGCGTCTTCGGGATGGTGGAGGGTGTGGCTGATAGCTGTGACGGGAAGTCAGTGTCATACCCGGACTGGTGCTCCGAGATGTCTTGGGCTGCTGGTCGAGAACTCCCCTCGGTGTCCTTACCCTCCTCCTCCTCGCTGCAATCCTTCTGGGGTTGGAGTGGTGGTTGGGGTCGAGAGTGGGGGGCACTAGAAGGACCTGCCTCATCGCCAAGTGATCCTGCAAGGCAGAAGACAAGATGCATGATTGGACGGTGGGTTGGCATGGTGAGTGGTGGTGGAGGGGGCAGTGTGGGGGTGTGTGTCAGGGTGGTGTGGGTGTGTGGGGGGGGGGTGGAGGGGTGGTGGTGGGTGTGAAGGTGGTGACGCACATGCCATGGGGAACTGCAACTCAATGGGTCTCCTTGCTCGCCCGATGCCGACCTCTGCCTCAGTGACCACCCTCTCCCCACGCATCAGATCCAGTGGCTGCTGCTCAGCTGCGGTGAAGGGCCGCAGGCCCGGTTGTCCCACTTCGGTTTTCTCCCTATCACGTCGTTTGTGCGCTGACTTCACCTGATGGGGAAGGAGATAGAAACGCACAGTGTTAGACAGTTAGACGCATGCAGCACAGGGGGTAAGTGGAGTGGAGGTTGGGTCGCCCACCCCTCCACCCCAGGTAATGGTGGGGAAGGGGTGGGGTTATGGGTGTGTGCGTCGGGGCCTAGTTCCAGAGGCACAGTGCTGTCGACTCACGCCCCGAGGAGGTTGTGCAGTTTTTTTTATGGCACCGCTGGCTAGTCCTGGCGGCAGTGGCGTGCAGAGGTCTGGTGATGCCCGGGGCAAATCTTGATTGTATGCCCCTAGGACTCAAGTATAAGGCCTAATATACTGAGAAATATTATGAGAAAGGAAAACATTTTGAATATATAAACACAGATGAAACATGAAATAAACGCTTTATTCGATTTTAATATAAATCAATCAAATTTATTAAGTTCTTTTCCCCAAATGATACCTCCTGTCACAAAACACCTGAACTACTTCACTTTTTACATCAGCTGTGAGAAATTCTTTTTCAATGCTTATTAAAGCCAGGTTGGTCAGTCGCTCCTGTGACATAGAAGACCTCAGATATGTTTTTATTAATTTCAGTTTTGAAAATGACCTTTCACAGCTTGCGACTGAAAATGCGATTGTAAGCAGTAATCTGTATGAAACACACAGCGTCGGAAAGACATCGCTCCCATACTGCAGTAAAGACTCCAGAGCATCTTTAGGATCAGGGGGAACTCTATTCCCTCCAGCTCGAAGGAGCATCACAAAATCAATAATTTTGTCATATAACTGAATTGCAACCACATCATTGTCATAATAATTTGCAAAGTCTGAACATTCCTTTTTTAATTTCTCTCTTTCTTGTTCATCTTCAATCACTCCTGAATTCAAGTTCAGAAAAAAAGAAAATCGGTCACTGAGTCTTTGAAGACGGACACTGCGGTCTTCAATTTCAGTTTTTAAATCTGTTCACAATCTCTACCATTACTCTATTCATTTCTTCTTGTGCCGTCAGTCCACTATCTCTTGCTGACTCTCCAGGCATTATTCTTCTTCTCCTTGTTCGTGCAATTGGTATTCCCCAATTTTGACAATATTCCGATATGGAGAGTATAACAACCATTTTCTCTCCACAATTTCTCCGTTTGTGGAAACTTTATCAAACCACTGTTTGGAAAATGATCTCCCATCCTTCTCAGCAAATGGACCACTTTTATTCTGATATCTTTCAGGGCCATGTTGTAATATTGTCATCTTCAAATGATCTGGAATCGGTTTCTTCAAACAGCCAAAATCACTTCTTTGCAAAAATATGCAAATATCTTCTTTATTTTCTTCACATGGATCATCATCCTGACAACGAGACTGAGGAGAGAGTATTATGTTCTGACCGAGCTGAATCCGTATCAGAAAAATCCTTCTCTGCACCCACATCATCTTTTACTTCTCCAGGTTCTCCTACTTCTTCTTTACTTCTTTTTATCCATGCATCTAATGCCCCTCTTTGATGGGACTCTTCTTCGACTCTGGCCCTCTTTTTTTTCCTGTTCTGTGCTCCACTCGGTTGTACACGAAATACTCGTAACATTTCATTTTCTATCTCAAAAACCGTAAGACGCATGAGAAAATGGGAAGAAAATGGTAAACAATCGGTCAGTTGCAGACGGATAAACCATATTTCATTTCTTTGTTCCTTCGTATCAAATTATTTCACACTGATTCTCCACTGATAATTTTGTGCAATTTATATCATAGACTTGCAAATTAGTGGTATCTGTATTCGAATATTAGCATGTTAAGGAATAAATGTCTCCTATTCTGAGATTAAATGCCATAGCAGTCCTCTGATCATCCAGGCTTCACTCTTACTACATCCCACGTAAATATTTCATTAAATATCCCCAAAAAAACCTATAAAAACCGTAGTTGCACCTGTTCTAGAGCTATTCACTGACCCGAGTAGGTAAAAAAACTAATCTAGATGCACAAAAAGCTGAAGAAAAGAAGAGTTATGACTCGAGGAAACGCAGGAACGAACAGCCACGTCTGCTTGTTGCTTTTGATGGTTGCACCACGTACATCATGCGCATGCGTGTGGGGGGATGGGGAGAAGGACCATTTTCTCTAGACAGAAAGGGTACACCATGTTAAAGGAATAAAGGACTAACAACTGCCTCTGCAGTGTGGTGAGCCTCCAAAAATTGATTTATCACCGCTGAAATTTTAAAATTACTATCTTATTTCCTTCTCTGGGGCAGCACGGTGGCCTAGTGGTTAGCACAACCGCCTCACGGAACTGAGGTCCCAGGTTCGATCCCGGCTCTGGGTCAATGTCCGTGTGGAGTTTGCACATTCTCCCCGTGTCTGTGTTGGTTTCGCCCCCACAACCGAAAAAATGTGCAGAGTAGGTGGATTGGCCACGCTAAATTGCCCCTTAATTGAAAAAAATAATTGGGTAATCTAAATTTTAAAAAAAAATTTAAAAAAAAAAGAAAAAAAAAATTTTTTTTTTTTCCTTCTCTGATTGGATGCCCCCATCCAATGGATGCCCGGGGCCAATGCACCGTCGGCCCCCCCCCTCTGCACGCCACTGCCTGGCGGTGTTGTGCTCGGCGCTCCCGACCTCTCCCACCTGCGCCCAGGCTTGATGCACGGAGGTGGATGGCAACCTCCTCCACACCCCGGGGTACAGGGTGCCCCTTCTCCCCTGCATGGCCTTGAGTTCCGCGTTGGTGAACCGTGGTGCCACTCTCCTTGCTGCCATCTTGTTGGCTGGGATGGTGTGTGTGGGGAGGGGAGTGCTTATACGTGGCTGCAGCTCGTCAGCCTCTTGAATGATAATCCTGACTCTGGTGAATCGGGCACCGTTTCTCATTGGAATCAGTCGTGTTCCATGTGGAGCCGGTGCTGGCCCCTCAACCGTCAATGGAAACACCACCAATTTTGCTGTTGTAAACACCACCGATTCAGTCCTGGCGTCAGCACTTAGGGTCGGATTCTACGTCCGCGTCAAACCGGCGGCCGGAGAATCCCGACTGAGGTCAATGGACATCTCCATTGTCCATGTCTCGCCCGTGGCATTCTTGCGGGAGGCGGGGTGGAAGAATCCAGCCCTCAGTTTCTGAAACGGAAAATTCCACCAAAGGTCTTTTTTCCTGAATCACCTTTTTAAAAAAATATTATCCGCTCTTTATTTAGTATTCTGTTTCATTATTTTGAAACAAGTACACTTGACTCAACATGTTGTCCAATTTACTGTTTCCTTCACATCACAAATTCCTGTGAAGTAATTTATCAAATATCTTCTGAAGCTCAAAGCATATGATACAGTATTTATCTATTTATTTTTTTATAAATTTAGAGTGGCCAAATCATTTTATCCAATTAAGGGGCAATTTAGCGTGGCCAATCCACCTGACCTGCACATCTTTGGGTTGTGGGAGCGAAACCCACGCAGACACGGGGAGAATGTGCAAACTCCACATGGACAGTGATCCAGGGCCGGGATCAAACCTGGGACCTCAGCGCCATGAGACAGCAGTGCCATCCACTGAGCCACCATGCTGCCCATGATACGGTAACATAACTGTACCATTGGGCATGATTCTTCGGCCTCATTGTATCCTCGCTCGAGCACAATGTGGTGGTATGAATAGGAGCACTGCCATTAGTGCAGAGCACTGGTTTCCCATTGGCTCTGGCTGGTCATGTGCCTCTTGGCTGATTGGCTGGGACTAGTCATGTGACTGCTCACCAATTGGTCGAGAGGCAAGTAGACCCCGCCTCCGAGGCGGGGTATAAGTACCCAGAGTTCCCGGCGGTCGGCCTTTCACTGTAGTCGACCACCGGGCTAACATCTAGCTGATTAAAGCCTAAGTTTGGACCTTCATCGTGTCTCGCGTCCAATTGATGGTACATCACACAACAAGGTCGGTGAATAGCGGGAGAGGCGGAAAACAAGAACCGCGCCGGGCACCAAACTGTTTCCGATGCTCCCACAGGCGAAATCGGTATTCTGCCATAGTGTGCCAAGAAACCAATTATCACCACTTAAGCCCTATTTCCATACAATTGACGGGAACCACCTCATATCCAACGGCCTCCCATGATTCAGCAGCCTCTCCAGCAACTGGTCACGCTGGTGCAATTAGTAATTTTGAAAAACGTGATTCCGGTGGATGGGTTACTGCAGGGAGCCGAGGAGGTGAGTAGCCATCTTCGCTCACAGGCAGTGAGCCCGGGGGCACTGGGCATGCTGCCCCTGTGCTGGGGGGGCTACAGTGGCAACTTGAGGTGGGCCCACAAGAGGGCCTGGTGGTATTGGGGGTGGGGATTCACTGCAGCAGGGGGGAGTTTGGATGTGCTTGGCCTTCCTTGCTCTACCCTACGATTAGGTGTAACCCCAGAATGAACATTAGAGGTGGACGCAGCCAGCTGCTTATCAGATCCTATGGCCTTCGATGCCCCTGGCGGGCGTCCACTGGGGGCTCTGGGGGCGGTGGGGCCCCGGCTCACCTGTTGGCTGTGCTGCTCTGTCCTGTGTTCTGGCTGTGAGACGCGACCTCATCAGAGGCACTGAACTTGGGGAGCAGGTGGCTACTCGTCACTCCATAGGAGAGGTCTGGGGCGCCACCCAGCACCCCCTCCTCCTGGTCGGAGCTCATAGGGTCCTGGGGTTCACCTCGAGATGGCGGGTAACAAGATTGAGCCCCGGCTGCCACTGCATCATCTGGCTCTGCCAGCCTGGTGGCTCCCCTAAGTCTGCACCATTATGTCAACGCCTTCGACCATGCTCCCCAGTGATTGGGCCATGCTCTGCAGTGACTCGGCAATTCCCACCTGCGACTGGGACGAGCTCCGTAGTATCTCGGCCATTCCCATCTGAGACCGAACATGTCCCACAGAACCTTATCAAAGTCAGCCTGGTACTTGGGTCACACCCCCCATCGAGTCAGTCTACCGAGGCCCTCAGCCATGGGGCCATCACCGACTGTGCAATGCCTTGGACAACTTCACTCGTGCTGCCGGTGTCGTGCACCAGGTTCTCCACTGCGATCGCCATCCCAGCAGTGCTGGCCTCAGTGCAATGCATTGCCAGCGACACCTTCTGCACGTGTAGCCTCTGACACTCCTCCAATCGGCCACGGACCCGCTGGAGTGTTGCTGACATCTCCCTCTGAATGTCCCGGCCACTCCCTAATGTCTCCATCAGCTCTGGGTAGACCTTTCCCAGAGGTTCAGCATCAGGTTGGGACCCAGCCGGGTCCTGGAATCCAGCAGCCTTCCAAATGCTGTCTCGTCTGGGCGTTCCTGCCTCCATCTGATGTGGCTCAGCAGCTGTGTGGTGCTCACCAGAAGCCTGACCACTAATGTTGCCCACCGAGGGGCGTGTTGCCCACCGAGGGGCGTGTTGCCCACTGAGGGGCGTGTTACCCACTGAGGGGCGTGTTGACCACCGAGGGGCGTGTTGCCCACCGAGGGCCGTGTTGCCCACCGAGGGGTGTGTTGCCCACCGAGGGACGTGTTGCCCACGAGGTGCGTGTTGCCCACTGAGGGGCGTGCTGCCCACCGAGGGGCGTGTTGCCCACCGAGGGGTGTGTTGCCCACTGAGGGGTGTGTTGCCCACTGAGGGGCGTGTTGACCACCGAGGGGCGTGTTGCCCACCGAGGGGTGTGTTGCCCACTGAGGGGCGTGTTGACCATTGAGGTGCGTGTTACCCACTGAGGGGCGTGTTGCCCACCGAGGGGTGTGTTGCCCACCGAGGGGCGTGTTACCCACTGAGGTGCATGTCTCTGCGCTGGTGAAGGGTGAGGATAACAACTGTGACCGTGGCACCCTCGGAGCTCTCCCCCGAGATGGTCTCATAGGTGACAGGGGAGGGGGCCACCCCGAATGGGCAGGCACAATCGGCTTGAGGACCTGCGGGAGAATGGACATGTGGTCAGCAGGAGGGAGGGGTCAGTCTGTATGGTAATAACAACTCACATGTGCTAGGTCCTCTGGGTGGGGTCTAGTGAATCCTCACCTCTGCAGCGTGTGCCTGCCTCCGCATTGGTGACCGCTCTGTCCTCGGCCACTCCCATAACCTCAAAGGTTGTGAGGATTCCTATGTCCCTCGCCCAGTCTGGCTCTCTCCCGACGATTGTGGGAGAGCTTCTCCTGTGGAGACACAGAGAGGAAATTGTTAGCCATACATGCAGTTCACAGTGGCGGGGTGGGGTAGGGTGAGGGCGGGGGTTGTGAAGGGAGGGTTTGAGTGATGGGAGGGTTGGGGTGAAGGGAGGTGATGGAGGGAGGGGAGGAATGGAGGGTTGGGGGGTGAAGTGTGTGTTGGAGGGTGATATACCTTCAATTCACCGAGAGGCAGAGAGAGCGAGTGAACATTAGGCTTTATTAATCATGAACTTGCCTAGCCAGAGTCGGTTGTACAGGTGAATGCCGCCCATAGGCGACCGGTCTGTATATCTGTGATGCACTAGCAATTGACCACAGAAGTGAAGTTGTAGTCCGAAACTGAAGGCTTTAATAGACAAGATGTTTCCCCAGCGCCTCAGGTACTGAAAGGAAGCTGTGGGTAACACACGGGCTCTTATACCCCGCCTCACAGGGTGGAGCTACCTTACAGCTCTAACCAATGGGCGACTAGTGTTACATACCATTGGGCCAAAGAGCAGCGAGCCTTCTCCACAAATGGTGTCTCGGCATTGCTAGTTACCGTAATACCTCTAGTCATACGAACACATTCACCCCCTGTTGAAAAAGAATCCGGCAGGGGGGTGGTGGCGGCTTGGTCGCCCGACCATAACTGGTGGTCCGCCCGGGTTGAATAGCATACTGGTAGTATGACTAGTGTTGAGGTACTGCGCTGCTTTCATACTGCGTCTGCCCACTGGCCCATAACTATTTACAAAGACATAATACAGTTTCGCAATTACACAATTGGCCATGTACATGTCACATTAAAAGGTCTATATACAGTTCATAGCGACACAACCAGACGGTTGGGGGCCTTGGTTGTCCTTTGCGATCGACGGAGCTTCGGCAGAGACGTCGGTGGAGGTGCAGGCGTCTGTGACTCTGGGCAGGGCCGGCGGGAAAAACGGTTGTCGAGGGCGGGGGGCGACAGTGAGCTGCGCCGGTGGGGGATGGGGAGGGTGGGGCTGGTGGCGAGGTAGGGGATCCAGCGGGCACCAGGTCCCGTAGGCGTACTGAGGGTTAGCGTGGAGTAAATGGACCCTCTCGACCAACGGGTCCGACTTGTGCGCCCGCACATGTTTCCAGAGCAGGATGGGCCCGGAGGCTGCCAGCCAGGTCGGGAGCGAGGGGCCTGAGGAGAACTTCCTAGAGAAGACAAGGAGACGTTCGTGAGGCATTTGGTTAGTTGCAGTGCAGAGCAGAGACTGGATGGAGTGGAAGGCGTCTGGGAGGATCTCCTGCCAGTGGGGGGACTGGGAGATTCCTGGACCGTAGGGTCAGTAGGACGGTCTTCCAGACCGTTCCGTTCTTCCTCGCGACCTGTCCGTTACCCCGGGGGTTGCAACTGGTCGTCCTGCTCGAGGCAATGCCCTTGCTAAGCAGGAATTGACGCAGTTCGTCATTCATAAAAGAGGACCCCCTATCACTATGAATGTAAGCGGGGTAACCGAACAGGGAGAAGATGGTGTGCAGGGCTTTGATGATGGTGGTTGTGGTCATGTGGGGGCAGGGGATGGCGAACGGGAAGCGGGAGTACTCGTCAATCACGTTGAGGAAGTACATTTTGCGGTTGGTAGAGGGGAGGGGGCCATTGAAGTCCATGCTGAGGCGTTCAAAGGGGCGGGAAGCCTTTTTTCAGATTCACTTTCTCCGGACGGTAGTAGTGCGTCTTGCACTCTGCACAGATGTGGCAGTTCCTAGTGACTGTCCTGACCTCCTCGATGGAGTAGGGCAGGTTGCGGGTCTTTACGAAATGGAAGAAATGAGTGACCCCCGGATGGCAGAAGTCCTCGTGAAGGGCTCAGAGGCGGTCCACTTGTGTGTTGGCACATGTGCCACGGGACAGGGCATCGGGAGGCTCGTTTAGCTTCCCGGGACGATACAGGATCTCGTAGTTATGGGTGGATAATTCGATCCTCCACCGCAAGATCTTATCGTTCTTTATCTTGCCCCGCTGTGCATTGTCGAACATGAAAGCTACCGACCATTGGTCCGTTGCCTTCAATGTCACACAGCTTCTACTATGGCCTGTGCTTCCTTCTCGACCGAGGAGTGGCAGATTTCAGAAACATGGAGGGTACGCGAGAAGAACGCCACGGGTCTGCCCGCTTGGTTGAGGGTGGTCGCCAGAGCTGCGTCGGACACGTCGCTCTCGACTTGGAAGGGGAGGGACTCGTCGATGGCTCACATCGTGGTCTTTGCAATGTCTGCTTTGATGCGGCTGTAGGCCTGGCGGGCCTCTGTTGACAGGGGGAAAGTAGTTGTTTGGATGAGAGGACGGGCTTTGTCGGCATAGTTGGGGACCCACTGAGCGTAATAAGAGAAGTACCCGAGGCAGCACTTCAGGGCCTTGGAGCAGTGAGGGAGGGGGAACTCCATAAGGGGGCACATGCGTTCCGGGTTGGGGCCTATCACTCCATTTCGCACTACGTAGCCGAGGATGGCTAGGCGGTCGGTGCTAAACACGCATTTAGCCTTGTTATACGTTAGGTTCAGGAGTTTTGCGGTCTGGAGGAATTTGTGGATGTTGGTGTCGTGGTCCTGCTGATCGTTCCGCAGATGGTGACATTATCGAGATACGGGAATGTTGCCCGTAAACCGTATCGGTCGACCATTCGGTCCATCTCTCGCTGGAAGACCGAGATCCCGTTTGTGACACCGAAGGGAACTCTTAAGAAATTGGTAGGCGGACTTTAGGTCTACTGTGGAGAAGACCTTGTACTGCGCGATTCTGTTGAACAGGTCGGATATACGGGGTAGGGGGTACGCATCCAGCTGCGTAAACCTGTTGATGGTCTGGCTGTAGTCGATGACCATCCTGTTCTTGTCCCCGGTCTTTACCACCACAATCTGGGCTCTCCAGGGGCTGTTGCTAGCCTCGATGACCCCTTCCCTCAGGAGCCGTTGGACCTCGGACCTGATGAACGTCCGATCCTGGGCACTGTACCGTCTGCTCCTAGTGGTGACGGGTTTGCAATCCGGGGTGAGGTTTGCAAACAGGGAGGGGGGGGGGTCGGCCTTGAGGGTCGAAAGGCTGCAGACAGTGAGGAGGGGTATAGGGCCGCCGAATTTAAACGTTAGACTCTGAAGATTGCACTGAAAATCCAACCCTAGGAGTGTGGCTGCACAAAGGTGGGGGAGGTCGTAGAGCCTGTAATTCTTGAACTCCCTCCCTTGGACCGTGAGGTTCGCTACACAATACCCTTTTATTGCAACTGAATGGGAGCCGGAGGCCAGGGCGATTTTTTGATTGACGGGGTGGACAGGAAGAGAACAGCGCCTTACCATTTCAGGGTGTATAAAGCTCTCCGTGCTCCCAGAGTCGAGCAGACAGGATGTCTCGTGCTTGTTGATCAATACCGTCGTCGTCGCTGTGGAAAGGTTGCGGGGTCGAGACTGGTCCAAGGTCACCGATGCCAACCGTGGCAGGAGTTCAGAATCGTCTTCGGGCGGTGTGTGGTCACCCATGCTGTGGTCCTTGGAGCCGGTCCAAGATGGCGGCGCCCACTGGTCGCACATGGCTGGGGGTGGACAAAATGGCGGCGCCCATCCCCCGCACGTGGCGTCGGCAGACCAAGATGGCGGCATCCGGAGGCTCCATGTGGCGCAGGGCGAGGAAGCTGCCGATGTTCGTGGGACGCTCATGGCCCGTGGAGAGGGTTGGAGCGGCGATCCGCACTCGCCGCCCGGAACCACAGCGACCGCCCGGGCCTGGCAGGCTACCATGAAATGGCCCTTGTTGCCGCACCCCTTACACATTGTCGAACGGGCTGGGCAGCGCTGTCGGGGGTGTTTCGCCTGCCCGCAGAAATAGCAACGGGGCCCAGCGGGGTTGCCGGGGCATCTCGAAGCGCAGGCCTGAGGCGATTCAGAGTCCGCTGGGGGGAATTCCACGCTGCTCAGGAGGCCACCGCGCGGTCGGGGGTGTAGGCATGGGCATTTCGGGAGGCCACGTCCAGTGAATCGGCGAGGGCCCGTGCCTCCTTGAGGCCCAGAGTGTCTTTCTCAAGCAGTCTCTGGCGGATTTGTGGGGACTGCATACCCGCAACAAAAGCGTCCCGGATCAAACGTTCAGTATGTTCGTTATCCGAAACTTGTGGGCAGCTGCAGTTCCTCCCTAGTATGAGGAGCGCACGATAGAACTCATCTAGTGACTTACCAGGGCTCTGCCGTCTCGTTGCCAGTAGATGCCGGGCGTAGACTTGGTTTACTGGGTGGATATAATGTCCTTTGAGTAGTTCCATTGTGGAATCGTAGTCAGTAGCGTCCTCGATGAGCGTGGACTCACTCTCGAGTGCAAGATCTGTAGTTTCTGCTCCCTTGTAGGTGTGCTTTCTGCCGTGCCGAGGTAGCTGTTGAAACATGCTAACCAGTGCTTAAAGGTTGCTGCTGCATTACCCGCATGGGGGCTGAGTTGTAGACACTCCAGCTTGATGTGGAGCTCCATCCTTTAAAATCTTGTCTATTAAATTGATGCACTATCAATTGACTACAGAAGCAAAGTTGTAGTCCGAAACTGAAGGCTTTAATAGACAATATGTTTCCCCAGCAGCTCAGGTACAGAAAGGAAGCTGTGGGGAACACACGGGCTCTTATACCCCGCCTCACAGGGCAGAGCTACCTTACAGCTCTACCCAATGGGTGACTAGTGTTATATACCATTGGGCCAATGAGCAGCGAGCCTTCTCCACCAATGGTGTCTCGGCATTGCTAGTTACCGTAATACCTCTAGTCATACTACCATAATCTGGAAGCAGCTCGTATCACCACCTCCAGGTCATAGGTCATAGGTTGCACTATCGTACATGCATTAGGTGAATACGTTCACCACATTTACCCCCTGTTAAAAAAATCAAGTCCAGCGGGGGTGATGTGGGGTCATTACATATTCAGTCTATCTGGAGGCCGGATCGTTCTCTTCGACTTCCTCAGGTCTGGCGGTGCGGCGGGCACAGTTGTTGCAGGTGGTGACTCCAGGGGCGTTGTGTCTGGAGCTTGAGCATCAATCCGGTGTGTCGGAGATGGTTAGGGTGTGGGGGTAGGCAGGGGGGTGATGGGTGGCGGCAATGTTGGCGCGGGACAATACAGGAGACCCAGGGGAGCGTACGGGGCGCTGGGGATGGTGGCAGGCAGTGGGGAGGGGGCATGTTGGCAGGGGAACCAGCTGGCGCCAGATCTCGTAGGGAGACCGTATCGTGCCATCCGTCCTGGTGCGTGATGTAGGCGTACTGGGGGTTGGCGTGCAGCAGCTGGACCCTCTCGACCAGGGGGTCGGTCTTATGGCTCTTCATATGCCTCCGGAGAAGGTCCTGGTGTTGTCAGCCAAGATGGAAGCGAGACCCCGGAGAGGGACTTCCTGGGGAAGATAAAAAAACGGTCGTGAGGGGTCTTGTTCGTGGCCGTGCAGAGGAGTGGTCTAATGGAGTGGAGGGCGTCGGGGAGGACCTCCTGCCAGCGAGGGGTCAGGAGACTTCTAGACCTGAGGGCCAGAAGGACGGCCTTCCATACCGTCGCGTTCTCCCTCTCCACCTGCCCATTTCCCTGCGGGTTATAGCTCATAGTCCTGCTCGAGGCGATGCCGTTGCTGAGCAGGTACTGACGCAGCTCATCGCTCATGAACGATGTGCCCCAGTCGCTGTGGACGCAGGCAGTGAAACCGAACAGTGTGAAGATGCTGTGCAGTGCCTTTATTACGGTGGCTGAGGTCATGTCAGGGCAGGGGACAGCGAAGGGGAAGCGGGAGTACTCATCGATGATGGTGAGGAAGTATATATTACGGTTGGCGGGGCGGAGGGGCCCTTTGAAGTCAATGCTTAGGCGCTCAAAGGGCCGGGAGGCCTTTACCAGGCGGGCCTTGTCTGGCCGGTAGAAGTGCGGTTTGCATTCCGCGCAGACCTGGCGTCCCTGGTCATTGTCTTGACCTCCTCGGTGGAGAAGGGCAGATTGCTGGCCTTAATGAAGTGGGTAAGCCAGGTGACCCCCGGGTGACAGAGGTCATTGTGGATTGCCTGAAGTTAGTCATCTTGCGCGTTGGCATATATGCTGCGGGACAGGGCATCTGGGGGCTCGTTGAGCTTCCCAGGACGATACTTGATATCGTAGTTGTAGGTGGAGAGTCCGATCCTCCACCTCAAGATTTTGTCATTTTTATTTTGCCCCATTGTGCGTTGTCAAACATGAAGGCGACCGATCGCTGGTCGGTGATGAGGGTGAACCTCCTACCGGCTAGGTAGTGCCTCCAGTGCTGCACAGCTTCCACTATGGCTTGTGCTTCCTTCTCGACTGAGGGGTGTTAAATTTCGGAAGCGTGGAGGGTCCTAGAGAAGAATGCTACTGGCCTGCCCGCCTGGTTGAGTGTGGCGGCCAGTGTGACGTCTGACGCATCGCTCTCTACCTGAAAGGGGATGGACTCGTCTACCACGTGCATTGTGGCCTTGTTGATGTCGGCCTTGATGTGGCTGAAGGCCGAGCGGGCCTCAGCCGTCAGGGGAAAAGTGGTGGTTTGAATACGTGTGTGGGCTTTGTCCGCATAGTTGCGGCCCACTGGGCATAGTAGGAGAACAGCCCCAGGCATCGTTTTAGGGCCTTGAGGCTGTGAGGAGGGGGAGTTCTGTGAGGGGGCACATACGGCCCACCATTCGGTCCATCATTCTCTGAAAGACTGAGACCCCGTTAGTGACGCCGAAGGGGACTCTGAGGAAGTGGAAGAGTTGGCCGGCTGCTTCAAAGGCAGTGTAGTGGCGCACTTCCGGGCGGATCGGCAGCTGGTGGTCGGCTGACTTCAGATCGACAGTTGAGAACACACGGTACTGCGCAATCTGGTTGACCATCTCCGCTATGCGGGGGAGGGGGTACACATCCAGTTGCGTGAACCGATTAATTGTCTGGGTGTAGTCCACAACCAACCGATTCTTTTCTCTGGTCTGGACGACCACCACTTGTGCTCTCCAGGGGCTGTTGCTGGCCTCGATGATCCCTTCACTCAACAGTCGCTGGACCTCCGACTTGATAAACGTCATGTCCATCGAACTGTACCGTCTGCTCGAGGTGGCGATGGGCTTACAGTCAGGAGTGAGGTTCGCAAAGAGTGAGGGGGGGGGAGACCTTGAGGGTTGCGAGGCTGCATACTGTGAAGGGTGGGGGGCTAAGGGTCCGCCGAACTGTAGGGTCAGGCTTCGGTGGTTACATTGAAAGTCCAATCTGAGCAGTAGGGGGGCGCAGAGGTGGGGGAGGACGTAGAGCTTAAAACAAGCGTACTCTGCGCCCTGATTGGCGATACAGTACACCCGGATCTGAACCGAATGGGACCCAGAGGCAAGGGAGATTGTTTGGGAGGCTGGGTAGGTGTGGAGGGAGCAGCGCCTTACCGTGTCGGGGTGGACGAAGCTCTTCGTGCTCCCGGAGTCTAAAAGGCAGGGGGTCTCGTGCCCGTTGACTCGGACGACCATCATGGAGTTCTTCAGTTGTTTTGGCTGCGACTGGTCGAGAGTGACTGCGCCCAGCTGCGGGTAGCCTGTGTGGATGGTGGAATCACAAGATGACGGCCCCATGAGTCGCACGTGTCGGGCTGAGGCGAAGATGGCGACCAAGATGGCGACCCCCATCGGTGACACGTGTTGGTCAGTGCCAGAGACGGCGGCAAAGTTGGCGGCTCCCATGAGTCGCACGTGTCGGTCGGTGTTGGGGCCGACGAGCAAGATGGCGGCCCCCATGAGTCGCACGATGCTGATGACGCATCTGACGGGGCTTCCGGGCGGGCACGCAGCCACATTGCGGGGTCTGTGGGGCTGCGAGTCCATGGGTCGGGCCTGGTGCGTTTTTGATTTCTGAGCCTTTGGTCGGCCCAGACAGACTCTGGCGAAGTGTCCCTTTTTCCCACAGTCGCTGCATGTCGCTGTGCGGGCTGGGCAACGCTGCCGAGGGTGTTGGCCCTGGCCGCAGAAGTAGCACTGTGGTTCCCCGAGCTGGACTGGCAGCCGCGCGGCACAGGCCTGTGACGTAGTCTCGACCAGCAATTCTCCTAACACCTAATTTACGGGTTTCATGAAGTGTGCCTTGAGGGTTGGGACTGCCGCCTCGTACGTGGCCGCTTTCTCGATCATTCCTGAGATTCGATGGCTCCCCCGAGCATGGAGGAGTCACAGCTTGAGGGTCTCTGTGTGAGGCGTTGTGGAGGAGTCGAGGTAGACTTCGAAGCATCAAAACCAATGTTCGAATATTGCCTTGGCATCGGACGCGCGGGCGTCGAATTCGAGCCTGTCTGGCTTTAGAGCAGCTTCCATCGTGCTGTCTATGATTAATAAATTGATATACCTTCAATTCACCAAGAGGCAGAGAGAGCGAGTAAATTATTAATCATGAACTTGCCTAGCCAGAGTCGGTTGTACAGATGAATGCCGTCCACAGGCGGCCGGTCTGTATATGGCCCAGGTGAGGGCGGAGCCAGAGGGGTTACAGTACAGTACCTTGAAGTAGCTCATATCACCACTTCCAGGTCATAGGTCATAGGTTACAGTATCGTACATGCATTAGGTGAATACATTCACCACAGAGGGCAAATGGAAGGTTGAGGACTGCTGGTCGCGTTTGGGGTGGGGGTGGATCTCGAGGCGGGGGGCGGGTGTCAACTCATCTGTGCTGTCCGGTGTAGGTCGTTGACCTTCTTGCGGCACAGGAGGTCAGTCCCCCTGGTCACGATTCCCGAGCTGACGGTCGCTGCCACTTCATCCCAGGCGGCACTGGCTGCCCTGTGGCTCACCCTCCACGACCCTCGGGGGAACAGGACAGACCTGCTGGCCTCCACCGAATCGAGGCGCCTCCCCAGGTCCACGTCTCCAAACCTTGGGGTCGGTCGTCTCAGCGCCATGGCTGTGAGCCGAGTGGGGTTGGCTGTGCAAGTGCTGTTTAAGTAATTCTTGATCTTGTAAGCAGGGGACTGGCGAGCGCGGTGTCGTTGAATCGGCACTTAGAAATCTTTCCGGAGAATCCCGCCCATTATCTAAAATTCTATTACAGCATCATACAATCCCAAAGAATTTGACCCGCCTTTCTTAAAACTATATTTAATTAATTAGCTTTATTCTTGTTTAATATTCCTGAATCACTTTTGTTCTACCAGACGTAAGTGACTTCACTATTGTAATATAATTTGCTTGGGGACAATCTCTGCTGGCCTGTGGCAGGTTTTGACATGATCCTCTCTTTCATACCTATAACCACATTAAAACTAAGTCCATTATGTTTTCTCATGGCATATTTCCCACTTTTCATCTTCTAAAAGTAACAGATTTCAACTCATTCACCCAATGACTCCTTGAAAAGATTTTCACTACATTCCAAAAATGCATTGCTATGCTCCATCTGTCTTGCTTCATCTGCACGCCATCACTATCTTATTACTCCAGTATGCCCTCTCATACATGTTGTTATGCTAATGTTATTCACTGCTCTGCCCACCAGTTGTTTCCCCCGCCATTAATTCCTTAAATAAATTATTTATTGCATTTTCTTGAGCTGACATTCGCATTTATATTTTATGAATCCACTCTACGTTTTGATTAGTTTGCTGTGGCAGTACATTATTTTTGCCCATGGGGATGATGCAGGCTTACGTTTGAAGCATTTTTATCATCCCTCGGGTTCAATTGCTCCTGAAGGTTAGGTCCTAGACCTGGCATGTCATTGGGTCAGCTGGAGTGCTGGAAGTGGATTATTTCCTCTCCAAAACCATTGTCATCTTCAGGAACATTATTTGAATTGTACACTTCCAGTGGAAATGGTGACGCCATTGCAATAAGAACCAGGCACCGTCCCTCGCTCCGTTCCCCAGCAACCATACTCCTTGTCAAGGCCTGCCTCCCAGGCCCCAGTGACTCCAGACCCCCTTTACCTTGCTGTGACAGTGATGTCCACCTCTGCTTCTCTGGGCAGGGTGCAACCACATCAGTGATCAAGACTTCTAGTAGAGTTACTGAATCTGAAGAGCTGCCGGACTCTGATTGGTCAACAACTCCTGGAGGTAGGATCTCATCCCTGAAAGGGATGTGAGACACAACGTCACCTCATTAGGTATTTGAAGGACATAAAACATGGTTTTGGCTCCCCCAAATGTCCAAGGCAGGGATGTCCCCTGTTTTCCAGCCCGTACTCGGGGACACAACTACCCTACGCAAATCCCAACCATCTACCCTTTCAAACCATTCAATAATATTAACAGCCTCTATCAGCACACGATTTGGCTTTCTAGCTCTTTCCACAGCAGGTTTATCATTTTCTGAGGAGTATATTCTCTCAGTTTTAGTAGTATTCTTGTAAATCTTTTTATTTGTACCTTTGCCGGTCCCTCTGGGCTCTTTATAGAATATGGAGACCACTGTCCTCAATACTTCAATTGTGGCCTAACCAAGTTCCTATACATGCTTAACGTGATTTCTCTGCTCTTTTTAAAATTCTTTCCCTCTGGAAAAGAATCCCAATGCTTGGTTTGCTTTTTCTCTGATTTTATATAACACGTGTCACTATGTGTATCTGTACGTCAGATTCCTTTGCTGCTCTCCTCCATTTAAATTCTCATTATCCAACCAGTTGAAGTCTCTTTATTTTTCCGACCGAAATATACCACTCTGCACTTAGTTTGCTATCCTTCCTGCTCCACATACACAGACTCCAAATGCTCTGTCATAGTACATGACTCCACGATTTGTTATTTTTAACAAACATTTTATTAAAGCATTTATGGTTTTATAACAACAAAAGATACAAATACAAATGTAAACATAATTCAGTGGGTAACATGCTCATCCATCTCCCACTGGATTTGCCACATTATCAAAGGCCTTTGCAAATCCAAATATATTGGGCGGGATTCTCTGATGCTGAGGTTAAGTGTTGACACCGTCGTAAATGTCGTCGCGTTTCCCAACGGCGTCAACATGGCCTCAGGTTCAGCAATTCTGGCCCCTACAGGGGGCCAGCACGGCACTGAAGCGACCCACGCTGAACCCGACGTCAGATGGACGCCGCGGGACCGGGCATGCGTGGTAGGACAGCGCGATTTCCACGCATGCGCAGTGTCTCCCTACTCCGTGCTGACCCCGACGCGACATGGTGTAGGGCTACAGGGGCCGGCACGGAACAAAGGAGGCCCCCAGCCCGAGAGGCCGGCCCGCCGATCGATGGGCCCTGATCACAGGCCAGGCCACAGTGGAGGCCCCACCCCCCCGGGTCGGACCCCCCCCCCCCCCCATAGGCCACTCCCGGACCACTCCACGCTGAGGTCCCGCTAGGTAAGACTAGGTTAGAACAGCGCCGGCGGATTTGGGTTTTTTGGTACGGCCGCTTGGCCCATCCCGGGCGGAGAATCACCAGGGGGGGACCCGGTGGAGCGGGCCCCAATCGGCGCCACGCCGACCATGCCAGTGCCAATGGCACCGATTCTATCGCATCCCGGCATCCGGGCGGCGTGGCGCAATTCGCGCCGGTCGTGCCGATTCTCCGGCCCGGCCCTGAGCTGAGATAATCCAGCCCATTATATCTACTGAATTAACTTTGTCTTCTAAAAGTTATCCCATAAGACTCGACAGAACTAATGAATTCACCAATTAGAGTTTCACTCTGGGCCAACCTTTACTCCTCAGTCACCCCCACCTCCCGTACCCTCCACCTCGACCCATGAGAGGAACTATCAGTCAGTCCTGCAGCTACCAGTCAACATTAAACAAGGCCAACTTGCGGCCATAACACACTCTGAGCAGCCTTAAGTAGGTGACAGTGAGGCTACCTCATCTCAGGGGGATGAGATCCCACCCTTTAGAACTACCGGCCAATCTGAATGGTTGGCAGTAGGCTCAGCAGCACCAAAGGCAAGCAGTGGGCATTGCTGGGACTGAGATAGGCCCCAGGAGGCCCCCAACATGAATCCCAGAGAGAGAGGTAAGTTGGTATTGGATGGAGAGGGATCGGGAACTGAGATAGGGTTGGAAGGGTCGGTTTTGGTGACCAGGTAGAAAGTAACAAAGAGGTTTGAGCATCTTGAGGGCCCCCAAGACGACAGAGGGAATTCTCCTGAAGGATGTATAGTCCATTGTGGACTCCTAAAATCCACCCCTCTGTCTCCCACACTCTCTACATGTCTGCTTAATCAGCCATTAAGCAGATTTAAGCGAACTTTGGGGAAGGAGGGGAAAGAGTTAAATTGTTTTTATTGCTTTTTTTTAAAATGATAAGCTGGTAATGCAAATGCTGAATAGTACATGGGGATTAGGGTAAAGTGTTGAGAATATGAAGCCCAGTATTCTGTGAAGAAAATTGAATCCTTCAGTTTTTGGATCTAGTGCATAAATACTCCTGAAGCCTATGAATAATTACTCTGAAAAGACATCAAAGTTTCCCTGCTGTTTGCTCACATTATAACACAGGTCTTTGGAGCCCAGTATTTTGTGTATTATAATGAGGCACACACTGCACATGTATACATGTATAAAATACATATAATAAAGCAGAACATGAAATGAAAATCACTTAGTGTCACAAGTAAGCTTCAAATTAAGTTACTGTGAAAAGCCCCTAGTCACCACATTCCGGCACCTGTTTGGGAATTGAACCGTGCTGCTGGCCTGCTTTCAAAGCCAGCGATTTAGCCATGTGCTAAACTAGCTCCTGAAGGTGTTTGGGGGTAAAGACTTGTGAGTCTATAATGTAGTATTTAAACTGGCCACCTTATAAGGAGGAGGAAGTGGATTGTTTTAATATTTTATTTTTAAAAATTATTGCATTGCGCATTTTCAATGTAATCTTCTAATTCTGTGTCTAAAATTTATATGCCTGGTGTTGCAACTATTTTTATATGTTAACCAGTTAGTGTGGGAAGGAATTAACCATACTAACTCAACTAAAAGATTTTGGTTCCTTGGGAGACAATAGGGGGAATTTTCCCATCCCACCCACACTGGGTTTGGTAGGGGACCGGAGCGGAGAATCTAGCAGAAGTCAAAAACCCGGAAACCCACCGACCGACCCCTGAAAGAGATGTTGCGAGACAGATTGGTGTGCCGCATAAACATTGTGGCAACTCAACAAAAGTTGCTGGCGGAGCCCAAACTGGATCTAAAAAAAGCCATTGAGATAGCCCTTCCACTGGAGAACGCACAAAACGGAGCTCAGGAGCTACAAGGGGCATCAGACAGTAATGTCCTCTGGCTACAGGGAGGGATCTCGTGTAAAATTGACCACTCCTCAACTAAAGGTGCCTGTGTGAATAGTCCATCACCAAATCGGAGCTCAGCTTGCATCCCCTGGAGCCAAGAAAATATTATGATGGTCCTCAGGATGCTCGGGAACCTGCTCCAGAAGGTTGCAGAAGTCAGGCGATGGACTATTGTAAGTACTACAAAAGGGCACAGACAAGGAAAAGCTATAGGAATAGGCAAAATGCATGCTATTCAGGGAAGAAGCGACGGACAGGAGAGGCCTATACCATGCAGGTATACTCACTCCCAGAAGCAGAGACAATGCAACTAAACCATATCATCATGACCAAGGTCACCCCAATAATGATAGAACTGCTGGTAAATGGTCACCCATTGGAAATGGAGGTGGATACAGAGGCTGCCGTCCCTGTCATTGGAGAGCAGACATTTGAGCGCCTCCAAACTGGTACCAACCTTTGAGTTTAGAAAACCTGAGTGCCAGACTAGCCACCTACACAGGGGAATATTTCGGATTAAGAGCACCACAATGACCCGAGTGACTTACAAGCAGCAATCAGCCCGACTCCCACTCATCGTGACCAAGAGGCAGTGACCAAGTCTTATGAGGGGAGATTGACTCCAGTGGGTCAGGCTGAACTGGCTAGAACATTTCAGGCTGGGCACGGGAGAGCTGTATGAAATCATCAGCAAATACCTTGAAGTCTTCCAGGAGGGCCTTGGGCAAGTAAAAGGACCCAGAGCCAAAATGTATGTTGACCCAATGCTATGCCTAAATATTTTAGAGCAAGACCAATTCCATATTCCCTGTTGGAGAAAGTAGAGACCAAGCTGGTGTGCCTGTAAAATCTAGGTGTAGTAAGACCCATATAATTCACAGAGTGGGCAATTCCCGTCGTCCTTGTCCTTAAGATGGACACATAGGTCAGCCTCTCCAGGGATTACAAGCTCACGGTCAATTGAGTGACCAAACTGAATAGGTAACCCAGGCCATAAATACATAAATAGCTGCATGCCAAGCTAGCAGGTGACCAGATATTCAATAAGTTAGATATGAGCCAGGCAGCACGGTGATGCAGTGGGTTAGCCCTGCTGCCTCATGGCGCCGAGTTCCCAGATTCGATCCCGGCTCTGGGTCACTGTCCGTGTGGAATTTGCACATTCTCCCCCTGTTTTCGTGAGTTTCACCCCCACAACCGAAAGATGTGTAAGCTAGGTTGATTGGCCATGGTAAATTGCCCCTTAATTGGAAATAATGAATTGGGTACTCTAAACTTATTTTTTAAAAGTTAGATATGAGCCACCCCTATCTTCAACTCGAATGAGACAAGCCTTCCTGGAAATACGTTGCGATCAACACGCACAAGGGCTTGGGGTCTCATCAGTATGTGCCACATTCCAACGAATCATAGAGAACATACTCCAAGAGTTACCTAAATTGGCTGTACTAAGATGACATTTTGGTCAGAGGGACTTCAGTACGAGAGCACCTGGAAAACCTGGAAGAAGTCTTGCAGCGATTTTCAAAAGCTGGGGTATATCTGAAAAGGGAAAATTGTATTTTCCAAGTGAGAGAAGTGACCTATTTAGGCTATTGGGTAAATAAAAAAGAGCTACATCCAGTGAAGGACAAGATGAGGGCCATCAGGGAAGCACCAACTCCAAGAAACACCATGGCTGGGATTCTCCGACCCGGTGCTGGATCGGAGAATCTCCGTTTTCGCTCCCCGCCCCAACGCCGACTTCACCATTCTCTGGCGCCGTTCTTCGGGTGCCCGCGGGATCGCCTCCACGCCGGTTGGGGGCACAGTGGCCTGGCCCGCGATCGGGGCCGACCGTTCGGCGGGCGGGCTGGTTCCGTGGGGACCTACTTTACTCCACGCCAGGCCCCTGTAGAGCTCCGCCATATTGCCCGGGGTCCGGCGCAGAGAAGGAAACCCCTGAGCATGCACGGAAATACGCCAGCCGTTCCACGCATGCGTGGTCTCGCGCGGGCCATTCCGCGCCGGCTGGAGCTGCGGGGGCCACTCCCGCGCCGACCTAGCCCCCTAGAAAGGTGAGAATTCCTCACTTTCGGGGGCTGTTGATGCCGGAGTCGCTGGCGCCGGTTTTTACGCCGGCGTAGGCACATAGTCCCATTATTAGAGAATCCCGCCCCATGGAATTGATATCCTACTCAATTATTATTGCCATCGCTGTAAAGATGGGACAGAACGGCCCATCGATACGTATCCAGGACCCTTTTGGATACCAAGTGGAGGTATTCTCAAATCGAGAAGAAGGGCTTGGCAGTCGTGTTTGATGTAAAATAAATTCACCAGTACATCTATGGCAGGGGTTTCACAATAGTGACCGACCACAAGCTTTTATTGGGATTAATAAGGGGATCAGGGGTTATGGGGAAAAGGCAGGAGAATGTGGATGAGAAAAATATCAGCCATGATTGAATGGCGGAGCAGACTCGATGGGCCGAGTGGCCTAATTCTGCTCCTATGTCTTATGGTCTTCTGGTTTTATGGGATTATTTATGGAGTATAAGGCGATTTCCCCCTATTATTCCACCCGCATACAGCATTGGGCCCTTTTACTTGCAACTCATGAATACCTTTTAGAGGACTGCCCTGGAACGCAAATACCTAATGCTGATTCCTTGTGTCGCCTCCCGCTGCCCACAAATCGGCTCCCTTACTGGCGTTGGAAGAGGTCCAGAGGACACTGTAAGATTTTAGAAAGTTTGCCAGTGTCTGCAAAGCACATCAAGACCTGGACACAAAAGGATCCAACACGGTCAGAATTGAAACATATGATCCTGAGGACAACCCTCAAATGATAACCAAGAAAACTGAACTCAGAGCTGAGGACAGTACCATTCTTTGGGGTCCCAGGTAGTTTTCCCCCGCCCAGGGTGAGGCCCAATACTAATGGGACCACATAATGGACACCCTGGGATATCTAAAAGAAAAATGCTCACAAGGACTTTGGTGGACTGCTGTCGACTCAGATATCACGGACTTGGTGAAGCAGTGCAAATCATGCCAGGAGAATCAGAAACTCACTGCTTCAACTTCCCTACACCATGGGAGTGGCCAGGCAGGCCATGGGTGCGAGTACACGTGGACTTTGCCGGTCCTTTTATGAATTCCATGTTTTTGATCCTGGTAAATGTACACTCCAAATGGTTGGAGATACACCGCATGGGCTCCATGACCTCCTGCGCTACAATCGAGAAATTGTGACAGAGTTTTGCACGCATGACATACTGGATGTCCTGGTTTCTGACCATTCACCAGTGATAAGTTCTAAAGCATCATGCAATCCAATGGCAGCATTCATATCAGAATAGCAGCTTATCACGGTAGCACAGTGGTTGGCACAGTTGCTTCACAGCGCCAAGGTCCCAAGTTCGAACCCGGCTTGGGTCAACTGTTTGTGCGGAGTCTTCACGTTCTCCCTGTGTCTACGTGAGTTTCCTCTGGGTGCTCCAGTTTCCTCCCACAAGTCCCGAAAGATGTGCTTGTTTGGTGAATTGGACATTCTGAATTCTCCTTCAGTGTACCCGGACAGGCACCATTGTGTGGGGACTAGGGGATTTTCACAGTAACTTCATTGCAGTGTTGATGTAAGCCTACTTGTGACACTAATAATAAAGATTAAGAAAGATTAAGATCAAATGGGCTGGCAGAACGGGCAGTGCAGATTTTGAAAATCTGCATGAAAAAGCAACTGGCAATATCCATAGAAACAAAATTGGCACAATTTGTGTTTGATTATAGGACCACTCCCCATACTACAAAAGGAATCACCTGAGTGGAACTGTTAATGGGGTGGAGGATTCAGACGAGGCTGAGCCTACTATTCTCAAACCTGACTCTGCGAGGGCTGAAGGAATATTCAAGCCGGCTGATCGGGTCTATGTGAGGAACTTCGGAGATGGTTACAGCTGAGTCCTTGTAGCCATAATGGAAAAAATAGGGCCAATATCCTACAAAATGAAGGTCCAGTATAAGGTTCTGAGGAAACACCTCGGCCATCGCAGAACTAGGTAGTCCGTCCCCGTACAAGTGTCACTACCAGCCACAGAAGTGGCCACCACTAGTGCAGGGCAACAACCCAAAGAGAACCCTGTGCCCTTCTCCCCTGATAATGAGGACTCAGGTTTCAACATGGAAGCAGAGGAAGTAGATGTTCCGACTGTAGCAGACACCCAGGAGGAATCTGCGTTGATAACTCTTTGGCACTCCCTCCAGAAGCGAAAGTCTCCAATTCGATTCACACCTCCTGATATATTTCCACCCTTGATGGACCTCAGGTTGATAGCAAAGAGGTGGGAGAGACCTCCTCGCCGCAGGAGTACTGAGGGAGAAACGGACTTGAGGGGGGAGGGATGTTATGGTGGCTATGAAGGATACGGGGGATGGTCAATAGCTCTCTTCTTGTACTTCATGGACTATGATTTCCCTTATTAAAAGGGAAATAGCTTGCCCAATAGGAAATGTATGGCGGGAGCTTAAAACTCGCTGCTCCCACCTGGACTGGCTTCTCCATAGGTCCCCGACTTGGATGTGTGTGTTTCGTTATTGCAATAAAGGGATTTGTTGTTGGAAGACTGGCCTTGAGTGAAGTTATTACATCACTGAAGACATTTCAACTACATGCATGCCTGAGACCAGTCAGAGGCTGGCCCAGTGATTCAGTGTCGTCTCCCTGCAAAGTCCCTTCCAGGCTGTCAGGAACAGCAGGAGGTGCTCTTTTCCACAGATGGCAACAAAAGAACTTCACACCTGACCAAAGGGGCCTGGCGTGAGACTGCCGGGGGGCATGAGAAATGTGGTGTCCACCAACAAAAGATGAACAACCTGCTCCGATCCACCAGGGTAAGTTGTATGTTACCAAAGAGTCTCTTGTGGGGTCATCAAGTAATGCACACCTGCTAGCGAGCAGATAGGTGAAGCTGGTGAAAGTTGGCAAGTGAGATCAAAGATTGTGATGGTTAGGCTTCTGTGAGGAAGTGTGATGGGATGCAGGCAGACAAAGGGGTTGGGTGTCCCTAAATCTGCATGTTGTCAGGCAGAATAAGCAGACCCACAACATGAGATAGAGGTCAAGGACCACGGGGGGAGAGCTGGATCTGAGGCTGCTCACCCCTGCAGAGGAAGAGGCAATTCAGATTGCAGGAAAAGAGGGCAGCCGAGAAATCACAGCTGGTGAGGCTGGACTGGCCACGTGTAACTGTGAGAATGCATCCAACCTGGAGCTGGCATTTGGGCAGGCAGGAGACACACAGGGAAAGGTGAAGTGCTTATAAACTGTGCTGATCCTTAATGTGTTTTGTTTTGCTCTCCACTACTGGCAATGGCCAGCTCAGGCCACAGCCACGGCCGGAGCCTGAATATTCCACCTCTGTGAAGGATGTTCTTATGTTCTTATGACACTACTGACCCAGAGGATGCACCGTCACCTACCCCTTCCACAACCTCCACCAGCACAGTTAGACCACAGTGCATGCAGAGGGGTTGCATTTAGAATCAGGAGCACAATTTGCTGAGAATATTGTACACACATCCCAGCAGTTAATGGAGGATCTGAGAGCCGCGGTTCTTGACGAGCCTTCCACTGAAAATAGGCTTTTGGTCAAAGCCACAATAAACCTGTTGGATAGGGCGGCACAGTGGCGCAATGGGGCTGGTTTAGCTCACTAGGCTAACTCGCTGGCTTTTAAAGCAGACCAAGCTGGCCAGCAGCACGGTTCAATTCCCGTACCAGCCTCCCCGGACAGGCGACTAGGGGCTTTTCACAGTAACTTCATTGAAGCTTACTCGTGACAATAAGCGATTTTCATTTCATGACACCGAAGACCCGGTTTCAATCCTGGCCCCAGGTCACTGCCCATGTATTAATTATATCTTGTGATATATCAAACATATCTTGTGTTGCCCTATTATGTATTCTCATGTATTTTCTTGTATTTTCTTGAATTTTGTTTAATTCCCTTTTCTTCCATGTACTGAATGCTCTGTTGAGCTGCTTGCAGAAAAATACTTTTCACTGTACCTCGGTACACGTGACAATAAACAAATCCAATCCAATCCAATCCAATTACGACGAGACGAGAGTAGAGAGTAATCGAGGCTTTATTAAGCAGAGATGTGTTGCCTCCTGCAGCTGCTGCTAGAAATGGTTGCAGCTCGGTGAGCACACGCATTTATACTCCGCCTACTGGGTGGAACCAGCAGGCAGGGATCTACCCCCGTACCTGTAGTACGGGAGCCTTACCGTATTACCTCAAATGCACGTATTATACAAACAGTGGTGACTACCACATGGAGTTTGCACATTCTCCCCATGTCTGCGTGGGTCTCACCCCCACAACCCAAAGATGTGCAGGTTAGGTGAATTGGCCGCTCTAAATTGCCCCTAATTGGAAATATTTTTTAAAAATAAGCCATGCAGCAAAAGTTAGTTGCACATAGAGCAGAGATGCAAGTGGCCATGAGTAGCTTTGCACAGGAGATGGAGGAGTCCATGCAAGCCATGAGCTCTGCCATGACTCAAAGCTCATGGTTTCCTCCATGGAAAAGTTGGCAACCGCCTGTGGAAAGCCACATCTAACATAGACCCCAAATGCCCTCTGATCTGCATTCTGTTGCTCGAGCCATAGGTTCTATCCAGCAGTGGCAAGAGGAGAACAAGGCACCATGTCTTTCCTCTGGGTGACTCTTCTACTCAAGGGAGTCAGGGAGGTGCCATCACACACACAGAAGGAACTGAAACAAGTGTCTGCTGCCCTGGGAGCTTTCTCTCAGGATTTGTCCAGGATGATCGGATTCTCCTCAGCACCTTTGCCATTGACCACACCATCTCGAGAAGGTGAGACCGAGGAGGATGCCTTTGCACCAGTATGGGAGACACCCTGGTAGATCGGAGCCCTCAAGGCCTCAAACCTTCAGAGGTTGGGAAACCAAGACTTCGGCTCCCACCTAATTACGTCACCCCACCCGTCATGTTTCCCACTCTTACAGGCCCTGTCAAATACCACCCTTGGTTGATATGGTTTTTCTTATTAGTCTGTGCCTATGAGTCATTTCTTCTTTTCTTCTGTAAATGGAAGTGAGTTCTGGTTTAACCTTTCATCATTTCATCTCTGATTTCTGTGAAAATCCTCTGATCCATAATTTTCTTTTTCTTGTCCCTTTCATGTGCTGTGTCGCTCACTGAGGCTCCTTTCTTGTCTCTCCTGGGTGCCTGCTTCTATTATTTGTAAAGAAGCATTTTTAATTTTGTAACTGCTTTAGTTCATAAAATATTTGGATGCGTTTTTTCTTCCCTCTGAATGAAAGTTTTAAAAAGTGTTCATTTCCATTGTTTCTGTACCTCAGGAAGAAAACGATGATTGGGAAAGGTCTCATTTTGATCTAATTTTCATGCCATTGAATTAATATTCTTAGACGACACAAACTATTTGCAGTTGGATAGAATGAGATCTGCACAATCTTGTTCTGCATGTTTGCTCCCATCCAACAGATTTCAATAAATGCATTTTACTACATGTGAAATCGTGTCTTTTTCTGTGTTGTGTCCAGCACATCAGCTTTAATAATAAATAATTCCTGCTTATGTCAACCTTATTTGCAGATTTCCTCTTAAATAGCTTGAGTACTGCATTCAGCTTCCAATGTTCCATTGTAAAATGAGTTTGCCTGAACAGAAAAGCTTATCTATCTAGTGTTTGTGATTTTAATGACTTGTTGCAGTAGTTTATCTTTCAGTCCAGCACCTGTTTGCAATTGATAAGACTGTTGCCTAGTGTTCGTTAGAAACACTAGGCAACTCCTCAGCCTTACCAAAGAACATCCCTCCAATCAATGATTGCTGCAACTATTAAACTGTGAAGATTTTGCATAAACAAATTGTTAGTCTCAATTACTAGATCATCTGTGCAACATAACTGAGATATACAGTTCAAATGAACATTTAAAGGGTTTTTTCAACCCTGTTGAAAGAGGCTCTTTATTGTGAATTTGCAAAAAATTTATTTTACAGGTTGTGAGCTTTGCTGGCTAGAGCAACATTTTTATCGCCCATCCCCAGTTGCCCTTGGGAAGGTGGTGGTGAGCTGTCTTCTTGAACAGCTGCAGTTCCTAAGGTGTACGTACATCCACAGTGCTGTTTGGGAGGGAGATTCCAAGATTTTGCCCAAGTGAAGTGATATATTTCCAAGCTGGAGAGTGACCTGGAAGGGAATGTCCAGGTGGTGGTGTTTCCAGGTATCTGCTGCTCTTGTCTTTCTAGATAGTAGTGGTTGTGGGTTTGGAAGGTGCTGCCTCAGGAACCTTGGTGAGTTCCTGCAGTGCATCTTTTTTTTATATAAATGTTTTTATTCTCCATTTTCACATTTTCCTTCAAAATTTACACCCCACCCACAAACAGTAAACGGTAACAAATACAAAATCAACCCCCTTAACAATAACAACAATCCCATCCTCCCACCACCCCAAACAACGGCCCACCTGTCAATATATGCATCCAATAAAACAAACCCTCCCACCATGGAAACAAAAAACAAAGGAGAAAAAGAAAAAGGAGTCCGGGACTACCCATGGTCACCATAGACTCCACTCCACCCCCCCCCCCCCCCCCCCCCCCCCCCAACCACCACCACCACCACCACCATACACACTCAACGGCATCCAACCTCTGAAAGAGTACTGTACGTGATACGCAAGAGTTGTCAACCCCTTTCCCCCTTGTCCGGCCCTAGGAAGGCCCCAAAATCCCCTTTTAGCACACACACCCCGCATATCCACCTACACCCCAAAGAGCCCTCACTTCGAGTGAAAGTCCCATCACTTCCCTTGTCCAAATATATACAACATTGGCTCCTTTAGCCCATACACCCGCACGCAGTGAAACAAAAAAGAAGAAAATACAGTCCTGAGGTTACATCGGCATTTCTCAGTTCTGCCACAGTCCTTCTGCCTTTGCAAACTCCTTCGCTGCTTCCGCCGTTCCAAAATAAAAGTCCTTGAGCTTGTAAGTCACCCTCAGCTTCGCTGGATATGCAATGCCGCACTGCACCCTGGCTAATGTACAGTGCCCTCTTCACCGGTTGAAAGCAGCCCGTGTCCTCGCCAGCTCCACCGTCAAGTCCTGGTATACACGTATACCAGCTCCAGCCCACTGCACCACCCGCTTCTGCTTGGCCCAGCACAGTACCTTCTCCTTCACACTGTACCTACGGAAGCACAGAGTCACTACCCTTGGCGGCTCACCCGCCTTTGGTACAGGCCTCCACGACCGATGAGCATGATCCAGTTCATATCGGGAGGGGTCCTCCCCCTCCCCCAATAGTTTCGCCAGTATAGCGGCAAAATATTCAGTCGGCCTCAGCCCTTCAACTCCTTCGGGCAGCCCCACAATCCTCAAATTCTGTCGCCTGGATCTGTTTTCCAGGTCTTCCATTTTTCCTCGCAGATCCTTGTTAACTCCATCACCTTCCGCATTTCCTTCCCCATTGAGGTAAGTTGATCACCGTGCTGCAATAATGTCTCCTCCACTTCCTTCAGCACCTCACCTTGCGTCCGCACCTCCGCCACTGCGTTCGCCACCGCCATCATCACCGGGGAAATCGCCTCCTCCACCAGCGCACTCAAAACCTCCCTCATCTCCTTCCTCATTGTCTCCATGTATTTTGTAAACTGCCTTTCGAATTCCGCAGCCATTACCTTTGTTATTTCTTCAGCCGTAAGCAATGCGGCCTCCCCTGGTGCTCCAGCCTCCGTTTTCCTTGGTGACCCCGCGGTGACCTTTCCACTCCCCGACGGACCTGCAGCTGTTTTTTTTAACGGTCGTTTTTTTGCTGATCTTTGACATTTTCTTTTACTGTGCCTTCACTGTGCCTCCTCTGTGCCTTCTCCCTGCCTTTGGTGCCTCAGTGGACCCTGGGACCGGGCATAAAGCCCCAAAAATGCCGTTCCCGAACGAGAGCCCTCCATTGCACGGCTGCCTCCCGCCCGCCGTCACCGGAAGCCCGTGCATCTTTTTTTTTTTACAAATTTTGCATACTCAATTCATTTTTTCCAATTAAGGGGCAATTTAACGTGGCCAATCCACCTACCGTGCACATCTTTGGGTTGTGGGGGTGAAACCCACGCAAACACGGGGAGAATGTGCAAACTCCACACGGATAGTGACCCAGAGCCGGGATCGAACCTGGGACCTCAGCGCCGTGAGGTAGCAATGCTAATCACTGCACCACCGTGCTGCCACTCTGCAGTGCATCTTATCGATGGTACACATGGCTGCCACTTTTCACAGGTGGTGGAGGGAGTGAATGTTTGTGGAAGAGGTAGCAATCAAGCGGGCTGTTTTGTCCAGGATGCCATCAAGCTTCTTGAGTGTTGTTGGGGCTGCATTCATCCAGACAAGTGGGGAATATTCCATTACACTCTTGACTTGTATCTTGTAGATGATGGGCAGGCATTGGGGAGTCAGGAGGTGAGTTATTCACTGCAGTATTTTAGCCTTTAACCTGCCCTGGTAGCCACAGTATTAATATGGTTAGTCCAGTTCAGTTTCTGGTCAATGGTAACCCCCAGAATGCTGATTGTGGGGGATTCAGTGATGGTAATGCCATTGAATGTCAAGGGGTGGTGGTTAGATCCTCTTTTGTTGGAGATGGTCATTGCCTGGCATTTGTGTGGCGCAAATGTTACCTGCCACCTGTCAGCCAAGAATAGATATTGTCCAGGTCTTGCTGCATTTGGACATGGACTGCTTCATTATCTGAGGAGTCATGAATGGTGCTGAACATTGTGCAGTCATCAGCGAACATTCCCACTCTGACCTTATGATAGGAGGAAGGTCATTGATGATGTAGCTGAAGATGATTATGCCTAGGATACTACGCTGAGGAACTTATGCACTGAAGCTCAAATCATTGACCTCTAGCCACCACAACCACTGCTGTCGCACAGCGCCAGGGACCCAGGTTCAATTCTGACCTCGAATGACTGTCTCCCCATATCTGTCTGGGTTTCCTCCGGGTGCTCTGGTTTCCTCCCACAGTCACAAAGATGTGCAGGTTAGGTGAATTGGCCATGATAAATTGCCTCTTAGGGTGGGATTGCTGGGATAGCGCGGGAAATTGGGTCTAAGTAGGGTGCTCTTTTGAAGGATCAGTGCAGACTCGATGGGCTGAAAGCATTGTAGGGATTCTGTGATCTTCTTTTGTGTCAGGAAGTCTCAAACTATTGGAGGGTTTTCCCCCTGATTTCCATTGACTCCAGTTTTGCTAGGGCTCCTTGATGACATGCTGATGCCTCGATTTCAAGGGTAGTCACTCTCACCTCACTTTTGTCCGTGTTTGAACCAAGGCTATAATGAAGTCAGGATCTGAGTGACCCAGGTGGAACCCAAACTGAGAATTTGTGAGCAGGTTATTGCTGAGTAAGTGCAGCTTGATAGCACTTCAATGACCCCTTCCATCACTTTGCTGATGATGGAGATTGGACTGATAGGATGGTAAATGGCTGGGTTAGATTTGCCCTGTTTCTTGTGTACAGGACATAACTGGGCAATTATCCACATTGCTGGGTAGATGCCAGTGTTGTAGCTGTACTGGAACAGCTTGGCTAAGGGCACGGCAAGTTCTGGAGCACAAGACTTCATTACTATAGCCGGTACAAGTCATAGTACTATTGAAATTTTATGTGTGTGCTCTCAGTCTTCTTTGCAGTACTAGCATTGTTGATATTTAGACATTGCTATTTCTATGATTCTTTGCTTTGCTTCTAGGATTCTTTGAACTTCATTCTCACAGAAAAGGAAATACTTTTGAAAGCAAAGTTTAACTTTGGATGAGTTCCACACTATTAATGGAGCACCATGACAAACATGTGCAACATTGGCCTGAGGCAAAAAATTAAGAATTTGAATGTGTTTTTTTTGGATGAAGAACAGAATGGCTGCTGAGGTTTCATAACGCAGGGGGTTTAAATAAATATTGGAAATTTCCATTTAACCAATAAAATACCATGGACAGTGATGTGCCATCAATTGTACGCGAGGCGAGTGCTTTACCAAAGTCAGGCTTTAATAGACTAGAACACAGCTCTGTGATCGTCTACAATGGAAAGGACGATCGTCAGGCGTCTGACCATTTATACCTCGTTAATGGAGGCGTGGTTAATTCAGCCTCTCGGCCAATCGGTCGAGCGGCACATGACCGACCAGGGCCAATGGTAAGCCGACGTTCTGGCCCAATGGCAGACAGGTATGCAGATCATATCACCACAGACAGTAGTAGCTCAGGTGTGCAACCAAGCCACATGAACCAAGATTAAAGATTTGGGCTGAAATTCTCCGTTTGTTGGGATTCACTTTTCCCACTGGCAGCGCACTATTGTCAGCAGTTTTCCCAGCGGTGTGGCGTGGTTTCAATGGGAAATCCCATTGACAAGTGCAGGAGGATAGAATCCCGCTGCCAGCGAATGGTGTGCTGCCGAGAAACATGCGGCTGGTGGAATAGAGAACCCCGCCCTTGTTCTCCACTCTGTTCTATTATCCAAAGTCATTTGGGGCAAGGAAAGGATATAATTAGCCTCAGAAACTCTAAGTTTAGAAAAAAAATTACGAACATTTTTGCTCCTGATTACAATCACTAACGCTGGAAAGTGCATGTCGCGTTATAGCTAAGAACAGAATTGAGCTTGATTGTCCGCATAGTTGAATAATGTTCTGAACACGCGTTCCCTCAATGAAAACTTGCCAACAATTAAACAATGGAAACCTATGAGCCAGTGTCTTCAGGGAGGAGAGGGTGGCCACAAGAAAGGTTCGTTTTTAAATGCATAATTCCATTGTCATTGATAGCTGGGATTTTGGCTGGTGTAGACAGAGCTATATTTATATTTTGATTTATAATCCATATCTCAGATTCACAGCATTTAGGATTTGGTTTCTTTGGATCACATTTAATCCCCACAATCACCTGAAGGGGGTTGGTTGGAATGAGCCCACGTGAATAAGGGAATGATGGGCAACACACAGCACGCAGGGAAATAGTGGATGTGTCCATGCACATTTCCACACAGAATGGAAAATGTTGCCTCAGGGCAACATTTCAAGGTAGAGATCAAACACCTGCACTCTTTGGAGGGAAATCAAAATTTACCACAAATATTTAAGTTAGCACACCAACAACTAAATGCTGATTATTATCAGCATTCAGGGAAAGTGATTAAATGTGAAATATTTAAATCAGATTTATATAACTGTGTCAGTTCCGAAGTTATAAGGCAAATACTGTAATTAAGCAGGACTGTATTATTAACAAAACATTAGTTCCCTATGTGATTTTGAAACATGAAAAGGTAAATTATTAATAGAGACTCAGAGAATAGAACAGGAGGCTCGACAGTACAGGAAGAGCTGCCTAACATGGACATAAAATGCTGAGATTTCAGTAACCTGAGATCCTACTCACTTCCGACTTTTACCAGAACGTGTTTGGCAACATGTTTGGAGCTGTTGGGTCTGTAATTTAAACATCTAAAGTGCCATTCATTCTGCCTCTAGCCTTCGTGCGTCCTGGCTTTAAAAGTCAGTGCACAAATTTCCCAAGCTCTGGAACCCGCCAAGATTAACCAGGCAGAGGAACGGCAGGGAACCATTGATCAATGAGACTGGCTGGCTGGAAAACCTTTAAAGAGTAAAACTGCAGTGTTGCTTTCCTACCCATGTGAAAGATTTTTGCCCCACGTCACTTTGTTTGAAAGCCTGCATTTTGGAAGTCATTTCACCCATCTTGGACTGTGCCCACTTTTCTCTGCACTTCCCTGCTGTCAGTCATCATGCAGCCCTGATGAGGAACAAGGGGAGCAACAATACCAATGTGAACAACAAGAGCGGCAACTGGAGTAACAGCAGCTACCTTCTCCTCAGCCGTGTGTCACTCTACAGGACAGAGGGAATAGACACGGCAATTCAGCTCGAAGGAGGTGATACTCCCAGCACACGTTCTGTGACATGATGGCACAACAGTACCTCAGGCAGCTCCAGCGTCATGGCAGGTCATTTGCAGCCTCCTGGAACAAGAGCTCCTCCCAAAGAGGGCCACATGGGCATGTATTGCTATTGGTTGGCAAGGCTACCACAGCCCTGAATTTCTTCATCTCTGTTTTCTTCGAGGGATTTACTCTTGACAGCTGTAGGATTGCACAATATGCTGCCCACAAGTATATCTCCCAGGTGACTGATGTCATGGTTTGCCAAGGCTGCCACTTAAGTCCACTTTGACACCAATGAAGCCAGCCTGACCCAAAGGGCTGTAGAATTTGCTGCAATGACCATATATGAAAAATTGTACAAGAATGTAAATATGGTCATCTGCAGCACGTTAAAATTACTATCCATGGGAAAGCTCCACACTCGCACATGATCATATAATCTAAGCTAACACATCAATGTAGTACTGATGGGGTGCTGCACTGCCAGATTAGACATTGGGCACTGTATCATTTCAGGTGGTGTGAAAGATCTTATGGTATTGTTTCAAAAAGTGCAAGGGGTTTCTCTGGATGTCCTGCCTAGCATTTGTCTCTCAATCAACACCGCCATAAGCAGATTCATTGATCATTTATAACAACAACTTGCATTGATATAGTGCCTTTAATGCAGTAAAACATCCCAAGGTGTTTCACAGGAATGTTACTGAACAAAATTGACACTGAGTCACATAAGGAGATATAGAGTAGATGACTAAAAGAGACAAAGCATTAGGTTTCTCTTAAAGTGGAAAAAAGAGGCGCAGAGATTTAGGAAAGGAATTCTAGTGTTTACGGCCGAGACAGCTGAACGGCTGGCTGCCGATGATGAAATGGTTAAAATAGGAGATGCTCAAGTGTCCATAATTGGAGGAGTGCAGGTATCTTGGAGGGTTGTAGATTACTGAGATACAGAAGATCAAGGCCATGGAGGGATTTTAAAATAAGGACGAGAATTTTAAAGTCAAGACATTGCTTAAGCAGAAGCCAATATTGGTAAAGTAGGCTCCATAGAACATAGAACATACAGAGCAGAAGGAGGCCATTCGGCCCATCGAGTCTGCACTGACCCACTTAAGACCTCACTTCCACCCTAACCCGGTAATCCAATAACCCCTCCTAACCTTTTTGGTCACTAAGGGCAATTTTTCATGGCCAATCCACTTAACCTGCACGTCTTTGGACTGTGGGAGGAAACCGGAGCACTCGGAGGAAACCCACGCAGACACGGGGAGAACATGTAGACTCCGCACAGACAGTGACCTAGTGGGCAATCGAACCTGGGACCCTGGCGCTGTGAAGCTACAGTGCTATCCACTTGTGCTACCGTGCTACCATGGCAACAGGTGATCGAGGCTTTGTGCAAGCTAGGACATGGATAGCAGAGATTTGGATGACCCAAAATTTACAATCTTATTGTGTGCAATTTAACTTGTGTTTACCAGTTAAACAATAGTGACTACGTTTCAACAGTTATTCTTTGGCTGTGAAACAGATTGAGATGTGCAATTTGAAAGTCACTGTGTAATTGAAAGTTGTGTCTTTAACTGCACTGTGAAACTAGTTCGCACCAACCACAACAAATCAACTTCATTCTTAAGAGCTCTTCCACCCATTCAACTTCCTTTGGTGCTGTGTAGTTGGACAAAGGGATGTCCCATGAAATGTCAAAGACAGAAAATAAGGGTTGGCCTCATCTAAATGTCTTATCTGATTTTAATTGAAGCTTCATTTTTGTGAGATGGCCATGAGGCCAGCTGGAAAATCTAACTTAGAACAAATGTGGCACCTTTCCAGTAATATTGGTCTGATTGTTTAGGACCTGCTCTGTTCCTAAGCCCCCAGCTCTAGTGGCTATGAAATTTCACTCAATATGTGATAATCGATTAAATAAATAGAGAAGCATCTATAGAAGGCACAGCTAAATGAGAAATTTTCAACAACTAATGTGATTTCATAAACCACAAGCAATAAACCTATGACTGGGTTATACAGAACTAGCTATCATCAAAAGAATCATATCCAACTATTCCTAGGAGAATGTTCTCTGTATGCATTTTTATTGCTTTGAAGTACTTTATGAAATAAAGTCTTACACACTTGAGATGTAATCTTATGTTCATGGCAGAATATTGTCTCTTGACTTCTAGTATTGTATCTGCAATCTAGGACATTTTTCCAAAACCATTTGAGTACTGATTAGGATCAGACTGCAGCCACATTTCTGAGGTTTTAGATACTGGTTGTGCAGAATACTGTATGGAACTGTAGAGACCACAAGAATCAGGAAATTATAACAATCCTCATGAGACCCCCACAACGATGACCCAATTGATCTCCCCATGGAGTTTGTGGAAGACGAGCTCCCCCACTAAGGGGCGAAGGTCTAGCAGCTGGGACTCGTGAACCTAGTGCTTAAAAGCCAGCCCGGATTGAGGCCAGCATGAGTGGTAGTCCTGGCTGGGACCTATGTGCTGCATTGCGGCCTCTACTTTTGTTTTCCAAATAAACCATCATTTGTGTCACCTTCTCAGGACTGTTCAAGATTTTATAGAAATAAATGCGCAGTTATATAGAGACTAATACAATGCAGAAGACGCCCTTCAGCCCATCGGGTCTGCACCGACCAACACATGAAAAACACCTAACCTACCTACCTAATCCTACTTGCTAGCACTTGGCCCATAGGCTTGAATGTTATGATGTGCCAAGTAGTCATCCAGGTATTTTTTAGAGGATGTGAGGCAACCCGCCTCTACCACCCTCCCAGGCAGTGCGGTCCAAACCGTCACCACCCTTTGGGTAAAAAGGTTTTTCCTCTCATCCCCCTAAACCTTCTGCCCCTCACCTTGAACTTGTGTCCCCTCATAACTGACCCTTCAACTAAGGGGAACAGCTGCTCCCTATCCACCCTGTCCATGGCCCTCATAATCTTGTACACTGTGATCAGGTTGCCCCTTAGTCTTCTCTGCTCCAGCGAAAACAACCCAAGTCTATCCAACGTCTATTCATAATTTAGATGCTCAGACTAGAGAGAGGAATAGAGAGAGCACAAAACAATTCAGACACATTGAATGCAGTGAAACTGACAGAATTCACAGGAAAATTATAATTTTCAGAAGTAAATATTTAATAAATATATTACTTTGAGTATGAGAATTTGTTGACATTCTCTTCATATCAGAGTGGCATGCTGGTACAGTGGTTAGCACTGCTGTCTCACAGCACCAGGGACCCAGGTTCAATTCCAACCTTGGGTGAACGTGTGGAGTTTGCATGTTCTTCCCATGTCTGCTTGGGTTTCCTCCGGATGCTTTGGTTTCCTCCTACGTCCGTAGATATGCAGGTTAGGTGGATTGGCCATGATGAATTGCCCCTTAGTGTCAAAAGATGTATAAGTTAGGTTACGGGGTTGCAGGTATGGGGTTGGGAAATGGGCATAGGCTGAGTGCTCTTTCGGGGGGGTCAGTGTAGACTTGATGGGCCTTCTGCACTAAATCAATTCTGTGATTAGAAAATGTTTCCATATGAGAAGAGAAATTATAAGAATTTATAGATGTTATGATGACCATGAAGGATCGTTAACTAATCTCCCTATGGGGTTCATAGAATACAAGTTCCCCTATTGAACGGGCAGAGGCTCGCCCAAGAGGAACTATTTGGTGAGAATTTAAAACGCACAGCCCAGACCCGGACTTGTGTTCCTCATGGTCGTGATGGGCTGGGATGTAAGTACAGCTCACCGCAGCAGTGGGTTCTTTTCGTTGTTTGAATAACCAAGAGTTTTGCAGGATGCCAGACCATGGCAGACCTATTACATTGGCGACGAGGAGTAAAAACGAGATTACCGAGCAACCTTCAGATTGAAACAAGCAGCTCTCCGGTAAGCAGCAAAGAAAATGCCTCTTTTCGGTAATTTCAAGCTTTTTAATATTAACGGAGAAGGCTGGGCCAAATATGCAGAGCACATGGGCTATTTCTTCGGGGCTAACAACATTGTGGAGGACGAGAGGTAGAAGGTAATTCTACTGACAGTATGCAGGGCCCCAGCATTTTGTGTAATAAAATTTCTGACTTTCCCAGGTGCCCAAAAACTTCTGATAAGCTCACAGACCTAGTGCAAAACCACGATCACCCGAAGCCCTCAATCATCATCCAGAGTTACCATTTCAAAAAGGCAGTGAGGGCCCCCAGGGAACCTATCACTGAATTCTTCAGGAGGCCTCGGAAACTGGGAGAACACTGTGAACTTTGCTCATCCCTGGCTGAGATGCTACATGATAGAATGGTGTGCGGCATAAACAATGTCACGACTAAAATGTCGCAGCACGGTAGCACAAGTGGATAGCACTGTGGCTTGACAGCGCCAAGGTCCCAGGTTCAATTCCCTGCTGGGTGACTGTCTGTGCGGAGTCTGCATGTTCTCCCCGTGCCTGCGTGAGTTTCCTCCGGGTGCTCCGGTTTCCTCCCAAAGACGTGCAGGTTAGATTGATTGGCCATGATAAATTGCCCTTAGTGACCAAAAAGGTAAGGAGGGGTTATTGGGTTACGGGGATAGGGTGAAAGTGAGGGCTTAAGTGGATCAGGGCAGACACGATGGGCCGAATGGCCTCCTTCTGCACTGTATGTTCTATGTTCTAAAAATAAGTTACTGGCGGAACCTACCTGAAAAAGGCCATTGAGTTAGATCTATCCCTGGAAAATGCTGAGAAATGGGGCTAAGAAACTACAAGGGGCACCGGACAGTTGCGTCCTCTGGTTGTGGGGAGGGGCCTTGTACAAGAAACTCCATACCTTAGATGAAGACACCTATATGAGTCGCCAAGGCCTGGCTGGTGCTCCGCTGGGCCCCTCCGGCAATAAAAGAAAATGACAACCCCACGTTCACCAGGGAACCCACTGTGGAGGAATGTGAGGAGCTACTGTAAGAACTGCAGAAGTGCATAACCGAGGCAAGACTGCCAGAATCGACAATAAAGTTTTACCCAGGCAAGAAGCCAAGGTCATCACAGCCTTGGACCACATTTTACACCCGCATCCAGATGAAGAGGCGATGCAATTGAACTGTATCGTTACGTCTAAGGTTACTTATGAATGGTCATCCTTTATGGAGATGGACATGGGGCTGCTGTCTCCATCATTGGAGAACAGAGTATTTTTAAAATACATTTAGAATATCCAATTCCCTTTTTTCCAATTAAGGGTAAATTTAGCATGGCCAATTCACCTAACCTGCACATCTTTATGGGTTGTGGGATGAGGCCCACGCAGATACGGGGAGAATGTGCAAACTCTACACAGACAGTATCTCTGGGACGGGATCGAACCTGAGTCTTTGGCACCGTGAGGTAGCAGTGCTAACCACTGTGTCACCGTGCTGCCCAGGAGAACAGGCATTTAATCGCCTCCAGACTGGCATCCTACCTCTGAGTCTCGAGGACACCAGAGCTGAATTAGCCACATATACGGGGGAACCTTTATGGATTATGAGAACTACAACAACCCCAGTGATCTACAAACAACAGTCAGCTCGACTACCGCTTACTGTCGTGCGAGGACAGAGACCAAGTATTATGGGCAGAGATTGGCTCCAGTGGATCAGACTGGATTGGCTGGAAATTTCCAGATTGGGCGTTGGAGGATTATACAGAATTATCAGTAAATACCCTGAAGTTTTCCAAGAGAACTTTGGAAAAATAAAAGGAGCTCGAGCCAGAATCGACACTGGCGCCATGCCAAAATACTTCAAGGCACGACCAGTTCCATACACATTGCTAAAGAAAATAGAAACTGAGCTTGGGTGACTGGAAAGCCGAGGAATATTAAGACCCGTGTAATTCATGGAATGGGCTGCACCCATCATTCCCGTCCTCAAACCCAAAAAATTCGCCTTTGCGGGGATTATAAACCCACTGTTAATTTGGACAGGTACCCCATGCCACGTGTACAGCACTTATACTCCAAACTGGCAGGGGGCCAGTCTTTCACAAAACTAGAAATGACCCACGCTGACATCCAACTCGAACTGAACGAACCCTCCCGTAAATACATCACAATTAACACACATAAGGGCCTGTACAAGTATACCTGCCTGCCCTTCAGGGTCTTGTTGGCATGTGCCATATTTCAGGCAGGTATGGAGGATATACTCCAAAGGTTACCCAAGGTGGCGGTGTACCTGGATGAAGTTCTCATTACAAGGTATACGGACGGAGCAGGTACACCTAACAAGCCTAGATGAGGTCCAGCGGCACATTTCAAAAGCAGGGGAACATCTTAAAAGAGAAAAGTAGGTTTTCCAAGTAAGTGAAGTAACCTACCCTGGTTACAGAGTGGACAAAAAAAGCCTACACCGGTAGAAGACAAGGTCAAAGCCATTAAGGAAGTGCCTATCCCACAAAATGGCACAGAATTGGAATCCCTCCTGGGACTAGTCAATGATAATGGGAAATTCATCCTGAAATTGGTCTCCTGGGTATCATCATTACCTCTACTATTGAGGAATTACCAGAAATGGTCTTGGGAGGCATCACAAGTAGAGGCCTTTGAAAGAGTCTGTTATTATCGTCAAATTTATTGGCCCATTATGATGCCAAGAAGGTACATATAATGATGTGCGAAGCCTCTCCTTATGGAGCTGGGCCAGTGCTCTTGCATCATTGGAAAAACAGCACAGAATGACTCATTTCCTAGGAGTCCAGCACTCTTTTGGATACAGAGTGATGCTACTCGCATATCGAGAAGGAAGGATGGTGGTTATATTTGGTGTAAATAAAATTCACCAGTACGTCTATGGTAGGCATTTTGTGATAGTGACAGACCACAAGCCTTTATTGGGTGTTTTAAAGAAGATAGGGCAATTCCTCCTATTGCCTCTGCCTGCATACAGTGTTGGGCCTTGTTACTGGCAGCCTATGAATATTCCTTATAGCATCGCCCGAGAACTCGAATAGCCAACGCTGATAGTTTGAGTTATCTCCTGCTGCCCACAAGCCTGGTTCCCTTGCTTGCATTGGAAGAGGTCACAATGGCCTTGAATTTCACAGAAACCCTCCCGGCATTGGCGAAGCAAATCAATGCTTGGTTCGAATGTTCCAATGTTCTCAAAGCTAAAACACTTGATCCTGAATGGTGGGATTGGAGGACAACACTCTGATGACACAAAACTGTACTTAACTAAGAGAAGAATTCAGTGTCGAGGACGGTTTGATCTTGTGAGGAATCTCAGATAGTTGTTCCCCAATCCTAATGGAATTACATAATGGCCACCCTGGGGTTTCCAAAATGAAGATACTCGCCAAGAGCCACGTTTGGTAACCCAGACTTGACAAGAGCATCATGGAACAATGTAATTTATGCCAGTAAAAACAGAAACACCTCCTTTCAGCCTCCCTACACCCATGAGAGTAGCCAGGCATGGGTGCGGGTGCATGTAGACCTCTTCAGGCCATTCTTGGGATCTATGTTCCTGATCTTAGTGGATGTGCATTCCACGTGATTGAAGGTACAGTAGAAGGAGGCCATTCAACCCATCAGGTCTGCACCGATCCTCAGAAAGAGCACCCTACCTAGGGTCAGGCCCCCGTAACCCAGTAACACCACCTTACTCTTTTGGACACTAAGGGGCCAATCCACTTAACCTGCACATATTTGGACTGTGGGAGGAAACTGGAGCACCTGGAGGAAATCCACACAAACGCAGGGAGAAAGTGCAAACTCCAGTCACCCAAGGCCAGAATTGAACTCGGGTATCTGGCACTGTGAGGCAGTAGTGCTTTTTTTTATATTCTTTCATGGGACCTAGGCATCGCAGGCTGTGCCAGCATTTATTGCCCATCCCTAATGGGGCAGTTAAGAGTCAACCACATTACTGTGGGTCTAGAGTCACATGTAGGCCAGACAAGGGTGGCAGATTTCCTTCCCTAAAGGGCATGAGTGAACCAGGTGGGTTTTCCCCACAATTGACAATGGTTTCATAGTCATCACTATATTTATTTATTCCAGATTTCTATCTGGAATGGTTTGACAATGGTTTCATGGTCATCACTAGATTTTTTTATTCCAGATTTCTATCTGGAATGGTTTGACAATGGTTTCATGGTCATCACTAGATTTTTTTATTCCATATTTTTATTGAATTCAAATTTCACCATCTGCAGTGGCGGGATTTGAACCTGGGACCCCAGAGTACTCTGTGTCTTTGGATTACGAGTCTAGTGACAATACCACTACGCCACCGCCTCCCCACCGCTAACTACTGTGCCACCGTACCGCCCACATTGCATGGCTTCTGTGACCTTCTATGCCACCATCGAGAAACTTGGCCAAGTTTTAGAATACACAGCATGCCGGAGGTCTTAGTCTCCGACAGTGGCACCGTTTTTACTAGTAGGAAGTTCCAGGCCTTCATGAAATCAAATGGCATCTCACCCTTCATCCAATGGCTAGACAGAGTGAGCAGTGCAGACCTTCCAGAACGGCATGAAGAAGTAGCCGGCCGTCTCCATAGAGACTAGGTCAGCACAGTTCTTATATGATTACAGGACCACTCCCGATACAACAACAGGAGTCACCCTGGCAGAATTATTGATGAGATGGCAGTTTCGCATCAGGTTAAGCTTGTTATTTCCAAACTTGGCAGGGAGGGTGAAGTCCCAACAGGAAAATCAAAAAAGAAATCACGATCCGAGAGTGTTGACTCAGTCTATGTATGGAAATTCGGAGATGGCTCCGGTTGGGTCCCTGGACTCATTAGAGAAAATGGGGCATGTATCCGAGAAGGTCAAAGTCCAAGACAAAGTCCTGAGGAAGCACCAGGCCCATTTGAGAAGTTGGAGCCTGTTCCCACTGAAGCCTCGTCTCCGACTCCAATGCTGGCCATCATTGGTGCAGGGTTACCACCAATAGGGGACCCTATGTCCACCTCCCCAAATTATGAGGACTCTGGACCTGACATGATGGTTGAGGAATCGGGTATTCCCCCAATGCCGAAGGAGAACCCACCTCGATGACCTTTTGACGCTCCCTGTGCGAGCAAAGATTGCTGATCCTTTTCTTTTTTTTTGAAAAATATTTTATTCAGGCATTTCTATATTTACACATCAAACACAACCATAAAACACAACAAGCCAACAGGGCTGCAAATAATCAAACCCAACTAAATACCTAACTCCCACCATCCCATCTCCCGCTCCCCAATATCCCCACCTGCTGATACTTTTCACACATCCCGATCCTGCTCCATCTGCAACGGACTCAAGGCCGAGTGCGACGAGGCAGAAGGATGGGTGAGTAAATTTGCAGATGACACTAAAGTCGAGTTGTGGACAATGCAGAAGGATGTTACAAGTTACAGAGGGACATAGATAAGCTGCAGAGCTGGGCTGACAGGTGGCAAATGGAGTTTAATGCAGAAAAGTGTGAGGTGATTCATTTTGGAAGGAATAACAGGAAGACAGAGTACTGGGCTAATGGTAAGATTCTTGGTAGAGTGGACGAGCAGAGCGATCTCGGTGTCCATGTCCATAGATCCCTGAAAGTTGCCACCCAGGTTAAGAGGATTGTTAAGAAGGTGTGTTAGCTTTTATTGGTAGAAGAATTGAGTTTCGGAGCCATGAGGTCATGTTGCAGTTGTACAAAACTCTGATGCGGCCGCATTTGGAGTGTTGCATGCAGTTCTGGTCGCCACATTATAGGAAGGATGTGGAAACATTGGAAAGGGTACAGAGGAGATTTACAAGGATGTTGCCTGGTATGGAGGGAAGATCTTATGAGGAAAGGCTGAAGGACTTGAGGCTGTTTTCGTTAGAGAGAAGAAGGTTAAGAGGTGACTTAATTGAGGCATACAAGATGATCAGAGGATTAGGTAGGGTGGACATTGAGAGCCTTTTTCCTCGGATGGTGATGTCTAGCACGAGGGGACATAGCTTTAAATTGAGGGGAGATAGATATAGGACAGATGTCAGAGGTAGGTTCTTTACTCAGAGAGTAGTAAGGGTGTGGAATGCCCTGCCTGCAACAGTAGTGGACTCGCCAACACTAAACGCATTCAAATGGTCATTGGATAGGCACATGGACGATAAGGGAATAGTGTAGAGGGACTTTAGAGGGGTTTTACAGAACGGCGCAACATCGTGGGCCGAAGGGCCTGTACTGCGCTGTAATGTTCTATGTTCTATGTTTGTGGAAGCACCAGGGGTGAAACTGACTCAAGGGGACAGTGATGTTATGACGACCATGAAGGACACGATGACTCATCGATTGAACTCCCCATAGAGTTTGTGGAATATAAGTTATCCATAGAATCCCTATAGTGCAGAAGGAGGCCATTTGGCCCATCGAGTCTGCACCAACCCCCTGAAAGAGCACTCTATCTCAGCCTAATCCATTGTCCTATCCCCGTAACATCATTGGACACTAAAGGGAGATTTTTCATGGTTAATCCACCTAACCTACACCTCTTTGGACTGTGGGAGGAAACTGGAACACCTGGAGGAAGCCCACACTGTAAGGATCCTCCTGATTAAACCTGGTTTCCCTTCTGTATTCCCTTTATTTTCTGTTATTCTTTGCTGTTATAACTTTTGTGCTTGGAAATTTATGCCTTTCAGATGGACTATATGTTTAAATTTGAAAACAACCCCCTGGCAGATGTGCTATTTGGTCTGACCTCAGGAATACCCCCAGTGAGCATGTACTCCAGTAATTGGGGGAACGTTGCTAGCAGCTTCCGTGCAAATTCCCGTACCTGCCAGTACCTAAACTCACGCCCCCTCCGTAACTCAAACCTCTCCTGCAGCTTATCCAACCCAGTGAATTTTCCCTCCGAGAACTTATCCCTGATCCACTTAAACCGCTCCTCATTCCACTGCATGTACATCCCATCCATTCCTGCACCCCCCCCCCCCCCCCCCCCCCCCCGCCCACCCCTGGCTTAAACCTATGGTTCCCATACAGTGGTGTCATGACTGACATGTGGCCCAGCTTAAAGTGCCTCCTCAACTGATTCCAGATCTTAATTGTTGACTCCATCCCAGGACTCGCCGTATATTTCCTCAGAGCCAGCTTTAACAAGACCATCCCCCCCCCCCCCCCCACCACCACCACCCCCCTTCCCACCTCCACCACTACCTCACCTTCTCCACATTTGCTGTCCAGCAGTGGTGCATTAGGTTCAAGAGAGCCAACCCCCTCTCTGCCTTTGTAGCAGAGCCCTCCTCACCCTCGGCACCTTCCCTGCCCACACAAAATCTGAGACTAGCGCCTCCAACTTCCGGAAAAAGGCCTTAGGAAGGAAAATCGGGAGGGACTGAAAGACAAACAGGAACCTTGGCAGCACAATCATGTTTACCACCTGCCCCTCCCTGCCAACGCCAAATGAAATGTTTTGCACCTTTTAAAGTCCCCCATAACCTCTTCCACCAACCCTGTCAAGTTCCACCTATGCATTGTAGTCCACTCATGTGTTACCTGGACCCCCACATACCTAAACCGCTCCCTTGCCACCTTAAATGGTAGCGTCCCCAGGTTAGCCCCCGCACCGCTGCGTTCACCGGGAACACCTCACTCTTCCCGATGTTCAACAGCGCCCTGAATCTCTCAAAGCTCATAATTTTGCCCATACTTTCCAAAGGGTCTGACACAAACAACAGGTCGTCCGCATACAATGATACCCAGTGCTCCCTACCCCATCTCACTCCCTCGACATTCAGCTGATGCTCAGGGGCTCTACAGCCAACGCAAACAACAGCGGCAACAACAGCCACCCCTCTAAGGAACCCAAAATACCCCGAGCTGATCTCGTTCATTCCAACACTAGCCATGGGGGATTCATACAACACCCAGCCCACAAATTCCGGACCAAACCCAGACCTTCCCAAAACTTCAAACAGATACCTCCACTCGACCTGGTCAAATACCTTCTCTGCATCCATGGATATACAATCACCTCTGGCTCCATTCCCCTGAGTCATAATTAAATTCAGCAACCTCCTTAGAGGAGAACTGCCTCCCCCTCACAAAACATGTTTGGCCCTCAGAAACCACCTCTGGGACGCACCCCTCCAACCTACACGTCAACACCCTCGCCAGGACTTTCACATCTGTGTTTAGCAGCCTGTCTGATCCACACTCCAGTGGGTCCTTCCCCTTTTACAGGATCAACAAAAGCGACGCCTGCGCTAACGTAGCTGACAATTCCTCCTTTTCCACTGCCTCATTGAAAATACCCACCAGGTGGGGGGCCATCTCCATCGCAAACTGCTTGTAAAACTCCACCAGAAAACCATCCGGCCCCGGGCTTTCCCTGACTCCATCCTACTAATGCACTCCATCACCTCCCTTAAGCCCAACGTCTCCTCCAAAGCCCGCCCTTCCCATCCTCAACTCTGGGAACTCCAACCCATCCAGAAACTGTCCCATATCCTCCACCTCCCCCACTGGCTCAGCTTTATACAACGCCTTGTAGAAAGCCTTAAAAACCACATTTACCCTTTCCGTGTCCGACATCACCTCCCCCTTCTCTGCCTTCACCTGTAAACCCTTCCTGGATGCTGCCTGACACCGCAACTGGTTGGTCAACATATGACTCGCCTTCTTCCCATACTCATACTGCACTCACGCTCCGCAGCTGCCTCACCGCCTTGCCCCTTGTCAACCAATCAAATTGCCCCTGCAACCTCTTCCTCTCTGCCCACAGGTCCATTGTATCGCCTGTTGACCTCAACTATCTCATCCAATAACCGCTGGTGCTTCTCCCTCCTTATCTTATGCCTGTGGGCTTTGAATGAAATAATTTCCCCCCCGACCACCATCTTCAAGACCCTTCATAACGTAACCGCTGATACCTTGCCAGTTTGGTTGAGCTCCACAGAAATCTTAATTGTCACTCTCGCCCTCCCACAAAATTCTTTATCAGCCAAAAGTTCCAAATCCAACCTCCATCCCGGCCTCTGCACCTGTCCTAAACATAACCTCACATCTAACCAGTGCGGCGCATGGTCCGAGATCACAATCCCTGCATATCCCCCCCTACCATCCCCATCAGCACCGCCCGACTCATCACGGAAAAAATCAATCTCATACATGTGTGAGAAGAAGGAGTACTCCCTTCTTCCGAGGTTCCCACACCGCCACGGATCCACCATACCCATCCTTTCCATGAACCCTCCCAGCTCTCTCGCCATCTTCGACATTCCCATCGACATAGGGCTCGACCTGAATATTCAACCTCAGCTCCATTACACGATTAAAATCCCTCCCCATGATCAACTGGTGAGAGTCCAGGTCAGAATCGCTCCCAGTAACCTCTTTACAAAACCAACATCATCCCAATTAGGTGTATACACGTTCACTAACACCACTGGTGTCCCCTCTAACACCCCACTAACTGTCATGTACCACCCCCCCCCCCCCCCCCCCCCCCCCACCACACACCGAGTCCCACACCTTCCTGGCCATCTTAAACCTCGTTCTCTTGCTCAACAAAATGGCCATTCACCCTTGATTTCAAATCAAACCCCGAGTGAAGCACTTACCCATCCCTTCCTCAGTCTCATCTGATTTTTCACCCGGAGATGCGTCTTCTGCAAGAAAATCACCTCCGCCCTCAAGCTCTTCAGGTGCGCGTACCCCCAGGATCTCTTGACCGGCCCATTCAGTCCACGGACGGAGGCCTACGCCTCCACCCCCCTCTAGTGTCCGCATCACCACCCTTAGGCTTGTCCTCACCCATTCCCACTCTAGACAGGGCCCATCGAAGATGGCCCCCGCCCATGACCACACTTATCCTCCATTCTTGCCATGTTGCATTCCCCCTCCCCCCTCCCCAATTCATTGGCCAACAGCCAACCAATTGAATCGGGTCCCTACAATCTCTCGGGTGCCAAAACGTCTGAGTTTTACCGTTCAAAGCTAGCGCTGTGCGCTATGTTGTAACTTTTGAGTTCCTCAAGTCCTCTGCTCGGCTTAAAGGTAAATGTCCATTAAACATCCATAGATCAAAATGATAACAGCAAAATTAAATAAATAGGAAATAAGGGACTCAACAGGGAGGGTCTTTACACAACCAATTCAAACCAGACTGGCGAAATTTTGCAAAATGGAGGGTGCAAGCAAAGATTTAACCATTGTGATAGATCTAGTTGGGAGCGGCGTGATGGCACAGTGGTTAGCACTGCTGTCTAACGGCGCCGAGGACCCTGGTCACTGTCTGTATGGAGTTTTCATATTCTCCTCGGTCTGTGTGGTCTCGCTCCCGCAGGTGGACCTGGGTGGATTGGCCGCGCTAAATTGCCCCTTAATTGGAATTTTTTTTTTAAAAAAAGTAATAGATTTAGTTGTTATTCTGTTGTCATTCAATGCAGGAATGGCAAAAACCTATAATGATCAAGATTTTCTGACTATGTTTAAGATCAACACAATATGCAATTGGCATTGGTGCAATAATTCATTAAGGTCCAGAATACCAGTGCATTGATACTCAAGATATTTGCCTCAAGGTCCACTCCTCTATTTTGGTAGAGGAATTGACCTTTTGAAGATACGTACATTAACATTTTTGGTAAAATAATAGAGAAATTTCAAATTCTTAGGGTAAAGAGATGTACATTACTAATATATGGTATAATTTCAGAGTACATTAATATTGCAACTACAATTTTCTCCTCTATGTGGTTTAATTTACAATCCAGTTGCTGTATTGAGCTTCCCATCATCACTGCAACTTAACATGAGGTCAGGTCGTTTACTGTAATTTTCCTGACATTTATCAGATAATGCAATTGTAAACGGATCCAAGTCAATGAGCAGGGACCTCCAGCACCAGAAATGTTTAAAGGGCTGCTGGTTGCCCTTAATGTTGTCCTGCTACCGAGGAGGGCAAAATGGCACACCAAACCAAAAGGAGAGTTGGACTACTTAAAGCTACAACTTTAGAAATCCTGCTGGAGGAAGCTACTGGAGGAGGCTGAGTAATTGTGGGAGTAAATGAGCAGCAAATGTAATGGTCTCCAAATGATTGCCAATGTAAAAGTGCTGACAATCGTGCCTTGTATTGTTCACCAATGCTTCACTGTAAGATTGGAGTAGCTTCTCTGAAAAATACACAGCCCTCTGGCAGCAGGTAACCTACTTTCTGCTTTGCTCAGGCAAACACATGTTTCTGTGTGGAACTCAGCTTTTGCCATAGAAATGATATCTTGCAAAGCAGAAATACCAAGGGCAGGATTCGCTGTTTCAGAAACTAAATGTTGGAGCTTGGCAACCCTATTCTTGTCTAGAGACTGTTATAATACTGCTCTCTGGAAATGCTAAATGAGTGTCCAGCAGCTAGCATTACAGTCATGGATGTCACTCATAATTGTTGTGTTCTTTGTTTTAATTCTTTCAGGATGGTAAATGTTGTGTTAACAAAGCACAGCAAGCAGTATTTAACAACAAAGCTAACTTAATATACTACATTGAAGTAGATTTGAACATATTACTAAGAGATAAGGGGCTGGTTTAGCACACTGGGCTAAATCACTGGCCTTTAAAGCAGACCAAGGCAGGCCAGCAGCATAGTTCAATTCCCGTACCAGCCTCCCCGAACAGGCGCCAGAATGTGGCGACTAGGGGCTTTTCACAGTAACTTCATTTGAAGGCTACTCATTTGAGAATAAGCGATTTTCATTTTTCATTTCATTTTTCATTAGTCAAGGAAAGATTACACTACACATCTACAATACTACTATGCTGTCAGTTAAGCTATCTCACACCTCCTATCTGGCTCCCTTCCACTCTCTCCCAGACGTCATGAAGGCATGTGATATTTATATGGTCCAATAGTCCGATGTGCTTTACTAGTTACTAGAGTAGTAACATTGCATTAACTCTTTGTGTGCTTTACAATATCCACATATTGTGACATCCCCCTTTCTTTGAAAAATTTGAACTTGCATTCAACTATATACACAGGTAGTATATGGGAAATGTACAATAATGAACATCATTAAAAGTTACACGAGTTAAATCAGTGGTTTATAATTCATAAATTGAAACAATCAGGTTTCTTTCTTGATCGCAATGATCTTCTCAATCCAACTGTCAGTGAGTCAGAATTTTCTGACTTCTGATTTATAATTGTATCAGGAAATTGAGTATCAGATGATGAAGTACTCAGGTTTAACAAATGTCCAGGAAACCTACTGTTGGTAAACAATTGTTGAGGCTTGATTGGAGGTTGAATTGGAGTTTGAGGTTGCTTTACCTTCAGCAATGCACGATGATTTCTCCTGAAAATCAAACCTTCAGACATTTTTACGAGATAGGAATGTGAAGCTGCCTGACTTAAAACACGAGCCGTGCAGGGCCATCCACCTGTTGGATCTCGTACACGTCTCCCTATCCTAGTACCATGTTGTGTTCTTTGTTTTTATTCTTTCAGGATGGTGAAGGTTGTAGTGTTAACAAAGAACAGCAAGCAGTGTTGAACAAACAAAGCGAATTTATTACACTACACTGAATTAGATTCAAACACATTACTAAGAGATTATTCAATACGCAGCTACAATACTACACTATGCTATCAGTTAAGCTATCGCACACCTACTCTATCTGGCTCCCTTCCACTCTCTTTCTCTCCCATAAAAGACCTAGGAAATCCAAAGACAACTGGCAGAATGCCTGTTTGGCATTTAAACTCTTTTGCACTCCTGGAAATGGCTGTGACAGGGCTGCCATAGGCTCACCAGCTGGCCGATGGGCCCATGGCCGCAATTATAGAATTCTGCCCTAAGTTCACAAGCTAACTTACAGGTCCAGGAACCAATCAAAATTATATTGGATGGACAAAGACCCTACTGACTTATGCCATATTAAATATGTTATAAAATCGTTGCAATGTCGTTTTCAAAATTAGAATCATTTTTTAAAAAATGTTTTTATTAGTTTTTTGTTTTAAAAATGTTATAAATTACAAAATAAACAAATCTATACAAACCAAATACAATTTACAGAAAAAAGACATTAAAAATAACATTAACACAACCCCCTACACACCCCTCTCCCCTAACAACTCACTGTAATCAGTTCCTTAAAATAAACTGGAAACATTGCCACTTCCAGTAGAATCCCTCAATGAACCCCTCACGGTGTACTTGACCTTCTCTAGGTACAAAAACTCCATCAAATCTCCTAACCATACTGAGGCGCTGGGTGGAGATGCAGACCACCACCCCAGCAGAACCAACCTCCAGGCAATCAACGAGGCTAAGACAAGAACATCGACCACCCCACCTGTCTGCAGCCCTGGCAAGACTGATTCCCAAATATGGCAACTAACGGAAAGGGCTCCAGTTCAATATTCAAAATCGCCGCCATGGCGCTAAAGAGAGAGACCTAAAAGCTCACACACTTGGGACAAGACCAGAACATCGTGCACGTGGTTGGCTGGACCCCCAGAACAGCGCTCGCACATGTCATCCACTCCGAGAAGAAACAATTCATTGTGGACTTGACCAGGTGCGCCCTAAACACCATTTCAAGCTGGATCAAACACAGCTTTGCACATGAAGACGTGGAGTTCACCCTACGAAGGGCCTCACTCCATACCTCATCATGTATTATGGGCCCCAACTCCTCCCGTCACCTAACCTTTATCCCTTCCGCTGAAACCAAATCTTCCGCCAAAACCTGCCCATAAATTTCTGAATGTGCTACCCTCCTCCAACCCCGGGAGGTAAAGGACGCTCTCCATCAGAGATACTGGTAGGACCATGGGGAACGTTGGAAAGATCCGCCGTATAAAATTCAGAACCTGGAGATATCTGAACGAGTCCAAGCCCGAGAATCCAAACTTCATCATCAATTCCTCTGGACTGGCAAACTGTCCCTCGAGAGACAGGTCTCCCAATCTCTTCAGTGTCCCCCATCACCCCCACACCCCAAATGTGGCGTCCAATCTCGCTGACTCGAACAGATGGTTTTCACAGATGGGGGTCAGCTTTGACACTGACCCAAGTTTAAAATGTTGTCTAAATTCTCCCCATATTTTTATAGTGGAAACAACCACTGGACGAGAAGAATAATTTTTCGGTGAGAACGGGAATGAAGCCATCACCTGTGTCCCCAAACCAGATCCCCTACACAACTTCACCTCTTTCTGCACCCAAGTGGACCCTGGGTCGCTACACCAACCTAACTCTTCTCTGCATTAGCTGCCCAATAATAAAACAGCAAGTTAGGCAAAGCTAACCCCCCTGACTGTCTGCCCCTGTGAAGGATTGCTCTACGAATCCTTGGAGTCTTGCCCAACCATATAAAGGATGATATCATTCCAGCGACCATCCCAAAGAAGGACTTAGAGATAAAAACAGGAAGACACTGGAAAGGAACAAAAATTGTGGAAGAATGTTAATATTAATCGACTGGACCCTGCCTGACGAGGACAGGGGAAGGTTATCCCACCTTTGCAGGCCGGTCTTGACCTTAATAGCCAGACTAGTATAATTCAGTTTACGAAGCTGGGCCCAATCCTGAGCCACCCAGGCCTCCAAATACCTGAAGCTAGATCTGGCTTGGTGAAAAGGAGGTACCCCAGGTTTACCGGAAAATACTCATTTAATTTATATCCTGAAGAAGAGCCAAAGCTCTTCAAGAGTCCCATTATACCACGCACAATGGGAACCAAATTCAACACATAAAGTAAAAGGTCATCAGTATACGGGCACCCTATGCTCCACCTCCACCCCTACCCAATTATCCCCTTTCATTTGCCTGAAGCCCTCAAAGCGATGGCAAAGGCTCAGTCGCCAATGAGAACAGGAGAGGGGACATCGGACACCCTTGTCTCATTCCCCTGTTTAACTGACAGTACCCCAAGCTCATGGTATTGGTGTGAACACTAGCCGAGAGAGCCTTATATACAAACGTACCCATGACACAAACCTTAACCCCAACCCTAACCTCTACAAAACCTTGGCTCACTCACCCCCTTCAGAGCCAGGTGTGGTCTCTCGCCCGCAGGTGAGTCTCCTGCAAAAGCACCACATCAGCCCTCAAATTATTCAGGTGAAAGAAAATTCTCAACCTTTTCACCGGACCCCCCCAAACCCCTTACGTTCCCAGTGGTAAGTCTAATCGGGGGCATCTCACCCCCCCCCCCTCAACCCCGAGTCAGCCATTTCCACCGTGGAGGAATATCCAGTTCTTACGCTAAATAACTAGGCCCAAGGCCCATCCAAGATGGCCACCAACCCCATCCATAAGGCGAGATAGAGAAAAAACCCTGGTCACTGTCAGATCTCTACCCCTTTCCCCTCTTCCCAACACCTTCTCCCCCCATAAACCTGTAAATTGCCCACCAGAGAACAATACTCCCCCCACTCCAACCGATCCCCCCCACCTCACGCCAGGCTCATTGAAACCTATCCCAACAGGTCGCAGCCCCTCCCCCCACCTCACTCCCACTCACAAGCTTAACCTTTGCTGCCAGTGAGGTAACCTCTGTGGTGATCACAAGTTGACCAGATACAAAACAACAGAGCAAACACGAGCGGGAGAGCTATAAATACACTGGGACAGGATGTACAATTTTCTTTAACGATGTTCAGAAAATATGTTAAGAGAAAAAGGGGGATGTGGTGATCACAAGTTAACCAGATGCAACACAACTGAGCGACCACTAGAGGGAGCACGGGAGAGCCATATAAATAGATCAGGACAGGAAGTGAGAGACACTTCACAGCAGGCGGGCTGGTAAGCAGGACACACAGCAAGCAAAGCTGGTAGTTAGCACTGGAAGGTAGTTCTAGGTCGAGCTCTGGAAACTGAACGAACTCACAATAAAGCATCTTCTCCACATTTGAGACTGCGAGCTTTATTAAGACACGAGGAACAACACAACCTCCACCCAGGGTATATGCTCAAAGAACAAAGAAGCTCCCTAGCTGCTTCCACCATCTTTTCAATAAGAGAGTTCCAAAGGCCATGACCCTCTAAGTTTTGCCTCATCTCCATTTTAAATGGATGATCTCTTACTTTTAAACAGTGACCCCCTATTTCTAGATTGTATACAAGATGAAATATCCTCTCCAGAACCACCTTGTCAAGATCCCTCAGGATCTTATATGTTTCAATCAAGTTGCCACTTTCTCTTGTAAACTCCAGCTTATATAAGCCTATTCTGTCTAACCTTTCCTCATAAGACAACCCACCCATTCCAGGTTTTCTTCTGTAAACCAATGCATTTACATCTTTCCTTAAAAAAGGTGACCAATACTGTACACGGCACTCCAAATGTGGCCTCACCAGTGGCCTGTACAATGAAGCATAACCTCCTTACTTTTGTATTAAATTCGCCTCGCAATAAGTGATATAATTCTATTAGCTTTCCTTATTACTTGCTGTACCTGTATACTAACCTTTGTGATTCATGCAGTTGGACACCCAGCTCCCCATGCACCTCAGAGCTCTGTAATTTCTCACCATTTAGTTCATGCGCTTTTTCATTCTTCCTGCCAAAATGGAATTTCACTTTTTTGCACATTATACCCAATTTGCGCAATTTTTGTCCACTCGCTTAACCTAAGTCCCCTTGCAGTCTCTTACTTCCTCTTCACAATTTATTTTCCTACTTATCTTTGTGTTGTCAGATTCGACTTCCGGTCGGCGAGCGAAGCGGTCGCAGGGAGAGGGGGTCCCGCAAGCGGCAGAGAGCAGGGAAGGGACCCCCCCGGGCAGGCCGGTCGGCGGAGGAGCATCGGCAGCGGCGGCGGCGGCGGCGACAGCGGGTCTCGGCGGCAGCGGCGGCGGCGGCGGCAGCGGGTCTCGGCGGCAGCGGCGGCGGCGGCGGCAGCGGGGCTCGGCGGCAGCGGCGGCGGCGGCGGCAGCGGGGCTCGGCGGCAGCGGCGGCGGCAGCGGCGGCGGCGGCGACAGCGGGGCTCGGCGGCAGCGGCGGCGGCAGCGGGTCTCGGCGGCAGTGGCGGCGACAGCGGGGCTTGGCGGCAGCGGCGGCGGCAGCGGGTCTCGGCGGCAGCGGCGGCGACAGCGGGGCTTGGCGGCAGTGGCGGCAGAGGGGCTCGGCAGCGGCAGGTCCAACCCGGTCCAAACCCCCCCCCCCCCCCCCCCCCCAACGCAGGCCAGGAGCGGTGCGGGACCGAAGGGGGGGCCAAGCCGGAGGCAGCGACCAGGAGGCCGCGGGGTGCGAAGTGCGGCAGCGGGACCCCCCCCCCAACCGGCAGCGGGGACCCCCCCCCCCCAACCGGCAGCGGGGACCCCCCCCAAACCGGCAGCGACCACCACGTGGCAAGAACAAAGGGACTGGGCAAAAGCCTCTCTCTCTCTCCTGGGTGAGTGAGGAGAAAGGAAGGGGGAGATAAAACAAAAACAAAGACTTATATTTCTGTTTTTTAAAAAAAACCCAAAAGAAAACTGGTAAAGAGAAAGGGGGGAGTATATACTATTTTCTCTCTTTATACACTCGCTCCCAGCAAAAGTAAGCCCATCGGAGAAGAGTTGCATAAAAGCGGGGAGGAGGAGAGAAAATAATTAAGAAATAAATAAATAAAATAAAGGGGTAAAGGAAAGAAGGGGGGGGGGGGGAAATAAATTAAAAAAAAAAAAAAATAATAATAATAAATAAAATAAAAATAGGGTGCGGAAAAGGGGGGGAAAGAAAAACAAGGGGAGAAGAAAAGATGAAAGGGAAGTGGGAGAAAAAAAATGACAGAAGGGGGCCAAGAGAAAGGGGGCACCAGAAGTGGACGGGGCAAAGGGCAAGTTAGCTCGGGTGAACGAGTCAGCACACGAAGCGGCGGGAAGGATGTATCGCCGCATCAAAAAGAGCTGGACAGACAGGTACCCTCTCCCCTGGGGTTAGAGGGGGGCGTGAACTGGAAGGCAGCCTTGGCCGAGGTGGTGAGGGAGCAGCTGCAGGCAATCAAGGCAGAGTTGAAAGCGGACGGAGAGGCCGCAGTACAGACAGCAGTGGCCAGGGCCATGTCAGGGGTGCAGCAGGCTCTGACCAGATTGGAGGAGAAAGTGGATGCCCAAGGGGAGAAACTGGCAGCCCATGAGGCAACCATTAAAGAGCTGGAGAAAGCAGCGACCGACATGAGCGACCGGGTCACTGCCCTGGAGAGGGAAGTGGCGAGACTGGGTGCAGCACAGGGGAGCCTGAAGGGCAGGGTAGACGACCAGGAAAACAGCTCGCGAAGGCAAAATGTTAAGATAGTGGGCCTGCCAGAGGGGGTCGAGGGCAGAAACCCCACAACATTCGTGGCTGCGTTGCTGGGCTCCTTAGTGGGGGGGGACACCTTTCCCACCCCACCGGAAATGGACAGAGCTCATCGGTCACTGCGCCCGAAGCCCAAGGAAGGGGAACAACCGAGAGCAGTCATAGCCAAACTGCACCGGTACCGGGATAGGGAGACAATCCTGCGCTGGGCCAAGGAAAATAGAGCCTGCAAATGGAAAGGGCACGCCATCCGAGTCTACGAGGATCTTGGAGCGGACATAACTAAGAGACGGGCTGAGTTCAACAGAGCGAAAGCAGCCCTCTACAAAAGCAAAGTGCGTTTTGGTATGCTGTACCCAGCAAAACTCTGGGTCACATACCAAAACAAGGAATATTTCTTCATAGCCCCTGCTGAGGCGAATAGGTTCGTCGAGGAGCAAGGGCTGGAAAAACGCCATGGGAGGTAGGGACGAGGGGCCCATGGCAAGGAGAAACGACATGCTGACGGGGGGGTGGGGAGGGGCGAGGCAAAGCCAGCCCCCTCCCCCTCGGCAGGAACACCCAGAACAAAAAACAACCCACTGCCCAAGGGACCGCTCCAGGTGGGAGGCCAGGCCCCAGCACGAGGGAACGGGAGTATTGGAGAAGGGAGAGGAGAAGCGGGACAGCAACCTCCGAGAGGGGAGCCACTGTGCTAGCAGGAAAGCTAGCGACGGGGGCACGCAACAAAGCAGGGCCGCAGCGCACCCCCAACAAGGGGGAAGGCGCCAGGCAGGGGAGGGGGGGGGATCACCCATCAAAGTCGGGAGAGCAAATGGGGACAGGAATAGGGGATGGAGGGGCAAAGGAGGGGTATACAGGGGAGGGGGGAAAAGGGAGAGAGCGGGGGGGGGGGGGGGGGGGCACTCGGGGTGCGAGAGACCAGGGAGGGGAAACGCAGGGACAAAGGGACAAAAGAGGCCAGAAAAGGACCAGGGCCACAAAGTGCCACAAACAAGGGCTTGAAACAGGGAACCGCTGCAAGCACCCACCCAGTACGGTCTGTGAGCAAAGGGGCCCCCCGGAGTGCAGGGGACTACCCGCGTGGCGGACACACAGTGGACGGCCATGGCGGGTGCCCCCGGGACAAGGGGAAACCCCGGAGCGCAGAGACCCGACTGCATGGGGAGAGCAGTGATAGTGGCCATCCTGGACGGCCCCCTAACAAAGGGAAAACCCGGAGGGCAGGGGCTCGTCCACCAGACAAATATGGTTAATCCCACAGGAACGAGGGGGCAGAAGCCCCCCACCAGGATAGTCATCTGGAACGTAAGGGGACTTAACGGCCCAGTGAAGAGATCTAGAGTCCTCACCCACCTCATAAATATGAGGGCCGACATAGTCTTCCTCCAAGAGACGCACCTGAGGGAGCAGGACCAACTGCGGGTAAGAAAGGGCTGGGTGGGACAAACCTATCATTCCTGTTACGGGACAAGGGCCAGGGGGGTGGCGATCCTGATTGGCAAGAGGACAATGTTTAGGGCGACAAAGACGGTTACAGACCCAGGGGGGCGGTATGTCATGGTCAGCGGGGCCCTGGATGGGGCGCCGGTAGTTCTAGTCAACGTGTACGCGCCCAACTGGGACGACACGAGCTTCATCCAAAAGACCATGGCAGAAATCCCGGACATAGCGACGCACCGACTAATCATGGGGGGGGACTTCAACTGTGTACAGGATCCAAAGACGGACAGATCAAACCCCAGAACGGGGAAAACCTCAAACATGGCAGGGGAACTCAGTCACTATATGGAGCAGATGGAAGCAGTGGACCCCTGGAGATTCGCCCACCCGGGGGGGAAATAATTCTCTTTCTTCTCCCCAGTACACAATGTGTACACCAGAATTGACTTCTTTGTGGTGGGGAAAACGGTGCTTCCAGGGATAGACAAGGTGGAATACTCCGCAATTGTGATATCAGACCACGCCCCACACTACATGGACGTGCGGCTGGAGACGGGAAGGGCCCAGCGCCCCACATGGAGGCTGGACGGTGCCTTACTAGCTGACAAGGCCTTCAGCGAAAGGATAGCGCGGGCCATAGCGGAATACACGGAGAACAACCAAAACGGGGAGGTCTCATCCTCCACGTTCTGGGAAGCGCTTAAGGCCGTACTAAGAGGGGAAATCATTGCCTACAAAGCGCAAAGAGATAGGGAGGAAAGGGTGGCTAGGCAGAAGCTGGTCGACTCCATACTGGAGGTAGACCGTAAATACTCCGAGGCCCCGACCGTAGAGCTCCTGGCGGAGAGAAAAGAATTACAAAGGAACTTTGACCTGCTCTCCACCAGGAAAGCAGTACACCAACTCCGCCAGGCACGCGGGGCCCTGTACGAACATGGAGACAAAGCCAGCCGCCTGTTGGCACACCAGCTGAGAAAGCAGGCAGCCAGCAGGGAAATTGCGCAAATCAGAGGTACCAGAGGCACGTGGGAAACAGAACCAGAGAGGATTAACGAAACCTTCAAGGCCTTCTACCAAGAGCTATACACCTCGGAGCCCCCAACGGGGAAGGCTGGGATGAACCGGTTTCTTGATGGACTGGACATACCAGTCGTGGGAGAGGGCAGAAAACGGGATCTGGAAGCACCACTAGCACTGGGAGAGATCATGGAGAGCATTAGCTCCATGCAGACGGGGAAGGCGCCGGGACCGGACGGATTCCCGGCGGACTTCTACAAAAAATTCGCGACAGCGCTGGCCCCGCACCTGCGGGAGATGTTCACAGACTCGCTAGCTAGGGGCACACTGCCACCCACGTTAGCACAGGCCTCAATCTCGCTGATACATAAGAAAGACAAAGACCCAATGGAATGTGGGTCATACAGACCCATATCTCTGCTGAACGCAGACGCCAAAATACTGGCCAAAATCCTAGCCAAAAGGCTAGAAGACTGTGTACCTGAGGTGGTCACAGAGGACCAGACGGGCTTCGTCAAAGGTAGACAGCTTACCGCGAACATCAGGCGCCTGCTGAACGTGATAATGACCCCCTCCGGGGAGAGAACACAAGAGGTGATCGTCTCCCTGGACGCAGAAAAGCCTTCGACAGAGTCGAATGGAAATACCTCATAGAGGTACTGGAGCGGTTCGGGCTTGGAACAGGGTTCACCGCTTGGGTAAAGCTCCTATACAACGCTCCCATGGCGAGTGTACGGACCAACAATACCAACTCCCAATACTTCCAGCTGCACAGGGGCACCAGACAAGGATGCCCACTGTCCCCGCTGCTGTTCGCACTAGCAATCGAACCGCTAGCAATCGCGCTCAGGGCAGCAAAAAATTGGAGGGGGATCCGAAGGGGAGGTAGAGAGCACAGAGTCTCACTCTATGCGGATGATCTGCTCCTCTATATCTCGGACCCACAAAGCAGCATGGACGGAATCATAGCGCTCCTGAAAGAGTTTGGAGCCTTCTCGGGCTACAAACTCAACATGAGCAAAAGTGAGATCTTCCCAGTACACCCGCAAGGGGGGGGGGGGGGGGGGGGGGGGCAGCACTAAAGGGGCTGCCGTTCAAACAAGCCCGAAATAAATTCCGCTACCTGGGGATCCAAATAGCCCATGACTGGAAAGGGATCCACAAATGGAACCTCACCAGCCTGACGGAGGAAGTTAAAAAGGACCTGCAAAGATGGAACACACTCCCGCTCTCCCTCGCGGGGAGAGTCCAGACGATCAAAATGAACGTACTGCCCAGGTTCCTTTTCCTGTTTAGATCCATTCCGATCTACATCCCCAAGGCCTTTTTCAAAGCGCTGGACAAACATATCATGGCGTTCGTATGGGGGGGTAAAAATGCTAGGATCCCAAAGAAGGTCATACAAAAAACAAAATCCAGGGGGGGGGGGCTAGCCCTCCCGAATCTACAATTCTACCACTGGGCGGCAACAGCCGAGCGAGTAAGGGGATGGATCCAGGAGCCAGAAGCCGAGTGGGTGCGTGCGGAGGAGGCCTCCTGCATGGGAACCTCCCTCCGGGCCCTCGCCACGGCAGCACTCCCATCCCCACCCAAAAAAACACTCCACCAGCCCAGTGGTGACAGCCACCCTCCAATCCTGGAACCAACTGCGGCAGCAATTTGGCCTGTACAAAATGTCGGACAAGGCTCCCATCTGCAACAACCATAGGTTCAAACCAGCACTGACTGACGCCACCTTCAAAAGGTGGAGGCAGGACGGGGGGACACTGACAGTCAGGGACCTATACACGGACGACAGGATCGCAACACTGGACGAACTGACAGAGAAATTTCAGCTAGCTGGGGGGAACGAGCTACGGTACCTGCAGCTCAAAAACTTCCTACGAAAGGAGACAAGGACGTACCCACAACCGTCACGACAGACACTACTGGAAGACCTACTGGACGCAAGTATCCTAGAGAAAGGGAACTGTAATGACATGTATGACCGACTGGTAGATAGGGACGACACCGTACTGGACGCAACAAGAAGGAAATGGGAGGACGACCTGGGGATGGAGATAGGGTGGGGACTCTGGAGCGAAGCACTGCATAGGGTCAACTCCACCTCCACGTGCGCAAGGCTCAGCCTGACGCAACTAAAAGTGGTACATAGAGCCCACTTAACGAGAAACCGTATGAGTAGGTTCTTCCCGGAGGTGGAGGACAAATGTGAGCGGTGCCAGAGAGGCCCGGCCAACCACGCCCACATGTTCTGGTCTTGCCCCAGACTTGTGGAGTACTGGACAGCCTTCTTCGAGGCTATGTCCAAAATGGTGGGGGTGAGGGTGGAGCCATGTCCGATAGTGGCGGTCTTCGGGGTTTCAGACCAGCCAGATCTATTCCTGGGGAGGAGGGCGGACGCCCTTGCCTTTGCCTCCCTGATTGCCCGCCGTAGAATCCTGTTTGGCTGGCGGTCAGCAGCACCACCCAGAGCTGCAGACTGGCTGTCCGACCTCTCGGAATCTCTCCAAATGGAGAAAATCAAATTCGCCATCCGAGGGTCGGACGACGGCTTCCACAGAACGTGGGAGCCATTCATGCAACTGTTCCGGGACCTGTTTGTGGCCAACGTACATGAGGAAGAATAGTTGGGTGGCCAAGAACCAGGGGAAAATGGACGGGAATCGGGGGAAGGTAGCCGGGGGGAGGGGGGGGGGGGGGGGGGGGGCTACGGGCTCGGTATGGGGGTTTGATGGCAAGCCAAGGCCCAAAACCAAACTATAAATAAATGCCTATAAACATGTGCCTCGGCCATATTGGGGAATGTAAAATATGTATGCTGGCTAAAGGGGGCGGCCACAATTATTGTTATGAAGATGCTTACCTGTAAATATTCATGTTAAATTTTTGTGTTTTCCTTTTCTTTTCTCTCTCTCTAATAACTTGTAATTTGTCATATATAAAATATGAAAACTCAATAAAAAAACATTTATAAAAAAAGATCTTTGTGTTGTCGACAAATTTAGCAACCAGGGACGTGATTCTCCGACCCCCCCCCCCCCCCCCCCCCCGCCGGGTCGGAGAATCGCCCGGGGCCGGCTTCAATCCCCCCCCCCCGCTGTGTCCTGAATTCTCCTCCACCCGAGATTTGGAGGGGGCGGGAATCGCGCCGCGCCAGTCGGCGGGCCCCTCGCGAAGATTCTCTGGCCCGCGATGGGCCGAAGTCCCGCCGCTGACAAGCCTCTCCCGCCGGCGTGGATTAAACCGCCTACCTTACCGGCGGGATTGGTGGCAGGGCGGACGCCGGGGTCCTGGGGGGGAGGAGGGGGGGGGCGCGGGGCGATCTGACCCCGGGGGGGTGTCCCCACGGTGGCCTGGCTCCCGACCGGGGCCCACCGATCGGCGGGAGGGCCTGTGCTGTGGGGGCACTCTTTTTCTTTCGCCTTTGCCATGGTCTTCACCATGGCGGAGGAGGAAGAGACCCCCTCCCCTGCGCATGCGCCGGTATGACGTCAACAGCCGCTGACGCTCCGGCGCATCCGGGGACTTACACTGGCCAGCGAAGTCCTTTCGGCTCCGGCTGGCGTGGCGCCAAAGGCCGTTCACGCCAGCTGGTGGAGCGGGAACCACTCCGGCGTGGGCCTAGCCCCTCAATGTGACGGCTTGGACCCTAAAGGTGTGGCCCGACGCCGGAGTGGTTCACGCCAGTCCAACACACCGGGACCCCCGCCCCGCCGGGTAGGGGAGAATCCCGGCCCATATCTTCAGTCCCTTCAGCCAAATCATTTATGTTAAATTTTAAAACGTTGAGGTCCCAGCAATGATCATGTGGCACATCGTTTGTCACATCCTATCAACCAGAAAACAGCCTATTTATGCCAACTATGTTTCCTGTTAGCTAACCAATCTCCATTTTGTGCCAATATTTATCCTCCAAACCAAGATCTTTAAATTTCTACAATAGCTTTTGATGTGGCACTTTATCAAATCACTTCTACAAATCTAAATACATCCACTGGTTCCCCTTTATCCACAATATCGGTTACTTCCTCAAAGAATTGCAATGAAGGGAAACATAATTTCCCTTTCACAAAACTATGTTGACTCTGTCTGATTACTTTGAGCTTATGCAAAGGCCCTGCCATAACTTCATTAGATTGGCTATAACATTTTTCCTCGAACAGATGTTAGGCGAACTGGCCTGTAGTTTCCCACTTTTTGTCTCCCATCCTTTTTGAATAAAGGATTTACATTTGCTATCCTCCAATCTAATGGAACCTTCCCCAAATCTGGGAGTTTTGGAAAATTAAGACCAATGCTTCAACTATCCCACTAGGCACTTCTTTTAAGACCCTAGGATGAAGTCCATCAGGAACCAAGCTCTTATTAGCCAACAACTCCAACAATTTACTCAGTACCACTTCTCTTGTGACTGATTTTCCCGAGTTCCTCCCTGCCTACTATTTCCTGGTTTATAGCTGCTTCTGGAATGTGACTTGTATTCTCTCTAGTGAAGACTGGTGTAAAATACCTGATCAGTTCATCTGTCATTCCCTCGTCTTCCATTATCAATTCTCCAGACTCACATTCTATAGGACCAAACACTCATTTTATGAATTATTTTCTTTTAAAAATATTTATAAAAACTCTTTCCATCTGTTTTTATATTTCTGCTAACTTTCTCTCACTCTTTTTTCCCTAAGTCATCCTTTGCTGTTCCTAATATTCTGTCCATGCTTCTGATCTGCCACCTCTCTTTGCAATTAAATGCATTCCAATCCACCCTCCCCCTGCTGCTTCACGCTTGACTTATTTTGAAGTGTTCAGCTGAAAATTCTCTTTGAAGTGGTTGATGTTTGTAAAAATTGGGGTCAGAGCCCTTCAGAGTTCCTGAACCATGAAAACGATGAATGAAGCAAAGATTATGACCTTTGATGTTCTGCTTCTTAATTTGGCACTTAAGACCTCACAAAGACTATGCAGAACCTCCTTCTTTGTTGTTGGTACCTATGTGGACCACGGCAACTGGGTGCTGTCCCTCCCACTGCAAGTCCTTCTCCAGCCCTGAGAAGATGTCCAGGACCCTGGCGCCAGGCTGGCAATTTAGCTGTCTGGGCTCTAGTTCTTTGCTGCAGAGAATGGTATCAATCCCTCTGACTAAACTCTCCCCTACTACAACTACATTTGTTTTTGCTCCCCCCACTTGAATGGCTTCCTGTACCATAGAGTCATGCTCAGTTATAGTGTATCCACCCTGTGCCCCCTCACCACAAGCTGGAAATACCTCAAACCTGTTGTAGAATTATCAAGACTGAGGTTCCTGTGCTCCAGCCCTCTGAGTCTCCTTACCTGCCTTATTCACAGTCACATTTTCCTGTCCCTGGCCACTTACCAAATCAGAAGACACTGTCCAAAGAGGTGTGACTGCCTCCTGGTACAAAGAATCCAGGCAGCTTTCTCCCTTCCTAAATGTGCTGCAGTGTCTGTAGTTCAGCCTCTAAATTATTAAACTCTTGTGTCAAAGCTGCTCCAACTTCAAGCACTTACTGCACATATTTGGCCTGGATCAAACTGACATCTAGGAGCTCCCACATGCTGAAGTTGTGATACATCACCTGTCCTGCCATCCTTAACGTGTTCCAATTAACAATTTAATTACTTTATTCAATTATATATTTTACTTATGCTGATATATATTTTATTAACCTTATCACTAATTGCTGAACCTTAGGAATAGATTAAACCATCGTCACTTACCAAATAATTTGCACCTTCACATGTAGCAGAATAAGACCACTTGTTGAGGCCGAGAAAGTTAGAAAACAAAAGGAAAAAGAGCATCTCTTTCCCTTCCTTCCCTTAACATCTTTAATTACTCAACTCCCAACTTGCACCTCTTGCAGTAAAACTTGCCTAAAGCTCCTCTTTCTCCCTATGCACCTCTTTCCCACTTTGAATCAAATTCTCAAATGTACACATTGGTCTCTGTCTCACTCAGACCGAAGTCTCTCCTCACTGAATGTGTGCCTTTACTTATCACCTACTGGTTAATAAAATATATTAAATCAATGCCCATTTTCCTTTATTACAGTTTTGCTTGAAATGCATAGATCTAGAATTATCACTGGACAACATAAATCTGACAACATCTCAAATCTGGCTTTATTTAAGAATGAGCTACATGATTTTCAAAGTTTGGGACTGGCCAGATGGGCTTCAACCTTTCCTCCAGGGTCCATAAATATCCATCTCTCTACAACTTATAAAGAGTCTGGATGAAGACAGCTAAAAGCACAATCACCCACCACTCTTTGCCCTTACACCATTCATGCCAATGCACAATGGGCAATCCTCAGGAACCACGTTGATATGAAATAAAATAAAGGTCTAAATATGTTTTATTATAACAAAAAAACTCATTCACAAAAGCCCATTCAAAACATTTAAACCCCCTGAAGGACTTAATCCCCTATTTAAAAAATTGGATTAGGATTCATAGTTCCACATCAAAGATAGCTAATCCTTTAATAACCTCTTTCGACTGTCAATCAAACTGTAAACTCAGCATTGAGATCAAAGGTCCTGCTGAGTTCATGTTTCACTCGTGTGAGTCATTCCCCACCAGCAAAAATGGGATCTGTCAGAAACAGGGCAGGAGACAACCAGATTTATCTCAACCGCCATTTTTAAAAGTCCATGACCCTCTGGAAATCTGGGCCTCAATGTTAACGACCTGAAAATTAAATCATGGGAATTCACACTTTCTTAATCTTCTAAAAGGTGTGACAACCCTTTGGCTCCTAAGGGAGACCGGAAGGGACGTTAACATGCCTCAATATAATAAATTTCCTTGTTTGTTTGAAACAATGACTTCCTGATAATTAACACAGTAGCCATTTTGATTTTTGATCTGTATAAAGGAGGCTGGAAGAAGCTATCTTGTGCGCCAGCGTGCTGAGAACTGAGAAGTTCTCTGGAAGCCAGTTCCAGCTCACAGTGGAATTGACCGTGAATGGCATGGAAGCTCGAACGCAAGTCAATCAAAATTCATTCTTGGTCTGCTGAGAAGAAACCAGACAATCTTCAATAATAATCTTTATTATTGTCACAAGTAGGCTTACATTCACACTGCAATGAAGTTACTGTGAAAATCCCCTAGTCGCCTTTACTCCAGCGCTTGTTCGGGTATACAGAGGGAGAATCCAGAACATCTATTTCACCTAACAAGCAAGACATTTGGGAGTTGCGGGAGGAAACCGGAGCACCCGGAGGAAACGCATGCAGACACGAGGAGAACGTGCAGACTCCGTACAAACAGTGACCCAAGCGGGAATCGAACCTGGGACCCTGGTGCTGTGAACAAAGAACCAATACAGCACAGAACAGGTACTTCAGCCCTCCAAGCCTGTACCGGTCATGCTACCAACATTTGCCAAAACTCTCAGCATTTCCTTGTGCCGTATCCCTCTATACCCATCCTATCCATGTGTTTGTCAAGATGCCTTTTGAAGGCCGTTAATATATCTGCTTCCACAACCTCCCCTGGCAACGCTTTCCAGGCACTCCCCACCCACTGCGTAAAAAGCCTGCCTCGCACATCTCCTCTAAACTCCCATGGACCGTAAACCTATGCCCTCTGGTGACTGACCCCTCCACCCTGAGAAAGAGTGCCTGACCATCCACTCTATCCATGCCCCTCATAATCTTGTTGACCTCGATCAGGTCACCCCTCAACCTCCATCTTTCTAATGAAAACAGTTCAAGTCTATTCAGCCTCCACATAGCTAACACACTCCAGACCAGGCAACATCCTGGTAAACCTCCTCTGCACCCTCTCCAAAGTCTCCACATCCTTCTGGTAGTGTGGTGACCAGAATTGTGCGGAATATTCCAAGTGCGGCCTCACCAAGGTTTTATACAACTGTAGCATGACTTGCCAGTTTTTATACTCAATGCCCATTCAACGAAGGCAAGCATTCTGTATGCTTTCTTGACTACCTTGTCCACTTGTATTGCCACCTTCAAAGATCTGTGGACATGCACGCACAGATCTCTCTGACTTTCTATATTCCCAAATGCCATTTACGGTATATTTTTCCTTCTATGTTAGACCTACCAAAATGTATTACCTCACATTTATCCGGATTAAACCCCATTTACCATTTTGCTGCCCAAGTTTCCAACCTATCTGTATACTGCTGTATCTTCTGACAATACTCAATACTATCTGCCACTCCTTGGTGTCATCCGCAAACTTACTAATCAGACCGGCTACATTTTCCTCCAAATCATTTATATACACCACAAACAACAGAGGCCCCAGCACAGATCCCTATGGAACACCACTAGTCACAGCCTTCCATTCAGAAAAACACCCTTCTACTGCTACCCTTTGCCTTCTGTGACCGAGCCAGTTCTGTATCCATCTTACCACCTCACTTCTGATCCCGTGTGACTTCACCTTTGTACCAGTCTGCCATGAGGCACCTTGTCAAAGGTTTTACTGAAGTCCATGCAAACAACATCCTCCC